>NC_140947.1:128408816-128843816 GCF_014529385.1 Adiantum capillus-veneris
GTGCTCCTACCTTGGGATTGCACATCTTCTACCTTGGATTCTCGGATTGAACTTTCCAAACTGCATCAATTCTCAATTTTGTCGATTCTCGATTTCATAGACGTTGATGTCAATTTTTTATCTTTGATTCTCGATTGCGGACTCCGTCGATTGTCTCTTTGTTGATTGATGATTGTAAAACCAATGTTTATTCTCCTCTCTCTCTCTCTCTCTCTCACACACACACACACACACACACACACACACACACACACACACAATGCGTGCAGGACATCCATAAAAAATTGATGGACTCCTATCGCTGAATTGTTGAGCTTATTATACTTCATTAATGCAATGCAAATGTGAAAATCCTTCGTGTAATGCTCCAACACCTTTGGGAATGGCACGTGACTTTGTCTCTTATACACAATGGGACTCTCTCTCTCTCTCTCTCTCTCTCTCTCTCTCTCTCTCTCTCACACACACACACACACACACACACACACACACACACACACACACACACGTCCACCTTTTGAACTTTGAGCGTCGAGCTCAAAGATCATTTACGACATAGAAGATTCGTGCAAACCTATGAAGGGAGGTTCATTGAGCAGCACATGGAGGAAAATTTTTTATGGCCTTTAAAATGTAAAGGAAAGCCACCCTTCAAATGGTTTAAAAAATAAAAGTAGTTAGTGGTCAGCATTGAAATTGAGGACAACAGTGAAACTCCATGGCCTTCCAAACAACTATAGGCTTAAATATTATAGATTTAGATATAACTCCATGGCCTTCCAAACAACTATAGGCTTAAATATTATAGATTTAGATATAGTACTAATGGTTTTTTTTACTTTCCATTGCCAACTCTAAAGTCCTAGTAATTTTTTTTCCTTTACACTTTTCAAAATGCAATTGATGTTTTATATGTTTTATGCATGTCAAAAATAAAGGTGCTCATTTGGGCCACGCAAAATTGTGTGGCCCAAATGAGCACCTTTATTTTTGAGAAGCCTTATAGCAGTAATAAACACGATCCATGAATATTATCGCATTCATTGTTGGCAAACCATTGCCGTGGCAATTGCAGCTTTTAGTACCGCAAACACAAATTTTTCTCTCTCCATTTCCATTTGTTAATCCGTGGACGACAATGTTGGAAGTTCTGGATTTTTCCTCTTATAGTGTTTGTGACCTACATGGATTGACCATATTAACTGATTGATCGTTTGAAAACCAATAACGCAGTGTACATTGTATAAACGTATCTCTTAGCTTGTTGAAAAAATATTATTGCTTAAGTTTTTACAACCGCCGAAGAAGTTTTAGTAGCAATGTTGCTAATCACCATGCACTTATTTTGACAATTAAGTGCTAACAAACTGGAGGTGAGACTAGTGTTCTTTAAAAATTGGGGTTAAGTGTATTTTCAACTGCCTAAAATTGCAAAATCTTGGCTATATTCCAAGTTCTTCTGTAATATATGTGAGATCTAGCATGGTTGCCTCCTCCATGATCATCACTGATTGTTGCACTAACTCCCTTGAGCATACACAATACCATTCGTATGATGGGTCACTTGGAAGGAATGTCTTCAACACAATCACATGTGATAGCAGGCGCACACTCTAGGATTTCACATTGCTTGTCCCCATGATCTGCTTGTAGAAGTCATGGATCTAGTGCCCCTAAACATATGCCTCTCATTCATAAGCTACCTTATCGAGCTGCTAAGATTTTTTACCTTCTATCTTATACAAGACTTGGCACATTGCATAAATTTCTTCATATCCTAGTAAAATAAGAACAACCTACTAGTGCTTTAAAAAAAATTACGTTCAGTGTATTCCCACCTACAAACTTTGAGATTGGCCTCTAAATTCCACCTCTACTATGTTTGATATGTAGGTTTTCTTATTTTTTGAGATGTAGGTTTTCCTAGTTTTGAGAAAAACGTTTTTCTACCTAAAAACTTTAAGATTTTCCTCTAAATCCCACCTAAGTGCTTTAGGGACGTACTATGATGATATCCTATGGTTGAATATCAAAGAGCCTAACTTCTTCATCAAGAAACACCCCATCTACCATTCCTCCTCCTTATTGATGATTGCGTCAACTATCCTGCAAACGAGAATGATAATTAAATTTTTCTGTTTTAGTGGTGTGTCTCTTGAGTGTTGATTAGTCACTTAATTATTGTTTGAGACACGACTTGGGTCCAAACTGAATGTGTAGAGACATTAAATTGCTCAAATGAACATCAATTGGCTTCAACTACATCCATCAAAGTAGATTTCCCTCTATCAACACTATTTGGGCTCAATCACACCCTATTACACCCACTAGATCTCATGTGGACTTATTGTACTCAAAATGGATGCAAATTTGTGCACTGTAAGTTTGATTAAGTTGGACTTGAACACTACTATAGTACTTTGAGCTTAGTTTGATTAAATTGGATCTAGTTTGGTCTCAAACGTTAGACATTTGAAACTCAGCCCAATTGTACTAAACCACACTTCATTATCATTCCAAGGCAATCTTATAGTTGTTAAGTTGTTTTCTTGGTGGGTTATGACTTTATGCAATGAAATAATTTCTCTCTTTTTGCACTTAGTGTACCTATTTATTTCTCTAAGGATCCATTTGCAAATGAATAAAAAAAAGGAATAAATTGTTTTTAAATTTAAGTAGGTGTTGCAATTGAGTTCATCTGAGGCATTACAATGCAAATGAGTACCATGAAATACAATAAAGCAACAATTATTTTCAATAAGCGTAACTAAGTGCAATTGAGTCCAATGAAGTGAAAATCAAAATAATTGAATCTAGCTAGATCAAATGAATTCAATTTAAAGAGAAATTGGACCATTGTAGTGTTTGTAAGGTCTCAATTGTGTGCATTTTCAAGCAATTAAGTAGTTGAATGCATACAAATGCTAGATCCAAATGCTTCCAATCAATAGAATTTCAAATAAAGTTTTTGATAGACCCAAATTGAGTAAACAACAACTAGATCTAGAGGCATCAAATGACTGGCATTGAAACAACTTGAATTAAATTACATGCAAGTGTGTCGATTGAGTTTTAATTGCATCCACCACAAAGAACTTTGGTCCTAAATGAGATATGTAATGTAAATGGCCTATTAACTTTGAGAGTAGCGGAAATTAGAGAAAGTACTTTTGGGAAATTACTTTGTGAGCATAGAGGGTGAACTACATAGAGGGTGTCTCTGTATATGTAGCAACATAAACATAGCATTTAGTTAAATTGGCATGAACAATATTTTGTAAGAGAGAGAGTTTAGAGAACATGACAATAGCTGAGGACTGGATTTATGTGGAGCCGGTCCCCCCTCCAATAGGCATTTGTATTATAGTTTCTCCCATCAAGAGAGACTTGGTACAATACAATCTTTGTGTTCCTTGTGACCTGATTGATGCAATGAATATGGAAAAATTCATGCATCACGAGCATACCATAACTTTGTAGAAAACATTAAATATCCCAAGCCTCAGTCCCAAGGCCTCAAACACCTTTGAAGGTGGAGAGAGATAGCAGGGAATGTGGGTAGGGAAGAGGAAGATGAAACATTTCGTAGGAGAAAGAATTAGTTCCTCACTTATCACCACTCTTCTTGCTAGCATACATAATAGATGTAGAAGATGACAAGCTTAAGCATTGAAGCATGGCTCTTGGTTGGATTTGCATTCCATAGCCAAGAGTGTTGGTGTAGGCTCTCAACCTCTCTACTAGCTTGGAGAAGGAGATGGAGCTCTTGCACTTTGCACTTCACACAATGAGAATGTGTGTGGGAGATTATACCCCTCAAGCAACCCCCTAGCTTGCTTTGGTCGACCCCCCTTGTAGCTCATGATTGAAGATCATTGGACCTCTCCAGGCCTAGCCAATCACATGCAGGTGGCATATCAAGCAACAAGGGTAGCCTTGGGACAAGTGTCCCCCTTTCCCCTTTGAGAGAGAGGACTTGATAAATGATAAAAAAATTAATTAAATTAACTAATTTATCATTGGACCCCTTGGGAGTCTAACCAATACGCTTTAGGCACACCATGAGGGAAAGATGAGGAGGAGCTTGACAAGTGTCCTATTTGCCTTCTTGGTACCAAGCTTGCCTTGTGTGAGGGTGTGTGTGTTCTCTCTCTACCCCCCTCTTGTAGGGCTCGCCCCCTCCTTGTAGCGATAGTTGTTGACTTTTGCACACCTTACCCCCAAGCACCTTAGTCAGCAAGCATGACAAAGCATCTCAAGCTTGGGTAGTGTTCCCACAAGCACCTCATGCTCCCTAGTTTGCAAGCACGACAAGCACCTCAAGCATCTTAGTCATCAAGAACGACAAGCACCTCAAGCACCTCAGTCATCAAGCACGACAAGCACCTCAAGCACCTTAGTCAGCAAGCAGGACAAGCACCTTGAGCTTGGGCCGGGTTCCCACTTCAAGCTCAACCCTAGCTTACCTAAGGTCAAAGGACTTTTAACACTAACCTTTGGAGGTCTTCAATGAAGCTAACCCTAAGGTCTTTTAAGCTCCATTGGTTAGCCTTGCTCTTTGACATACCATCTCTGGCATTTGGACCACTTTTACCATTGGTCCCGTGTTGAGATAGATTTGTAAGCACATGTCTATATTCTAACCCTTGGGGAGTCTACTCTCTCACATTAAATTATCAGTTTAATATGAGAAAATCATTTGGGTTAGTTAGATATTAGATTTTTATGACAAGATAAATTAGGTGCAATAAAGTGGAACAATTTATAAAGCATGGGTACATGACCTTGATATTTTGATTGGTGGATGTATGTATGATTTCATTCATATGTGACTATCATTGAAGATGAGTGGATCCAAACTGCGAGATCAAGTTTCATTCTATAGCAATGAGTCTGAACAACAAAAATGGTATGAGTTCAGAGGTGTCAAAGTAAGTGGCATTGAATCTAGCTGAGTTGGTTTTGGTATAGCACAATCTAAGTAGATGTAATTGTGTGTAGTAAAGCCTAATAGGTTAGTCCAAAAGGATCTATATACTCTAATTCGATGCAACAAAATGTATTTGGATGCAATTAGAATTAATTGAGGGCCAAACTATAATTGTTGTCATTGGGGCTCATAGGTATATGAATGATGTAGATGTTTCAATTTGATGTACTTATACAAATTTTATTAAAAACAATTTTATTAGAAAGTTTCACTTATATCTACAATTGGATTAAATTTACTTACCTTTGTACTCAAGAGAATGTTAACACCATCTATTTTTAGATATACAAACATACTCTCAACAAATATGGTATGATGCCGAGGTGCACCCAAAGATCGTGCGCACTAACCTTGCGTCACGCATGGAGATCGAGGCAGAGAGGGAAAGAATGCCAGGAAAAACGAGTAGCCGGAGGTGGGATATCTAGCTACACCATCAGAGATGGTAGGGCCCTAGTTAGATGGCCAGGGAGTGGTAGTCTTTGCCTCATGGTGAGCTTGAGAAAAGCTCTTCATTAGAGGATCCAACAAGCAAGCACGCGCGCGCGCACACACACACACACATTTATATATATATATATATATATATATATGTATGTATGTATGTATGTATGTAGATAGATAGATAGATAGATAGATAGATATATATATATATATATATATATATATATATAGAGAGAGAGAGAGAGAGAGAGAGAGAGAGAGTCTGCATGGGTAGCGCCGGATAGACTACCAGGCAGCCGTTATATTGTCGAGGAGGCCGATCTACTGTGAAAGATGAGCTTTTCAGCTCATGGCTTTTGCTGGCGACACGTAAAATTGCAGCCTGTAATTGGTCTTGCCGCTTGCGGCCTCTGCCACGGCAGCCCTAATCAGCTCGGCTTGGCGAGCTCAGTACTTTGAGCGGCTTCTCTCTTGTTGGACGTTGCTGTCGCTCATGGCAGTCCGCGAGCACTAAAAAGATGGGAAGCACCAGAAAGAAGTATCTGCGTTCTTAACGATGACCGAGATATCTGCAAGTAATGTACATGAGAGTGGACTGGCTACTTATGGCTGCATGCAGTGTACTTCTCAAGTGCTCCCAACGGCGTGTCGGATCATAGCGCACCCAACACATCGGATGATATGTGTACAACAGTATTCCAGTTTGGCGCTTAGTGAAAGGGTTGAGAGAGAGAGAGAGAGAGAGAGAGAGAGAGAGCAGAGATGGTTGCCTATCCAAACCTCAATATTCTTGAGCAAACGCCTCAATATTTGGCAGCTCTTAACAGTAGTCTGTGTGCAGGTGTTTGGTCACATTGCTGCAAACTCGTAGAGTCCTCGTAGTAAGGAAGCCCTAGATACACCTTGTAAGAGTAGCAAACCACGACATGCACAAGAAGATTTATAAATTTTCTCATGTAGGAAAGCAGTCTTTTTTAGTGTTTTTCATACAATGCATAACATCATGAGCTTCTGCTCGAGAGGCACCACATACCTAGCTAGGTACGATTGGGGGCAAGGGACCATCGGCCCCCCCACCGGGCCGGCGGTCCCCTGCCCCTAATTGTACCTAGCTAGGTATGCGGTGCCTCCCTCACAAAAGCTCATGATGTTGAGGTAAGTCACAATGTAGGAATTATTGTGATAAATTTGTCCAAAACTTCTTGTGATGATGGTGAGCAAGGAAAGTAGTGCCGTTGGAACAGTACAGAGACCGCTGCATGCCAGCGATAGGATTTGGCATACATCTTCTCTTCTTAAGGAACTTTTTCCGTCATATGAAGGGAAAAATTTTCATGAATCTCTCATCATCAGGACTTGGCTAAAAATTACCCTTCTATATAGGGAAGGAAAGTAAAATAGGGTACTTGCCAATGGAAGGGGAGTACATTAATTTTCCCAATATCTAACACACGTGCTTTATCACTGAAAATGGGAAAGTAGTATGTAAAATAGAAGTGTCATCTAGTCTTCATGTATCTCCAAAAATGTAGTGAAGAATGTTTTGACCTACACAAAAGCTTGTAAATAGAAATTATAAAAATATTGCTTACATGCACAGCCTTCTTATAATCTTCACCAAACATGTAGCTTCATTACAAAACTTGGACTTCTAATTTTCATGATATTTCATCATTAGAAGGGCAAAATGAAATTGTGTCCTTCCATAGCATAGGGAACTATTACCTAGTGTTCTGCCTTTTGAAATTCACTACAAGTTTGACACATTCTCACGTGTAAAAATTGAGCGAGAACATGGCTTTTGTCAGTCTGCAATAGAAATACAGGTTTTCACGGGTACGAATGGCGATTTTCTCACTGCTTTTTCAACGTGCTAATATTTCGCAGGCAAGGAAAGAGCAGTAGTGCCCGACGCTACTGCTTAAAAAGGAGCAGTGACACCGGTGCTACTGGTAAAAATTAAGTTTTAACAGGTGGGAAACTTTATGCTGTGTGCTGCTTTTTTACGCATTAAGGTTTAAAGAGGGTAGAAAAAAGCCTTTTTTGTCGAAGTAACAAAAGGTCTAAAACTTGTAATTTATGCCTATGTTCTAAAAGTCTAGTTCACTATCATTGACAAGAGATTTTGCATAATGATGTTCATTACATTCAAAGAATAGTTGATCTAATATCCTATCTACAGCTGTGAGTTTCCCCGCTGCATTTATAGAATATTACTCTTGTCAATATTACATATCACAATTAACAATAGTTTACAAGGGTGTCATGGCTACTTTGACCATGCCATTTCTGCATATATAATGATATTGTGCTACATGTATGGACAATAAATCTATAGGTCTGGTTACGACACTAAAACACGACCCTCTCTGCTCTTCTGTCTTCTTCATGAATGAGCAAGAGGAAAGAATTTAATGGCCATTTACAGCTGCCTACCTACACTAAGAAAGAATGGAAGCAGGAAATGCTGGGCTACAATCAAGTTCCTGGTTTATATGTTAGCCTGCACAAGCTACATTTCTTCTTCTCCATTCCAAGCCCACCTCCGATGCATCAGCTTGTTCCTTTCTGGGAATATTGTTACGATCTGTTAACATCAATTGCAGCAATTGAGAAGCGCAAGCCTCCCCATCATCGCCTCCATGCTGATCAGCAATGGGCCTCTCACTAGTTTTATGGCTTGGCCTTTTGCAAAGAAGGCATACCTCCAGCTGCTGGTTACATCCAAACTTGTCAAGCGTTAGCTTTTTGGAGCACTCTACACTCCTTGCTTCCAAGCTTGCACTTCTTGAGATCTCTCCCTTTCCCATATTGCAAGGCTGTCCTCTGCCTACTTGCATGCCCACCTCATCATTCCTTAGCTTCTTTGCAGCCTGCCTTGGCATTACTTCGAACACATATCTCCCTCCATTCCATACAGTTGCGGCTAGCTTGAAGACCTCGAAACCAATATGCAGACGATAGGATCTGAACATGGGCACTGTGAATGCCAGAGTTGCAACGGTGAATGCCGCTTGAAGGATCGCATACATGTACACCCGGTTCTCATCGCCCAAAAGACCACTGAGGCGCCACCATATATTCTTCGCCCGTTCAGCCTTCCGCTTCAGCTCCCTGAAAATGAATCATAATCGCACACAGCTCTCTGATGAGGACCAACTCTCCTTCGAGGTATATAGTTATCAGGGTTGCTCATTTAGAACAAGACAAAGCACATCCGCGAGAACTACAATATTAATCCTCTGCACGCATGCAAGAAGCAAGCAATTACCTGTATGAGGTCATTATCTCCGGGTCTTGTAAGATCCTTTGCCGTCGTAATCCCTCCACTACAAGAAAATAGAGGCCTTGCCAAATGCAATACACCATAAGAGGGACAAAGAACAACCACATCCATTGGGTTGGGCTACTATTGACAACCGGCCACCCACAGAATTGTCCATTCTCCTCAACTGCGTCGGGGGCTGAGAAGGAATTATTTTCCCACCATCGTAAAATGAAGAAGACAGTACCTAGAATCCACAAAGGCAAGCATTGAAGCCTAACAATATACACGGCATATGTGCAATATTTAATTGTCTGCAAATATAAGTAGTACCTACATGTCATGGCAAACCCATACCAGGTAGTAGATGAATCAATACGCTGATAATCTTGTCAATAGAATTAAACACTAAACTGCATCTCCATACGATTAAGGCCCAAGCAAGAGGTCCCTGTGACAGCACAATCACCGCATTTTTTATTGACGAGGCTATGTACATAATTGTTTCCTATTGAACCGAAAAATTCGTACTCAAGGGCGCATACCTCTGAGAAAGAAAAACACAGCATAAACAATTCGCTATTGCCAGGGAAAAACAGAAGCATGGACACGAAGATTGCATTGGCATAATAGCAAAAATCCTGCAAAACAACAGGTCAATTTTGATGGGCATTCAAGAAGCTTGACAGAAGTATAGAAAATCTTTAAGCAATCAAGAAGCTTGAAAGAAGTACAGAAAATCAGCTTACAAGAAGGTAGTAATGCCATTTCTTGATTCGGTAGTACATCCATCGCAGGGGAACAACGAAGATAAAAAATAAGCAGTACAAGCGAGGTATGTGGCGTGGACCTGCGGAGTGTTTGTGCAAAATAAAAATCAGTAACAATTAAGCATCTTGATCAAGTGGAGAAAAAACAGTTAATTGTGAGCAACTGCTCTTACTGGAGCCTAGCAGGTAGCAAAAGAGCCCAAATGATAGAACACCTAGGCAATAAGTAACCTGCAGAAAGCCCAACAAAAGAATAAATTTGGTGGGTGAAATCATTGTGCTTGGAGAGAAGACTTTGTAGTTTAAACTTGGAGAAGCCGGTGTCCTTATGTATCAACACATATATACAGACATATACTCAAGTCACATGCATGCACACACAATGTGTCTCATATGACTTCATTATCACAAGTACAAGTATTTAAGCTACCTTGTTGAGAAAATGTTCATGTCTGTCTGCGTGCTTGGCAAGCCGGTGAGCATGCCGAGTAAGCACTTCCTGAGTGTGAATAATGCCTCCCTGCATATTTATACATAAACAAAATCTGATCATTGAGCTTCATTTCATGAAAGTCAGATCGATCTGCAATATAGGGTACGGCAGCCGCGTTACCCGTGGGATGGGCGAGACAAACAGGGAATGTCTTCCAAGGCGCGAGGACATGGTCATGGCAAGCATGATTTCAGTACGCAGCCATGGGTTGGATGAAACCCTTCTCTGCAGGAGGCGATCTTGCACCAAAACGGGTAAATTAGCTCGTGGGTGTGGGTGTGGGTGTGTTGTGTGTGTGTGTGTGTGTGTGTGAGAGAGAGAGAGAGAGCGTTCGTGTGTGTGAGTGCGCGTGTGCGCGCGCCCGCGACCAGGCCCGTGTGTGTGCAAGGGATAGTTTAACGAAGAATCTCCTGGTTTTGAAGAAGATGATGGGCGCCAAGCGAAGGCAGAGACCGATCCAGCCTAGTGTACAGTACAAGAGAGTAGGGACAATCAATTAGATTAGAGAGCTTGAGGTGTGATATGTTACCACACACGAGCAAAGCAAAAGCATATGCGCAGTATAGGATGCGGCACAATTGCTCGCATATCCTTCCCTTTTTTGAAAGGGCCAGCTGCATCTCAAAGAGATTTTGTACACGGCAACAAGTTGACATACGTACACTAAGTTCACGGCAACAAGCTTATTTGACACTAAATTTTTTATGATATATTTTGATGATTTTTCCCTTTCTTCCTCCAATTACTCCTATTGAACACCTCTCTTTTATTGTTTTCTTTTTTCATGACCACGGTCGAAGTTTCTTGAGTATAGTCCCATGATAACTTGCAAATCTTCAACACAATTTAGCGTACAGCTTAAGAATAATGCTAAACTAAGAGCATTTTGGTTTATTAAAATGGTTTTGCTGAGGATTGTTCTTATCTATATACGCACCTTTACCACATGGCCCCCACGTTTTGTTGTATCTCTTGTTGCTCTTAGTGTCAATAATGCTACCCATTCCTTGAGAGCTACATTATTAAAGGCACTCTCAATAGAATGACTACCTAGGTCTCTACAATGAAATACAAACACTTCAACCTTTACTAATAACTTTTTGATGAGGATCCCAACTTGAGGCATGCTCTAAAGCCTTTGATTTATCACTAGTGACGAACACTCACATAGTTTCTCACATAAGACTGCAAGTGTGCAGCTATTTTCTTTTGAAATCGGTGATAATTCCTTTTGATTTGCCAAACTAGGAATAGAATTGGTGGTTTTATGAAACTTAAGGTGACATAAGACATTGATTTGTTCATCATCATATCTATCTATATATGAGGTGATAGAATGGTCATCTGCCACATAAATTTAGAGATAGAATTGGTGTTCAAGACTCACTTAAGGTTACATATGACATTGATCCGTTCATCATCATATCTATCTATATATGAGGTGATGGAATGGTTGTCTGCCACATGTCACATTCTCACCAAATCTCGATGAATGCTTTCTTTCTAGGCATTTAAACTCTCCTCCCTCCCTCCCTCTCTCTCTCTCTCTCTCTCTCTCTCTCTCTCTCTCTCTCGCGTGCGCGCGTTAGGGTGCGGGTTTTTGTAACACCTAATATGTGTGAACACCCTCTTACAAGTAGATGCCTAGTCCCCGGGGAGGTCACCTAATAAAAATGTAACCTATCACGTGAGTTCAACAGAAGGGTATTTAAAGTTCTTGAAACTTACAGAAATATATATACATAAGGGTATTATTTTTTCCAATTTGAAAAAACTTACAGATTTTAAAAGAAAAGGGTACATTATATACCTTAAAAAATTCACAGATAAGGGGTTTTACAAACATGTCTTGAACGCACGTGATATGGTATTTTTATACATAGTGAACCCCCCGAGGCCTAGTCAACCTTGTGACATGTGATAGACCATGTGATACATAGTATGTGGAATTCTAGTATGTAGCCTTACTTGGCAATCACTAGGACATCATCACTTATGTGTGCAGAAATGCCTAGCTCCAAGCTATAAATTGAACATATATCTAGTCGTTTTATCGATTGATAATCATTCTGTGCCTATGCTAAACTCTTGTGTGTATTGATTGTCTAAGTGTGATTATTGCATTTTAATTTGCTTAATCATGAATACCACATTGAATTATCCACCACAATCAAACAACTCGTATCAGAGCTTACTAGTATGATTAGCATATCCAAATCATCCCTATTGATCCTAATCAAACCCCTCTCTACGTTAGATTGTATGGCACCTCCTTTTGGCCATTGCAATAGCCATTCATAACTCTAATACAACCCAAACTAGTCCTTGATTAGGCCATTAAGAGCATGTCCATAGGCCACTATGTATACTCTCATGACCCAATTGAGCTTAGCATTGGAGCTAATTAGGTGGCTTCTTCTTTCTTTTGTGTGTTGCCTGTGTCCTGATTGCATATTCATTGTGTGCTTTTGCCATATTTTTTGCATCAACTTCAGGGTGTGTGCTTCATTGCCGGCTTCATCACTAAATTTCCTCTTGCCATTGTAAGTGTGGATTGTGCTAATTTTGTATTGATTTATGTGTGTTCAATTTGCATCACAAAAGAATATTTTAAGCAAGCAATTACTCCACTCTTGATTATAGATTCACGATGTGAGTTGTGTGTGAAGATTGTGCTCTCTTAGAATTCTTCACTGAGCATCCATGCACTGCATTTGATAAATATTATGTCATTTAATTCTAAGCCTTTAAAATTTATAATTGCATCACACTTTTGACAGCATAATCCTAAAGTAATTTCATTAAGAAAGACTAATATTAGGGGTGTGTATGAGTGAATGAGTGTGTGTGTGTGTGTGTGTGTGTGTGTGTGTGTGTGTGAGAGAGAGAGAGAGAGAGAGAGAGAGAGAGAGGGTATATAAATCTCCCCCTCATGTGGAAAAATAACAAGCAATGTTGCATGGTGCTATGCTTATGAGAGAAGCCATCCAGCCACAAAGAACCCTGGAGGCCATAAGGTGGCATTGTCTCGCTTCGGTGAGGGCATGGTGAACCACTGCAAGAGAAATTCTGCAAGGATGGAGAGGAAAATTGAAACCTAGTTGAGAATAGATTGTGCCCTCCCATGGATGTGAACAACATGTTGACAAGAATCCTCGTGTGACACATAGTAGAAGCAACATCTGCTCTCAAATGGGGCATCTCTATTCAAACCCAGTTGCAAATTATGTTGTTGATCTTTGGAAACATTTGGTGAAAGGATGCCATAGAATAAGTTAGATGCAGTGGCACGTCTCATTGATCTTAAGGCTACAATCTAGGAGAAGAAGGATGATTTACTGGTGTATGGTGGTAAATAGCATGTGGCAATAAGCATAATGGAAGATATCGTTTTCTTGGAAGTGCGACATGAATGTCTGCTATGAGAAGTTCCTATGACCTTGGACAAGATATGAGAGGTGGAGGCTAAATTGACTACAAGTAGGCAATTGTCGTAGCAACATGAAGTTATGATATGAAGAGACTGAACTTAGAGCTTCAGCACCAAGAGGTGTTGTTATGGTTTTGTAAAACCACAAGGGTATTCTACCCTTGTGGTTTTATACTAAATTGACTACAAGTAGGCAATTGTTGTAGCAACATGAAGTTATGATATGAAGAGACTGAAATTAGAGCTTCAGCACCAAGAGGTGTTGTTATGGTTTTGTAAAACCACAAGGGTATTCTACCCTTTTGGTTTTATACTATTCAAAAAAAAAGATTGAAAACCATATTTTGGCAAAAAACGACCATAACTCTGAAAGTTAGAAAATTTGACGGTAGACACTTAAAAGCTGATCAAAACACAAAAAGTCGGTGTCCAAAGTCATTGGCAAACTCACTAGAAGCAATTTGGAAAGTTTCATTAGATTCTATGAAGGAACATGGATAGCGATCCATGTACCTCGGAGGCCTTTTTTTATAGAAGTTATCAGTGACACTTTGTATTAATAGAACATTGTTTTGAGAAAGTTTGGTTGCAAGAAAATTTCAAAAATCACATCAAAATTGGCTGATAGGGCAAAAACCACATAAACAGGGGTTTCAGACACAAATATGGGTATATCTCGAGATTTTATGATCCAAATCAAAAAAAGGTTGGGAATTAGCATCTACAGGGTATAGACAACCAGTTGACCAAGTTTCATGTCAAAATGAGGTCAAACATGGATGGGGATCCATGAATCTCATCATAGATTTTGGTTGAGATTTTAGTACCAGGTAGCTGAGACCTAGAAAAACACTTTTTCCAATGTGTCTTTTTCCAAAAAACACATTGGCAAAAAGTTGAAAAAAGTGGTCATAAGAGCCAAAAATAGAACATTGTCAAAAACTACCAAAGCAGGCTCAAGATTTCACTTTTGGCAGGCAAAAATTAATCCAAATTCAAAAAGGTTTTGGGAGTGGTCTACAAACATCATGAGCTATTAGCTCACCAAATTCCAAGTTCATAAGTGACCAAACATGGATCACGTTCCATGTACCTCAATTGAGGTTTTGGATAGAAACTATACCAGCATGTAGCAGAGACTATTGTGAGCAATACTTCTCAACGCAAGGTCGTCAAAAGAGTCCAAAAAGTGGGTCAAAAGGAGTAAAAACTCTTCAAAGTGAAAACGCGTTGAAACAAACGTAGGATTTCACTTTTGATTCACTTTTTATTGTCCAAATTTAAAGATATTTTCGGCATAGCTTAGAAATATCTTCATCTATAAGTGGTTCAAATGTGGGGTCAAAAGCTCTCCAAACATGGATCACGATCCATGTACCTTTCCCAAATTTTTGAGCCAAAACCTAGCCACTGTGATCTATATGCTATTTCTAGCCTAATCCCAAAGTTTCATCTCATTTGGACATCAAAACCCAAGTGAAAAATTGTTCAAGTACTCTAAGCAAATGCAAACATTAGCCTAACTTCCAAACAAAGGTCGAAACCCAAAAAGTTTGATACCATAGCATCTAGTAATCATGTTGATTCTGATGGTACCAAGAAAACTCAATTTGGCCTCCAAACATGGATCGCAATCCATGTATCCATGGTGACAGCTTGACCTAAAAATTTCCCTGACTATAGTGTAGATACAACCAAACATATCTTTATGCCTAATTTTGGAAACAATTGAGAAAATTTGGGTCAAAAGGTTTCAAAACAGAAGACATACTTCAAAGCATAGAGCAGACCTAGGGTTGAGCATGTGACCTATAAAAACAAATCTACGTTCAAAAAGATTTTAGATATAGCTTGTGGACATAGAGTGCAACAAGTCCTCTAGAGATCAAGTCCAAATGTGGTGGAACATGGATCGCGATCCATGTAGCCCAACCTCAGAATTGATGAAAATTGGTACAGCGCCTGTACATGACCTTGTCTAGCCACTGTCAAAATTTGAAGCCAAAATTTGACAAAGGAACATGGATCATGATCCATGTACCTCTTCATAGTGGGAGTATCCGACTTGATGAGCTTGTAGATACACTTTATATCTCAAATCTCAAGTTTGAGATAAAAATACCTTTTGGAGACTAAGATACAAGAAAAACTTCATGTGTCCTGGTCTTGAGACTGTTTTGAGCATTGTTTCAAGTGCAATTCACCAGAATTGCTTTAACTTTGCTACACAACTCCCAATTGAGTAAGGTAAAGCTAAGAAGAAATCTTGCGAGTAATAGGAAACCCAAAACTTTTAGAGCTAAATTTTTTTAGGTTTCTTAATTCCAAACTTTTAGGTTATTCAAAACCAGTTTCCATAAGACCAAAGGGTCACAAAAACCTGTCTTTCGAGAGTGGGAACTGGTGAAGACCTAGAGGAGAAGCATCTAGTGATCAACAAACCCAACATAAGATTCATCAAAACCAACAAATCCATGAGAGTTATAACGGTACACTCATGAGGTCTTGTAAAGATTCACAAATAGGGGTCCACATACCTTCTACAAGCGTGTAGAACCTTATGTTGGAGAGTTGACAGACCATAAAAACCTCTATGCATTCACATATATAGATGCCCAAGGAGTGCAAGTTTTGATGGTAGATAAGTATGGACGAGAGTACAAACCTGTTGATCCAATTGACCTAGATAGATATATATACAAGGGTACTCCTATCTGTACGTACTTTTAGCCGAGATTCAAACATAGATTTCCAAAAATGATGCCAAAGCTTATATTAGAGAGGATTTGACCAGGATTTTCTTCAAGATGAGAAGAAAGAGTGAGAGACGTCTTGTAAGAGACCCTAAATTGGTCAGATTATTGTCCAAACCAGAACAATTGAGACCATCTCAAGTGGCTAAATGTGTCAAGACAAAGTACCATGGGTCAAGGGATCCTTATACTCATGTCTCACTCTTCAACAAGTTTTGAGGGTTGAACAGGTTGCGGATTTCCATACTCAGTACAAGGGATTTGGGATGACATTGGAAGGAACGACCTTCACATGGCTCCAACCGCTAAACATAGATTACTTTTGAAACATAGAACAACTCTTGCAATAATTTGCAAAGGATTTATCTAAAAGGGGGATCGAGCACAACACAGTGTCACAAATCTATGCTTTCAATCAAAAGGAGAACGAAAAGGTAAAGGAATCATTGCTTCGATTCAAACAATCACTTGAGAGATATCCAACATGAGAATTATCACAAGATGAAATATTGTTAGTTCTCTTTATAGAGGGCTTGAAATACGAGACTCCCAAAAAAGATCTACACTGAAAAGGATGCATGCCATTTGAGCAAGTCATAGAGAAGCTCTATGACAATTGCAAGGACTATGAAGAGGTGACTAAAAAGAATTTGATGAGTAGTGCCTCTTTCACAATGAGCGAATCCACAACATAGTGGGATATTACGGTGTTGAAGATTGACAAGTGGTCAAAGAAGTGGTGAGAAGAATAAACTAAGGCTATAGATAGAATCCAAATGTACGACAATTATAATTGAGAAAATGTCACACTTGTGAAGGGGATCATCCCACCCCATGGTGCAAAACTAACCCAAGATTGCAACATATGCTAGCTAACAACCACCTCTTCTGAGCGATAGTAGAGTGGTAGTCAGCTACACTCAACTATCCTATGTGCCACAACCCATGATAAATTTTTATTCTATGAACAAGAACACCTTAATGTTCATAGCCAATCAAGAGTATGGTTCAAGTACCATTCTTACTAGGTAAGAACAACCAACATTTGCACCACTAGCTATGCAACAAGTAGGACCATGTTGTGAGTGTGGAGGTAACCATTGGGCAAGAAATTGTCCTTATCATGTAAAGAACGTAAAGTTTGGATATTGGCTAGAATGTGTTGTTACACACCTCATTCCTAGTTGTCCAAAACACCCAAAAAACAAGGGGAAAGCAACAATGAATGTTATAAGAGTGATACCTCCCTCCAACATATTTGAGGTAGTGTGAGTGCGTGAATGTGTTACGTGTGCAGAGAGTGAGGAGAGAGAGTACAAAAATGTGGATGGAGCCTTCAACTCTTACTGTATGATCACAATGTGAAATGAGTGAGAGCTCCTTATTCTTTTATGTATAAAGAATAAGGAGAATAAATGTGGGCGGGCAGACACCATGAATCAAAGCACAAAATCACTGCCAAAGTATCCTGTGAAAACCTGTGAAAGAAGCTTCACCTATGTGCTTCAAAAAACCGTGTCTCTCAAGAGACCGGTTTGATGGTGTGCAAACGCCTCCGTACTTCGTTGCCCAAATCTACCAAAAAACCCTCAAACCATAAGCTCTACTCAAGCTGAAATTGCATATTCAACTAAGAATTTATGCACCTAACTTCGAGCACCTTCCTGCTTCCAAAAGTGCATCAAAACTCACACACTATGCGAAAACAAAAAACCTATAATTTTTGTAATGATAGTCAGTCTCAGCTGAATATCAGCAAAATGGTGAGGAATTTGCAAAAAGTTTCTTCTGCAAAGTTGTAGACCACCACGTTGAAACAATGGGCATCATGGGAAGAATATTCGGATCTGTCTTCTACAAGGAGAAAAACAAATCTAAAAACAGTGCTGCTCTGCACACAGTTTTTAGGGCAGCACCTTCACTTACACATAATCTTCCACACTCCTTACTGAGCTTCCACAAGAGCTTACATCACTCTTAATTGAGCTCACAAACTCCCATTGCATTCTCGCAAAGCTTTCAATCTTTCTTGATCTCTCCATTGCCGAGAGCGAACAAGCTATTGCCTCGAAGCTCTCAAAGCCGTCGTGCTCTTCGGGATCACCATGCGCTTTGATACCAATTGTGAGTGCGTGAATGCGGTGCATGTGCGGAGAGTGAAAAGGGGGGGGGAGAGAGAGAGAGAGAGAGAGAGAGAGAGAGAGAGAGAGAGAGAGAGTACACAGGATGTGGGTGGAGCTCCCAAATCTCACTGTATGAGCATAATGTGAGAATGAGTGAGAGATCCTTATTCTTTGTATGTATAAAGAATGAGATAAATGTGGACGGTCGGACACTGGCCGGTGGACATGGGAAAAGCATGGTTAGGCACACAGCCTTTACCTAACAGGTAGAACCCATGGTTCTTATAAATGTGGTGACTAGAGCTCGAGCTCAAGAGGCTGCTAGAAATGAACTTGTCAAGGAGGAAAGCAAAATGCCTATTCAAATGGAAATTGAAAGCTTATCCATGAGAACACAAAGAAAATTGTGGAAAGCTAAATGAGAAAAAATGAAAGAAAAAAGGCTAAACGAGAAAACCCCCCTAGAAACCAAGTACTTATAACAAGCCAAAGAGCAGTTGAAACAAGAAAGGAAAAACAAGAATCAAACGGAAGGAGCGGTGTCTTCCAAAATATCGTCAGGTGGTTTAGTCTTAGTGGACAAGGTGCTAGAACTCTTATAGGCTCTATCATAGGCATATCAGGCAATACTGAAGGACAACCAAACTCTAGAGCAATGATGGATGACTTACCCTCCTCTTGAGGTAGAGAAGCAGAGGCTAGAGATGTGCAAACAATTGATAGAGACTACACGAGAAATCAATGGAACCTACACTATCTAGACCACCTCTCAAAACAAAAGAACAAAGAGTTGAATTCAAAACTACGAAGGAAAACATGTTGAAATGTCTCCTCAAAAAAATGTCAAACCAAAATGAGAACCACCACCCCTTAAGGATATGGAAGCAAAAAATACACCACAAACAATCAATAACTTGGAGATTCAATTAGAAGAACGAGGAGTGGCCAACACCACTGATGATATAAGATCACAATTTATGGCATCTATCCCAGTGGCCTGCTAAGGATGGTAGTACGACTTTCTACTAGTCTGCACCTATTACTGAAATCAACATGGATCACAAGTTCTACCTTGGAGATATACAATCTTTGTACGGTAATGCAGAAACCAAAGCATCTAGGGAGAGTAAACTTGAATCAGTGAGAACTTAACCATCTTTCATAGGAGAACACGATACAAAATTTGAGGTTAGAGTGGCACCATCTTAGTGGAAAGCCACACTAAAAATGATGGACACTAAAAGCCCCCATGAATTGATGTCTTTTCCTAACAATACACAATTACTCTCTCAGAGTTGCTAGAAATTAAACCACATGTATGGGGAGAAGCAAGAAAAATCTAGAGAAGATGGGATTCAAAATTCCTTTTCAAGATATTCCCTTAGATGATCAAACAGGTAAAACGACACAGGATAATCCAAAGGCAAAACCAATACATGTAAATAAGGTGGGAGATTACTGTTAAGGAGAAGAAGGAAACACCATCTTACCAGTGGAGCACAAAGGAGTCAAAACAATTTCCATACTTGATAGTGGTGCTAGATTAGCCATAGCCACCAAAGAATTTGGGAGAAATGGGGGAGACCAGCTCTCAGGAAAACATGAATGAAACTACAACTTGTGGATGGTTACGTAGAGAGACCAATGGGTATAGAGAACAAATCGTAGTGTCCTCATGCGGCATAGAGTATGAGCACACCTTTGCATTAGTGGATTTCAGAAAGAGCAACAACTTTGATGTCATTTTGGGGCAACCATTCATGCACCAACTTAAGATGGTGCAGGATTGGGGCTATGACCACCTCTACTTGCGGCACAAGGATGCTACAATGAGGATTAGCATCAAAGATCATAGCTACAAAGATGTTAGTCGAACTCTTGTAGAGGAATTTAACTCAAAAATGCTCCACAAAAAAAAAAAAAAAACAAATACCTACTTTGTCGCACAACAAAGCTCATATTTGAATGTGTGGAGCATCCGAAGATGAGAGTCTGATTAGAGAGAATTGCATTTAAGATAGACCAGAAGGAAGTCAAGACTTCATTTGAGAACCATTCCTAGAAGATTTGTTTGAACCTTTTGATTGGGATCAGATATCGGCTACTCTAGATGTGTGCATAAATGAAATGATGCCTACAAAGTTTTGTGATGAGGAAGGCTATACATAGCTCCCTATTTTATGACAAAGGTGTTGAAGGAAGCTAATGAAAATTATGATTCAAAAAGCAAAAAAAGTGAGACAGACAACTACATCATGGATCATGATGCAAAAGCACAAACAAAGGAAGAAAAGAAACCACAAGAATCTATCATCGACACACGTGAATAATCAACAATGGTTGCTTCAAACAAGATAACTCTAGAAAAAGCACTATTGAAAGAAGATGAAGAAGCAATGTTTTCAAGTTCCACATCAAACATTCAAAAAACTCAAGATCGGGAGAAGAATACAAATATGATAAAAGATCAATTGGCTCCTGCAATCATCAAATTTAGTTTATGTGGAGAAACAAGACTCAAAATTACACATCCATCTATGATAGATTCTTATGCCACAAAGAAGATAATGTCTTATGGAACTTGGATAGTGATGGGAACACCACCAATCACAAATCTAGAAGAAACAATGTACACAAGTTCTCAAACACCAATTCCTAGCTTTGAAGTAGCAAAAGCCGTATTGAAGTTGAGTACCGAGGAATTTAAGGACACTTTCTACATAATCGACTCTCATCATATCAAAGAGAGTCTAATTTTGACAAAAAATTGGATGAACATCTTCTATCAACAACAACAAAAAGCTTCAACAACAACAACAATGATAGCCCCATAAGCTTCTCAAGTCCATGCAAAGAAGAAACCACCAATTGTAGCAAAAAAAGGTAAAGCTTAGGCAGACATCCCAAGGGATTTACTATTAGTAATGGACGGATGTCACTTGCGTGCATCTTGTTGGGTTTTCGCAAGCCCTTGTGCAATTGTGTCAACCCATGGGAACATTCCCTTAGAGCATGCAAAGGCACTATAATTCTTTTAGAAGTTTTCATGGCAAATTCCACTCTTTATAAATGTAAAGCTTTTAAGATTAATATGCAATAGCGTGTCTTTATTTTGTTTTTTGTGTCATGAGGCTCTCTCTCCTCCATCTCCTTCTTGCTCTGCACCTGCATGCCATGGAGTTTTCTCCTCAATGGCATCCACCATAGCCCCTATACCAACAATTGCTATCAGAGCCTTGCTTGGACTTGGCTCGACAATTGTGCGGGAGCAGCCGCTTGTGGAAGAGATAGGGAGGTCATTGCATCAACATGTTTGCCCTGGCAGGCTGGTGAACTATCCACCCAGTGCCAAGCTCAAATTTGGCTTTCATCGTCAATGAGCACAAGAACCCATGCGGCCGGTCGTGGTCTCTATTGTAGAGGCATTTCATGATTATTTTTTAATTGTTTCACACTATTGTAAGCAAGTGGCCATATTGATTTCGCCTCATTTTCAGCCCTTTGACTTTAAACAAGAAACAAGTACCCTCGATGCTCAGTGCGAACGTTGCAATAAAATCAAAGCCACTATCCTTTTTTCAGCCCCTTTTCAGAACGCCATATGAGGTGTATTAAAAGGCAATCAAGTGTTTTTCAAAACACTACCTTAGGGTTTTACTAGCGCTACTACAGACTTCAGAGGGTGGTTCCTCTTTGGCTTGCATACCAAAAAGCTCTTGCAAATTAATCAATTGCCGAGAATGCTTTTCAAAATGCCCTTATCAATGAATCCACACATGGTGGAAGAATTGTTCAAGGAGAGGTATCCATTGTTCAAGGAGACATTTGAATACATGGGACTCAATTGGGGAGACCATGTGCAAATTGATTTGAGGTATTTTCTACCAATTGAAGATGATCACTTGAAGGACCAAGATGCTTTCGATTACATGGGTATTTTGCATGTAAATTTAAATGCACCATCTCTCTCTGATGTGTATGCCATATATATCATTTTAGTGGCCTTTCTTCTCAATCAAATACAATTTGCAATACGGCAATAGATGCAGAACATGAAGATTTGCTTTGAGCACTTGGTACATCAACAACACGGCATACAAAAAACTATTCTCCATGTTAAGTGTCATAGATTTGTTATGTTTTTTCTTCTATCAACACAACCATATAGTTTTTTTGTTTAAAGCCTTGTTTTTTAGTTATTGCCATGTAGTAAAAAATTTGTACGGGTTATAGACATTGCCAGGAAAAAAAAGTGGTAAGACCTCCCATTTTTTTGTTTGGTCGAGTTCTTGTTGTCTCACTCTGATAGTTGTTTGAGGGAAGTGCACACACACACCTATGTTGTTGGGGGTGGGGGGGGGGGGGGGGGGGGGGGGGGGGGGGGGGGGGGTCTTCTAATTGCAATTTCAAGTGATTGAACGCTGCCATGGTCTACATCAAGTCCATTCTCAATGGTTTGGGCTTGAGGGGGGGATTGTTGGGTTTTGCAAGTCTTGATTCAGTTGTGTCAACCCATGGGAACATTCTCTCGGATCATGCAGAGGGAATTCACTTCTTTTAGAAGTTTGCATGGAAAAATCCACTCTTTATATATGTAAGGCTTTTAAGATTATATGCTATTAATAGTGTGTCTTTCTTTTATTTTTGGTGTCATGAGACTCTCTCTCGTCCATCTCTTTCTTGCTCTACACCTGCACGCCATGGATTCTTCTCCTCGATGGCATCCACCATAGTCCCTATACCAACACATCCAAATTAAAGAAAACCCCCTATGTATGGTATCTTGCTAACCTACCCCCCCTACATACGGACAAGATATGGACGTTCTCGCAATGAGCCATCCCCCCTCATACGGATTTCGTACGGAATGTAATGACCTACTAGTTTATGTATACTAACATGACAATTTTAGAAGCACATGCTTATGCAAAAATACATATTGAATTGCAAATGAACATAAGTGTAGATTATAGTGTGTTTCATTTGCAATAGATATTAAGAGAACAAATCACCATGAAAATAAAAAAAATATAATGAATACTAGATTGAAATAAACCAATCAATTCAATGTAATTTAAAAAAAGTGGTCAGCATTTCCCTTGTAAACTGATACATCTCAATTTCAAAACAAATGATTCTAGCCACCTACTCGGTAGGCTTCCTACATGGGATTTAAGGTAAACATATGAAATGGATTGTTCTCTAAATAACAAATAATGCCATGCTCATAAACAACCATGGAAAACTTCACTTATCAAAGCAAAACACATTACAAAAAGGTATTAACTATAATTTTTTCTCTAAATGTATCTTTTCTTATTAAAATCTCTCTCTCTCTCTCTCTCTCTCTCTCTCTCTCTCTCTCTCACACACACACACACACACACACACACACACACACACACACACACACACATCATGTACCAAACTCAAAACTTTTTTATTCATTCTAACTTTTGCAAGAAATGTGTAATAGAGTATTACGACTATAAAATAAAGGCAAACTTAAAAGCCTCCTGATTTTTAGGTCAAAATTTGAAGTTTTTGCTAGTATTTATATTAAAGTTTGTAAAGCATTTCCAGTTTATGTTAAGGCAAGCTTAGAATCAAGCAGGGTTATTACAATTCAAAGGATCAAAGTGTTGGAATTAGGGTTGCATAGAAACACACACAGCTTGGAGAAGACGAAGGAAGCTCAAGGCACACAATAGAGAGTGTGTTACTTAGTGTGCAATGAAAAGATAGATAGCCCTAGAGTGATGGGCGTATATACAATGCACGGGGGAAAAAACCTCCTAAAGAGGGAAAAAATGCCCCGGCGGTCCTAGTGTGTTCACACACATCACTAACACATCTATATGGTAACAATTCCCCCCTGGAGTGATGCGGTGAACGAGAGCTGGCACATGAGTAAAGGGAAGTGCCATGCCATGATGACAGGATTAGTCCACAAAGGGGAGTAAGCCCAAAGCTTTGCGGAAAGCTTCAAGATTCTCACGAGACAATGCCTTTGTGAAAAGATCTGCAAGGTTGTCCTGTGTTGGCACATAAGCCAAGCTGATCTCTCCTGCTGAGAGCCTCTCCCTGACATAGTGGTAATGCACCTCAATGTGCTTTGTGCGAGCATGAAAAACTGGGTTCCTCGCAACTGCCAATGCGCTCTGACTGTCAGTGTAGATAGTGTTGGCAGTGTCCTGTCCAACACCCAAATTAGCCATAAGGCGTCTGAGCCATACACACTCAACCGTAGCTGTGAAGACTGCCCTGTACTCAGCCTCACAACTCGAAGTGGCCATAGTAGGTTGCGGACAAAAACCACTTGTGGACACTCGCGTGTCAAAACAAAAACCACTTGTGGACACTCGCGTGTCAAAACAACCAGCCAAATCTGAGTCCGAAAAAGCATGTAAGTCTGGCGGCAATGATCCCCCCTTGGGATAAAACAAGCCAAGATGTAAAGTGCCACTAAGGTAGTGGAAAATCCTCTTGACAGCCTGCCAATGCTTAGACCCTGGGCTATGCATAAATCTGCTGACCTGTGAGACTACAAACTGAATATCTGGCCTCGTGTTGCATACATAAATGAGGCAGCCAACAGCAGTTTGGTAAAGAGTGACATCAGCAGGATCGCCAGCATCATGTAGACTCAACTTCAAACCTGTTTCCATGGGAGTGGCAATAGGTTTGCAATCCTCAAGTCCAAACTTACATAGCAATGTCTCTATGTAACTTTTCTGACACAAGGCAATACCACCATCACACTGCTTAAACTGTATACCCAAGTAATGATGCAACAGCCCCAAATCTTTCATCTTGAAAGTAGCATTCAAATCAGCCTTAAATTCAGCAATATGTCTCTCATTTGGTCCAGTGATCAGAAAATCATCAACATAAAGAACCACGATGAGAAATACATCACCCTCACGCTTTACATACAATGTGCTTTTTGTTGGACTGTTACGAAAGCCTTGTTTGACCAAATGAGTGTCAGCTTTCTCATACCAAGCACGAGGAGATTGCTTCAACCCATATAAAGCCTTGTTACATTTGCACACTTTGTCCTTTTGTCCTTTTATGAAAAAACCGCGAGGCTGCGTTACATAAACTTCCTCAAATATGTCACCATTCAAGAAAGCAGTAACAATGTCTAATTGATGTACATCCCAACCAAAATGAGCTGCCAATGCACATAGAAAACGCACAGTAGTCATACGACAAGTGGGAGCAAAAGTCTCTTCATAATCTATGCCTTTTTGCTGTGCATAACCTTTTGCAACAAGTCGAGCCTTATGGCGATCAATCTCACCATCCGGCTTGCGTTTCAACTTGTAAACCCACTTCGTACCAATGGCCTTTTTTCCAGGAGGCAAATCACATAAAGTCCATGTGTCATTTTCTATAAGTGCATCATATTCAGATTGCATGGCAGCCATCCAATTTTTTGAATTCTGTGCTTCATCAAAAGACAGAGGCTCCTCAACATCATGTAATCTAGACACAGCCAAAGAATAACAATCTGATGCATAAGATGCATGGCAAGAGCCTGAACGAGTACGACTAGACAAAGGTGCATCCAATTTACTGTCACGCAAAGTGTGCACCAGCCATTTTGGCATACCTCTAGCCTGCTCATTTTCAGCCCTTTCCTCATCAAGTACATCATGTACATCTACATCAGTAATAGGCTGATCTAGAATATTTTCAGAAACCCCCATAGGCTGTACATTTGCCTCATTGGAACTTACATTCGTATTTCCACCACTGAAAAGAGGCAACAAAGTGTCATAAATGTCCTGTGAGCTTACATTACTGTCTCTAGTACATGACAGCAAGGGCTGAACAGAATCTTCCACAAACACTACATCCCGAGAAACCAAAATACGTTTTGTTTGCGGATGATACAACCTGTAACCTTTGCTTTCAGCACTATAACCAACAAAAATACATTTGACATCCTTATCATCCAATTTTTTGCGCTGCACTTGGGGCACCAAAGCATATGCCAAACAACCAAAAACACGCATGTGCTCAATAGAAGGCTTTCTATCATGCCATGCTTCATATGGAGTAATAGACTGCAAAGCTTTCGTAGGACACCTGTTAAGTACATAAGTGGCACACATGATGGCCTCAAGCCAAAAAGAATGCGGTAAAACTTGACTTTTGACCATACATCGTGCCATTTCTGTAAGTGACCTATTTTTCCTCTCAGCAACACCATTTTGTTGAGGCGTATAAGGCACTGTACATTGGTGTTTTATCCCACGACTAGCCAGAAATGCATTAAATTCATGAGACATATACTCCCCCCCTCGATTGGAACGGAGGGTGCCCATAGTACATTTCGACACATTTTTCAGCCATAGCAAGAAATTGTTTGAAGCACATAAAAACTTCGGACTTCGCTTTAAGCGGAAATACCCATGCATGCCTGGAGTAATCATCAATGAAAGTCACAAAGTACAGGTAATTTCCCAAGGACGGAGTTTGCATGGGCCCACAAACATCACTACGCACAAGCTGCAACCTGCATGTGGCCCGAACTGAACCATCCTTTGGAAACTTAGAACGCTGCATCTTACCCAAAATACAGCCTTCACAAACATGTTTGATAGGTGCTTCAAGAGGTGGCAAAGAAGCAACCATGTCAGATTTCTGCAAACGCAGCAAACTGGCAAAATTCAGATGACCAAAACGTGCATGCCAAAGTTTTGCATCTGAAATAGCCCTTGAATCTGCAACAGCATTTGCAAAGTTTTGTCCACACTTGTCATACAAAGTGAGCTTATACAGCCCACGGCACAAAAGCCCAGATGCAACAATTTCATCACCAAAACTGTGATCATGAACTGTACATCTGTCATCCACAAATTTGACTACAAGTCCAAGTCTAGCAAGTGCGGATACAGACAAGAGATTCTTCTTGATCCCAGGTACATAAAGTGCATCAACAAGTGTGAAAGAATTGCCATTAGCAGCAGTAAGCACAATCTTTCCAACTCCCTGAATTGGATAAGAGGCATTGTTGGCACAAGTGACTGAATTCCCATGAGGGACAGACTCGAGAGACGTAAACAATTCACGATGTGAGGTAATGTTCTTTGTAGCACCACTTTGAAATACCACACATGTGAATCTGCAGCAACTGACAAGCATGCATCATGGACAGTAGGATTGTAAGTGCACTCTACGCTAAAAGCCCATTCTGCATCAACATCAGCAACACAGTCTCCTTTCACAGAAGACTCAACAATGGCTGCATTTGTAGTGGAACTAGCATTTGCAGTGGAACCACCCTCTTTCTTCTTAGCCTCTTTGGCCTTCAACGTAGGACACGACTTGATCAAGTGATCATTTGCTTTACAATAATAGCAACGCATCTTCTTTTTGCCCTTATCACCAGAATTACCAGACGAAGTACTGCCAGCAGAAGCATTAGGAACATAATTTTTGCCACTCGCAGCAGAACCATAAGAAGTGGCTGCATTGCTGTTACCACCCTTTCTTTGAGAAGCAATAAAAGCCTATTCAACTGCATGCTACCTAGTCCTGTTTTTTCTGGAAAGTGACTCTTGCAACAACAATGTGCATAATGCATCAAACTTGACAACTTCAGGATTTCCTTGGGTCATCAGTCTCCAAGTACTAGCAAAAGTCTGGTAGGAATCTGGTAAGGCATCAAGAACAGTCTGCACAAGGGAACTGTCTGAAATGACTTCACCTGCAGAAATAAGCTGCTCATTGATATCCTTGACACTAGCAAGGAAAGTGTCCATATCATCTTCCTCATGCATAATCTTCGACTCCAGCTGTTTACGCAGCAAAGCAATTTTAGCCTCATTGCGGCTTGCATAAAGACCTGCTAAAATATCCCAAGCCTGTTTTGCAGATTTTGGTGAACGGATGTGAGGAACAATGGTGTGCTTCACAGACAACGCAATCAATGCATGAGCCTGCGCATCCTTAACATCCCAACGAGCTTGTTCTGCCGTAGGCAAAACAACTCTAACAGCTGCAATCCTTGCAGCAAGACCTTCAACATCCTCAACATCGCCTACATCCTCAAAACCAGGACGTACATCAATGCCCTGCACAATGTTCCAGACACCCTTTGACACAAGAACATGTTGCATCATAGAAGCCCAAATAGGGTAGTTGTCCCCATCCAACCTGTCCTCAGCAGCAAACATCTTGAACACATCTGTGTTGTTGTTGTCAGCCATGGTAAATGCTGACCTGATGTGAAAACTGTCCGAAAATAGGAGAAATGGAGTGGGAACAACCTGTGCTATATAGCACAAACCGTAGAAGACTATAAGGCACATGTTATGCAGAAAACGGCACTGACAGAAATTCTGCACAAAATGACGAAATAGCCTGTGCAGTACTGCCTGTAGTGGAAACGGAGGCCGAAATGAGCCCAAATCAAAATTCTGAGCAGACCAAGCTCTTCAAGCTTTCCCAAAATTTTTGTCGACCTCGAACGCTCGCCAAAGCTCACTGAAATCGGAGAAAGTGAGCAGGCGTGTGCTGGAGTAGCTGGCGACTAAGCCCGGGAGGACGTGACCTGCTCTGATACCAATTGTTGGAATTAGGGTTGCAGAGAAACACACACAGCTTGGAGAAGATGAAGGAAGCTCAAGGCACACAATAGAGAGTGTGTTACTTAGTGTGCAATGAAAAGATAGATAGCGCTAGAGTGATGGGCATATATACAATGCACGGGGGAAAAAACCTCCTAAAGAGGGAAAAAATGCCCCGTCGGTCCTAGTGTGTTCACACACATCACTACCACATGTATATGGTAACACAAAGCATCAAAGCTCAATCGAGAGTTCAATAATTGGATTGTTACACAAACAAAAACTGCCACAATATTTAATATGTTGAGACTCAACGAGTTAGCTCTTGATTCTTTTGCTAACCACCTTACATAGACGAAAGGTCCATTGATATAGCTAAAATCAATCACCTTAGAAAGCCCAAAGTCAAAGACTCTTGAAGAGAAAATTGAATAAACCATCTAAATAACTATTTTTTAACAAAATAACTAGAGTCTAAAGACCAATAGCAAGAAAAGAGCACAACAAAAGTGATTTCATATGAAAAGAACCACTAACCAATGAATCACAAAATCAAGTCCAAGTTGACTATGCTGAAATTCGGCTAGTATGCTTGTCTGAATCGTATCTTGAGGCTTCAAATCCAAGCATTGGTATGATTTTCATCAACAACTATCTCAAAAATGTGCAAATTTGTGCAAAATATACTTGTTCATCTCCATAAATCAATAAAGCCTTTGTCATTAAATATGCACAAAATCCATGAATTGATTGTAACATGCAAAATAAGAAATACTGGCTTTTGGAGGGTTCTCAAGAACCTAAGGCCGTTTGGGTATGAAAGTATATATATATATATCTTTAATTAAAAAAATCTTGTTGTCTTTGCGCTACAAAAGCCGTAGTCTAGAGATGGAGCCACCTTGTTGATGTCGGCAACTTGTACGTAACAACAGATGATGCATAGCAGCTTGCAAGCCTCAAGGTAGCAACTTGCAAGCCTCAAGGACCAAGGTGTTCATAGTTCCCGCCTCTGAGAGTTCCCTGTTGGTGCGTTCTTGAGCCTAGTGGGCCATGGCAGAGACTTGAGAGCCCTTTTGCCAGCTCTTAGGGCCAGCAATGTTGAAGCCTGAGGTTTTGTCCCGGGCGGTCACTTTTTAGAATGTGTATGATACCACGTGAGTTAACCGGAGAGGATTATTAAAAGACCAAAATGTATAAAAATGTATACATACAGAGGGGGGTGGGGGTTTTTTAAATAGGCTCACAGTGTAAGTATAGTATGTATATTGGGGTATTATTAATTACCTCTTGAACGCACGTGATATAGGGGTCTTTTGATAAGTGACTGCCCCGGGGGTTTTGTGCACCTTGTACAGAGTGTGAGGTCCATGAGGGAAACAATATGTACTGTGTAGGTTGTAGGCAAAGTGCTTGAACAATGTTGGAGAAAAAGAAATTTCACCTTTAGGGATTTAGATGTAGGTCTCACGTATTTAGGCAATGGCCCATGGCCGTTGGATTACTTTTTTTCTGATATCCGAGCTCCAATTTATTCAAAGCTCAAAATTCAGATCCCCCCTTTCCAAACCCCCCTCCCTTCGGTCTTGAGCTCATAACTTGTTAAAAAGATTTACAAATCCCCCTCTTGTATGCTCACTTGCAACCCGACCATTCATGATAGTTGAAGATTTACAAAGAAAAAATTACATAACACAAGCTCAAGAGAACCTCAAGAGCACAATAGGGTAGGAGGAGGATGAGGTTTGGAGGCAAGATATGGAGGGGAAGAAGAGAGTTCTCGATAGTGGAAAATGTGTAGTAAGTGTATAACATGTGTACTAGTTAAATATGTTCAATAAAACCATTGTCTTTAAGGAGGCCCAGTAGTTGTATGTAGCCCCCCCCCCCCCCCCCCCCCCCCCCCCCCCCCCCCCCTGCCCTCCCTTGTATATGGTATGAGTATGAAATAATGAGGGGCTACCCCTATTGTATACACTTATGTAAAAAATGAACCCCCCCCCCTCTTGTATGCTCACATGGTTCCGTACAAAAAAGCACAATGAATCCCTCAGGGAAAACACTGAAGGGTAGAAGCATGTTAACATGGCACTGAGTATGTTGTCCCGGACAGTGCTAGCTACTTGTGCTTGTTAGCATATACTGAAAACAGATGGGCAAGTTCTTTGAATTTCAAATGTTCCATAAAAAAATAATTTTCCCTCCTCATGTGCTTCTGTTTTGAGTTACTGAAGACGACGTGGGGAGTCTCTCTCTCTCTCTCTCTCTCTCTCTCTCTCTCTCTCTCTCTCTCTCTCTCTCTCTCTCTCTCTCTCTCTCTCTCTCTCTCTCTCTCAGACTAGCAGGCGGTTTGCTGAGTCTTTCTCTCTCTCTCTCATTCGTTCCTTGCACCGGGAATCCTGCCTGAGAGATTAGTTGTCAAAGCTCAGCTCTTTCTCTCGTTCTGACACAAACCTACAAAAATGGAGAACCAACAACCAACATTATTGCCACTAGCTCCAATGCTGGAAATGGAGCCGTACTATAATCTGATGGTAAGCAAATCTTATGTGTAGCCCACCCACTCCAAATGAAGTCACTTGTTTTTTTGGTCACATCTATAGTTTTGTGAGGGCATTTGTTCATAGTATGTGTGTATTACAACATCAACCGTTGACAGCTATACATTTAAGTGATTTTAAGTAAGTAACATATATGCACGTCTATAGTTCTCAGGAAAAAGTAGAAGAGAGCCACTACAGGCAATGAATTACAACTCCCAAGATCCAACTCTTTCTGTAATTAGGGAATATGAGAGAGTAAGAAAGAGGAAACAACGGGAGTAGAAATAAATGAAATTTGAGCGACAACATCATGCCCTCAACGATGAGGAGAAAAAGAAAATCTCCTCCGAGATTGTGAGAGCTTTCAAGAGTAGGACTGAAGGTTTTAGTACAGAAGCAAAGTGGGAAATCTAAAATCTTGTTGCTCAGCATCCGCATGTTCAGGCGATCCATGATGAGTCTTTCCAGGAGGAGGCTGCTGTACAGACCGCAATTGTCTCCAATGTCCGCATCACACTGGCTACCGTCAAGCAGCCAGGTTCCAATGAGGAGTTGTTTTTGAAGAATGCAGCATTGCAGATGATGTTGAATTCAAAGGAAAACATGCCTATTGCAAAAATTTCCAAGGTCCTAAATGTCAATCTTCGCACCTTGCACAAGGCAAAATCACGACAGGCGAAGCCCGATGTTGATGGTCGATTGTTTTCATTGGTTGCATGTCACAAGAAACACCGTCATAGCCCTATCACAGATGAAATTAAGGAATTGTTCTACACATTTTGGAAAGTGGAGACTCACGCTTCACCGAACAAGAAGGATGTTTGTCGAAAGAGGATGGGGAGGAACAGGTACATAGAACACCCAGTGCACCTCCTAGACGAGCCTCAGGTGATCAATCAATTACTTGTACCATAACTTATGCATTTTGTGCATTGCATTTCTAGTGCTTAGTAACTTGTATATGCTGATCAATAGCATGCTGATCTGTAGACTTTTGCTAGTTAGCATATGGACTGTGTTGGTTAGCATATTGACTATGCTAGTTAGCATATGGAGTATGATAGTTAGCATGTCTTGGGTTCTAAATAGCATACAGAGCTAGTTGGTTAACACAATATGTATGCTAATTAACATACCAGGTATGCTAGTTAACAGACCTAATATGTTAGTTACATACCTAGTAGGCTCAATTGCATGATAAGTACGTTGTCTAATAGAAAGTGATTATGCTAGTTAGCATATGGAGTTTGCTAGGTAGCAAATGGAGTTTTCTAGTTGGTCAACACAAAAGGTATGCAAGTGAACACCGCTTATGCTAGTTAACACCTAGTATGATCACTAGAAGAAGTATACCCATCACTAGCATGATGGGTATGCTATTTAAGACAAGGGTTATGCTGGTTAGCTACAACTAGCAGTTGGGATGGGTATGCTTAAGCATATGGAGTATGCTGGTTGGCATAAGGAGTATTCTAGTTAGCATGCCTTGTGTTCTACCTAGAATATAAAGTTAGCTAGTCAGCACAAGATGTATGCTAATTAACATCATTTATGCTGGTTAGCACCTAGTATGCTCGATAGAATGATGGGTGTCCTAATGCGTATACTAGTTAGCATAGTGAGTATGATAGCTAGCATATGGAGTATGCTAGTTAGCATATAGACTGTGCTAGTTAGCATATGGACTCTCCTAGTTAGCATATGGACTCTTCTAGTTAGCATGCCTTGGGTCCTAAATAGCATACATAGCTAGTTGGTTAACACAATATGTATGCTAATTAACATACCTGGTATGCTAGTTAACATACCTAGTATGCTAGTTAAAACTAGCAGCTGGGCTGGGTATGCTAGTTAGCATATGGAGTATGCTAGCTAGCATGCCTTGTGTTCTACCTAGCATACAGCTGGGGGCTGGGTATGCTAGTAAGCATATGGAGTATGTTGGTTGGCATAAGGAGTATGCTAGTTAGTATGCCTTGTGTTCTACCTAGCATATAAAGTTAGCTAGTCAGCACAAGATGTATGCTAATTAACATCATTTATGCTAGTTAGCACCTAGTATGCTCAATAGCATGATGGGTGTCCTAATGCGTATACTAGTTAGCATAGTGAGTATGATAGCTAGCATATGGAGTATGCTAGTTAGCATATAGATTGTGCTAGTTAGCATATGGACTCTGCTAGTTAGCATGCCTTGGGTCCTAAATAGCATACAGAGCTAGTTGGTTAACACAATATGTATGCTAATTAACATACCTGGTATGCTAGTTAACATACCTAGTATGCTAGTTAGAATATGGAGTATGATAGCTAGAACTAGCAGCTGGGCTGGGTATGCTAGTTAGCATATGGAGTATGCTAGCTAGAATGCCTTGTGTTCTACCTAGCATACATAGCTAGCTAGTCAGCACAAGATGTATGCTAATTAACATAATTTTTGCTAGTTAACACCTACCATGCTCAACAGCATGATGGGTGTGCTAATGAGTATGCTAGTTAGCATATGGTCTGTGCTAGTTAGCATGCCTTGTGCTCTACCTAGCATACAGAGTTACCTGGTAAACACAAGATATATTCTAGATAACACTCTTTATGCTAGTTAACATACGCAGTTGCATGCACATTAGGATGTTGATTGTCACTATGATTTGTTTTCACGAAATTGTTGGATGTCCTAGTTAGCAATCTGAATATTGATCATCATTTGGATGTTGCAGGTTGAGTTCTTTCGTAGATTCAAGGAAAAACATCCAAATTGCAAGATTTTCATGAGAATGTTTGAGATGTTGAAGCCATTCTTTTGTAGGCGGCTGAAGGATAGATACACATGCTGTTGCGAATACCATGTGCAGATGTCTTTTTTGAAGGACACACTGAACCACATGGGCTCTCGTGCTTTTGGGCTGCATAGAGCAGGTTGTGACTGTATATGCAGTATCTGTGCCCTAGGTGAGAACATTAGCAAGGGTTTCTTGGCTTCACATCACACTTTCAAAGATGTCACACGTCTGTTCTCTGTCTAAAGCCTGCAAATGCAGTTTTCCATAGAAGGGAATGCCTGATGGGAGAGTGTTTGACATGTGGAGTAAATACGTTGGAATTATGCTGCTTGGAGATAGCAAAGCCAGGTAATAGTATTAATGTGAAAGTATTTTCATATGTACAAGCTCAAGACAAGCATGGAAATAGTAACAAAAGAAAATATCTTTTGCACAAAGAAATGTAGTGCTGGGAGTTTCTTCAACCCTTGAAGACCAAGTTGGAGCTCTTTATCACTCATTACTATGTGGCTCGATGGCAAGGACAACAATTCAACGATTGCCTTCTTCAATTTCCGGTCAAGTAACCATTTTTGTACACATAACATACTATCGCATGGCAAGGGAGGTAGTCAAAACCATCCACTTCTTCATATCAGATGACAAGGTGCATGACACGTTGTTCGTGCAACATTGCTTCATGCTACACCGTGACTGGTTACAACAAGAGGGTGTCACTCCTAAGCAACATTGGGTGTGGTATGATGGCGTGGCCTCACAGTTCAAGGGAGCTAGGCCTTTTTACTTCGTTGCAAGATATGGTGGACTCACAGAGATGGGGATCAGTTGGTTCTTCTTTGGATCAGGGAACGGCAAGGGAGAGCATGACGGTGCATGAGCAGTTGTGAAAAGAACCTTGACCCATGAACAACTAAAACCTAATGGAGCTATTTTGCGGTGTGCGGCTGATGTGGTTGCTTATTGCCAATCCAACCTCTCGTCACAGGGAGCACCTTCACACTATCCTTCAAAAGAAAGGGAATGTGCCCGTGTGTTCTGGGAGGTTAAAGAGGGGGAAGTGAATAGGGAGGTGAAGTGGAATTGTGCCACTGTGGCAAAAACTCACTCTCTACATGATTTTTGTGGCCACAACCCTGGGGATCCAACTGCCCTTGCAACAAGAGCCTTGGCATGCTTCTGTGATGCATGCATGCATGGAAGATGGAATCGTTGTGTCAATAAAGCTCACGTGCAACCTTGGGATTATCATACTCTACTGCCATTACCTGATGAGGCTGTGTCAGATTCAGAAGATGAAGCAACAACCTACGATGACTTCACATACGAAGGTCATCATGATGTGTTGAGTAGTGCTCTATGTGTTGGCAGCACATTTGCTGTAAATCCAGATGCTTCGACCAACGTCGAGGATGTGGATTTCTACCTGGTCAAGTGTGTTGCAACAAAGGAGAAGGTGGAGAAGGGGTACCTCGATGAGTGGGGTAATGCAATTGATAGAGTCTCATATGTTGTGCAAGGTCTGTATTACGAGCAATTGGATGTATACACCTTCAAGCTAGACCACAAGCAGCCCATCTCCACGTACTTTCACATTTGGTACGATGTATCAAAATACCCATGGAGCACATCCCAAGGAGACGGCAGGTGTACACAATCAAACAAGAAAGATATGAATCAATCTATAATAGCATGCCCTTCAGCTTTTAAGTTGTAATCATTGCATCTTCAATATACTTCTTGGTCGGATATAATGCAGTTTTATCAAAAACTTGGGTATCTTATGTCTCTTGTGTGCTTTGTGTATACATGGCTTTGGTGTCTATTATAGAGGGGTCTCAGTTTAAGAGAGATCATTTGTACAACCTGCCTCATTGTGTTATGTGAGTATGCTAATTAGCATAAATAGTATGCTAATTAGCATCCTGTTAATGCTAGTTAGTATACAAAATGTTCTAATTAGCATACCTTTTGGTGGTTTTCAAGGAGAAGAGATGGTAGCTTCTTGTATACTGTGTATGCTAATGCTAATTAGCATACTGTTTATGGTGATTAGCATAAACTCATATGTGCTAGTTAGCATAAAAAATATGCTAATTAGCATACTGTTTATGGTGATTAGCATAAACTCATATGTGCTAGTTAGCATAAAAAATATGCTAATTAGCATAACTTTGCTGGTTTTCAAGGAGAAGACATGGCAGCTTTCTGTATACTATGTATGTTGATTAGTATACTATGTTGTGAGTGGAATTCGCATTCTGTGGGTATGCTAATTAGCATAGTTTACACCATTAACAGTATGCTAATTAGCATAGGTTTGCTAGTTTCAAGGAGAAGAGATAACAACTCTCTGTATATTGTGTATGCCAATCAGCATTTCATGTATGCTAATTAGCATACTGTATGCTGGTTTCAAGAAGGGATGGCAGATTTCTATATACTGTGTATGCTAATTAGCATACTATGCTGTGAGTGGAAGTTAGAAAAAAAAAATCCACAGTATACTAATTCGAGGAATGGTAATTAGCATACCAAGCATGCTAATTAGCATATTGTTTATGCCAGTTGGCATAGACAGTATGCTGACTAGCATACCATTGCTGGTTTCCTATCATTTCTCCTACTAGTGTAAGCCCAACATTTGCTGAATCAAGGAGGGTGGATTTGGACTAAGCTTGGATACTTTGTCTCCCTTCCAACGTGAAGTAATGGACAACAATGATGCGTAAGTGTCGTGGTGTTTTTTTTTAAGTTCTTGATAGCTTGTCTCTGGTGTTGTCATCAATCTAGCCATAAATCCCACATACTGTAAGAGGGCGACAGGGTGGAGAGGACTCCCCTGGCTTTAAGACAGTGATTGGGGTGGCTTTTCTTGTGATGTGTTGTGGTGAAATTTACGCAAGCTATGTTGAACAAATACTAATCTCACTTTGATTTGTCATGACAGATTTGTAAGAAGGTATTAATGCAACAAGCACCCCCTCCCCCTTTCTCTCTCTTTCTTAAATATATAGTTGTGTTTGCTTGATCATTGCCGATACGTTTCAAAGCAGCCCGAGCACTATCTCTCTCTCTCTCTCTCTCTCGTGTTTTAGTGTGTGAGAGTGTTCCATTGGTGTTAGGGTTAGTGTAAATTCCTTTCTTGTTTGTGGGTTGCTCTAACGATTCTCCTCTTTTGCGGCCTAGTTCGCTCTTAAACTAGGTGGTGCCCCAAATTTGTGTAGGGTTAGGTTGCGGGTTTGTGTGTGTGTTTGTTGTTTTTCCAACCCCAACCCAATTGAGCAGCACGGGAGCCTTGAAGGGTGTCTTTGCTCTTCTTGTTGCCTGCCCCGGACCGCCTCAACGTGTGTTCAAAGGGGTTCTCAAAGCATTGTAACTTGGGTAGCCATGCCTTTCTCTTATCCGGAATTTCATGGAAGAAGTGGTGAAGATGCGGAAGACTTTCTGGAGCAAGTCGAGGTGGCATGCATAAGAAACAATATGTGTGATGAGGAGAAGATTTTGAGGCTATTTGGATTGCTTTTGAAAGATGAGGCCCGTGTTTGGTTCATGGATTTGGAAGCTAAAGAAGCAGTGGATTCTTCTTATGGTTTGAGTCTTGACAAGTTTATAGAAGCTTTTTTAGAGCGTTTCCAAGTTTTTGAAGATGCAAATGCAGTATGGAATGAGCTCAATGCTCTTAAGCAAGGTTCTTGTCAAGGTGTTGATGCCTATGTACAAGGTTTTACAAATTTATGGCCTCGTTGGTGTGTTGCTCTTAAGGATGAGACCCCCCCTTGTTCATTGAAGAAAAGTTCTTTTGTTGCATTAGGGGAATTTTGAGGTCACTTTTGTGCCCTGTAAGAATATGTAGAGAGAGAATATATACTTTATTTAAAAAATAGTGAAATGTTTGTAAAAAGGTGAGTTTGCGTCCTTTTTACCTCCGCCGAAACATGTCATTGTCAAATCTTTATAGGATCTTTAGTATTCTAAAAAATACTCCCTCCAAAACTAACGAAAACGTCAGTTCTGGCCCAAAATTCAAAATTTCCAAAAGCTGAAACAAACCTTTTCTGTGTCGTCTTCTTCCTCGTATCTACAGAGCTTTTCTCTATAGTACTATCTCTGACAAATACTGTTAATAGACTTCCATGGAGAAGAGAAGCTTATACCATCTACACATTGAGCTAAATGAAGAATATTGTCCAGTGCGCAAGAGAAACAAATGTGCAGAGGTGTCCTCGTCCATATTTGAAGCAATGCGGCAAGATTAAAAAAAACACATTGATCTCTGGACTGATGGAAGATTGTATCCAGTGGACCCAATGACAAAGAGCACTCCCCCATTATCAAATTGTTCATCTTTGATAAAATTTGTGGGTGATGGTCAAAGAGGGTTGCTAGGTTATACACAGAGTCTTGCGGTAGAGAGAGATATTCTTAAGTTAGAAGATCATTTGGCCAAACAAATGATAAATACTCTTAAACAACAGCTTGAGGAATGTAAAGAGAGCAACGAAAAGCTACAAACTCGGCTCAAACAAGCTAGAAGAAAGAATACAATGTTAGGAAACAGACAAAGAGAAAAGAAGCCTTGAGACGTGGTGGAGGAGGTTGCAGCAGGAGAATCAGAGCAGCAAGGTATATATGCTTATTTTATATTGTTAAGTTGCTACTATTCTTTGTTAATATGCTTAGGTTACTTTTCTTTGTTAATATGCGTAGGTTACTTTTCTTTGTTAGGTTGTTATTAAGACCCTATTGCAGCTGTTCTTTATTAAATGATTAATATTCAGTTAACTTTAATTTAGTTGATCACTGTTTGTTTATTTTGTTGGTGTCATTTGGACAAGATCAATAATCAGTTAATTTTGTACCTTTTGATTTAGGACTTTGCTACAACCAAACTCTGCATCAAACATGGAAATGGCAGCTAAACATTATTGTGATGTTTTACCTCCCAAGGTTGCCAAAAAGATTTTCACAGAGAAGAAGTTTAACAAGGCAAAGGAGCAGTGCATTGAGGGATTTTTGTAGAGCTCTTGCTTGGACAAGGAGGATGTGCAATATACTATGGATAAGGTAGGCATTAGCAGAGATGGTTATAGCAAGCTGTTCAGAAATGTGAACTCAAGGTTAAAGCAATGTAAAGTCAGGTCCTCTTTGCTTCCAAAGCCATCCATTGTGTAGCAGGCAAGGAAAAAGATCAATGAGAGGATAATGGAGATGTTGGGTGAGCCTCACCACATTCATGGTAACTATCATGGTAAAAAGAGGGATCTTCAATTTGACGAGTTCAATAATATTTTCCTTGACTTGAAGACACTTCAGAAGGAAATGATCAGATTCTATGAGCTGGAGCATACAGAATCAAATGGTGTTGTCAGTTTTGTGATAAAGCTTGATGAATGCGAGATTGTTAAGAACAGAAAAATTGAGAGGATTTCCATAACTTTAATGAACAGAGCATTGAAACCGAAGGATACCAAGTACTTCAGCGTGCAATCGGAGAAGAATGTCTGGTGGCTAGGTGCTTTTGAAGTAGAGAGTGAAGACTTTGATGTTCTGGATTGGGTTTTCCATCAAACAACAATACCCGAAGTCATTAATGCACAAGAATTAGGGGAAGAGCTTGAAGTTGAAGGGTTTGGAAGTTACAGGGTGGAATGGCACATGGGAGGAGACCTTAAAACCCTTAAATGTATGTACAATGTCTCCAAAGGAACTATGGCAAAGAGCCCTTGTCTGTATTGTATGGCATCAGCAAAAGAATGTAATCCTGCAAATTGGAACAAAGCACCCAATAGGCATACTCAAGATCCAAACTTCAAAGCAGTTTTAAATATTCCACTTGCTAATGTCCACATATGCACTCTGCATGCTCTTTGCAGAATTGTGGAGAAAATTGTACATCTGTACGTGGGGTTTGCCTGGAAGTTACAGCCAAAAGCAGCTAGAGATGCTGCAATGAAATGTATTGAAAGGGTTTTATCAGAAATTGGCCTTCACAGTGGTGAGGTTAAGATTGAAACAGACCTGAAGAGATCTTCAAATGGAAACAATGTGCCTAGAAAGGTCTTTGTTGGTGGTGTGAAGACCAGAGCTTTCCTAGGTAGGAAAGGTAAATGCCAAGAAGGGTTCACCCAATGTGAAGTATAACCAGTGGAAAGCTCTCCACAATGCCATCAAAGATCATGGTCTTGAAGGTACATCAAGAAATGAGGCCCCATAGTGGGCAAGCACATAGGATGCCATTGTGGCAAAATAACCAGCTCTAGAACCAATAAGGCCAGGGAAGAATCCAAAAATTCTGATGGCTTCCTCCTTTTCCACCAATATTAACTTCTCTAACCCTGGAGGAAGCTGATATGAACCAACAACCTTTGCAAGTGCTTTAATTGCAAGCATTGGCAGCAATGGTTCTCTTGTAAACTTGTTATGGAATATAATGACAGTCTCTTTGTTGAGCTTCCCAATAAAGTGTCCCAAGCTCTGGTTCCTTCCTAAATTTAATGGTCTGGAACCCTTCCCCCTGCCAAGGAATTTGTCTGTGTCCAGTATTTCAATCTGCAAAAATATGTCTTGGTTAATTGTTTGGCACATTAATTAGACAAAGCAAAATGGTCATAAACATACCTTAGGAGACTCATCCTCCTCAAAAAAGGCAGGTTCCCATATATCAATGGATCTAGTTGGCCTTACTTCATAATCTCTGGTCTTTTCCTCTCCCATATGCTCTATTTTAAGCCTTTTTTGGATCTCATTGAACTCCTCTTCAAAAGGTACACCCTGTTGCTCATATCTCAGAACAATGTCCTGCACAAGCTTTCCAACACTTGAGCTGTCAATAAAATTTTCTGCCTCGGTGAGTAATCAATGAATCCTATGTCATTACATCCCCACTCAACCAAAACTACCAAAGAATAATCTTCCCTTAGATAAAAAAGATGTTGAATGTCATTCAGCAAAACATATTCCTTTTTGTTAACTTTGTATGTGGAAAATGTTGCTGTGCAATGCAAAGGATCAACATCTTCATCCTGTTTTTATAGCTCACATTGGAGTTTAATTGCAATTGATATTGTGAAAAGAAAATGCTACTTTGTCAATTCTCTTGCTGGAGTACATGGTCAAGCAAAATTGTAAGTATAGCAGCAGACACATTTTGTAAACCATAAGCACATACTTTTAGTAAAGCAGAACCTCATTTATAAAGAATTTTGGATAGTGCTACTATAAGATTTATAGATGCTGAATGACATCCATTTTGTAGTGGTGAAGGTTGGAATTCTTTATGCTTTGTTCACTTCAATGGATTATCCTCAAAGATTTTTTCCCAAAAATACATTTAATGAATTGCAGGTTCCAATCCAGCCTGAAAGCCATTCATGTGGATGGAGGGTATTGACAAATTCCAAGCTCCTCTTGGACTTCATATACTGCAATGACAATCAGGATATAGAAGTATAGCATATTTCATATTTGCCAGCTGTATTTTTTCTCATTTTATTGTTCCTAAAACTTGCTTTCTATTGCCTTGTATAGATCAACAGAGAGTGCTATGGTTGACAAGAGCAAGGATTATCAAGTATATGATTGAAGAAAATGGAGAACTGCAAGAGGTATTTGAAGATGATGATGTTGAAGAGAAGGGGAAAGCAAAGCTGGAAGATGAAGAAGAGAGTGGTGAGCAGGAAAAGGCAAGTGAAGAGATGGATGATAAGAGAAAGAGGAAGCAGCCTTCAAGCCCTCCAGTCAAGCCCACTTCAAAAAGAAAATCTCCCAGGACAAAAGAGCCCACTTCAAAAAGAAAATCTCCTGCAAAAGCACCAACCCCATTAAGGAAGTCCCCTAGGGACAGGAAAACTCCTGCCAGAAAACTATCTAGCTTATTGTAGCCTACTTGTATCAAGCTTCTTAGTTTTCTATTGTATCCAATTGTCTATTCTATAGCCCACTTGTAACCAATTGGCCCTTGTATGGACCCTTGTATGTAAGTGCAAATATTTGAAATTGAATACTTGTTTTAAGACTCTGTTACAAAATCAAATCATTGGATGTTTGAAAAAGTTGCATTTCAATAACAAAATAAAGATCCTTTTAAATCATGTGATACAAAATAAGATCCTTGTAGGTCATGTGATACAAAATAAGATCCTCTCAGGGCATGTGTTACAAAATTGCCTTGAAGGATGTTTAAGGCACCAAATGTACAATGCCATCCAAGATGTCCTTGCACTATAGCCTGTTTTCATTCCTTTTTGATACCTACAAAAACAGTCAAAGTTAAATAAAGAACCAATAAGAGAACAAGAGACTTTTAGGCATAATAGTTACCTTTCTACCATTTACTTGAAAGCAGAATGTTGTGGGCAGTTCAATTTCATCATTTTGCAGGTCCAATCTCAATTGTTGTAAGCTACACATGCCTCTTATCTTTACAATTGACAGATGTTTACCCATATATCAATGTCTTCTATTGGGCTGTCAATGAAGTCCTCCATGTCTTGATCAAGTGGAGTTAGCTGACCACCAACATAGTGCCATCTTCTGTAATAAAATGACATAATGAAGTTTTGTGTCCCTATCATGTATTTGCAAGCAATTGAGCCAGCTTGCACATAACGAGTGATTCCATTCACTGTTTTGGTGTTCCAACCCTCATCCACAAATTCAAGTACATTTGCTGAGTCTAAAGTCTTCACTGAAAACATTGTTCTAGATTTTCTGACTTCAACATTAGAGAACAAGTCTACAGAAACTACAATGGGCATGAATATAGAAACTCTACTCTGTTTGCTTGCTATGTTTGCTTTCAAACACTTTTGAATCTCACAAAACAGTTTGCACCTATAGCCCTCACTTGTATTTGAGCTAGGGAGTGACCATTCTCTACTTTTGAAATCATGCAAGTCTAGCTTGGTTGTGACTCCAAGTTCTCCAGTCCTTCTAGGTGGAACATAATAATGGTCAAAGAAGAATATTCCATTCTCTGCCAGTGAACCCTTAGTCCTTCCCTTGTATATTTCTTCACCAATTGATCCATGACACACATCCAGAATATTTATAGCACATTCTACTAGCTGCCATTCCATAATGTTTGAAGGATACAAATCTGTACAACAAATAACCTTATACAACATGCATTACAAATAAGGATTTAAGTTAAGAGACTTACAGTTTGGTCTATGTAATGGCAAAGCAGAACTCTCTGAGTCAATATGCAGATCTTTATGCATGTACACATGCTGCACCAGCGCCTCTTTGATTGATTTTTTGTTGTCGCCAAAGCTGAAATCTTTAACAATACGCTTCCATCCCGCCAAGAAAGAGTTTTTGGTGGAAGACTTTATTCTCTTGTTCTGTTGCATCAGTATCCACATTCCTTTGTGTATAGTTATTGGAATCCATTGTCCATTTTGATCAGTCGTGTTGTAAGTGATAATGGCTTCAATGGAAGTTCTTGGTCGTTTTGATCGTGATGAAGATTCCATGGTGAAAAAAGAAATGAGCAGAGAAGTCTAGTCTGAGTTCAAGAGAAGAATAAGCAGAATGTGCAAAAAACGGTTCAAAATTGGAAAAGATCATGAGATATAATCCAAACGTTGTTTTATGATGGCAACGTGCAAAATGAAAACAATATAATATGAGAAGTACGTCTTTCTAAAAGCGACAGCTATTAAATGCCTTTGCACTTTTACTTGTTTACATTGCTATTTACCAGCTCAAAGTTGCGGTAAAGATAGAATATTTGCTTTTTTTGTGAGTTTTCAAAAATAGAGGTTCCGTAACGGAAGCTCTTCAACCATTGGTTGAGACCACTCTCTCTCTACACACTAAAAGGCACAAAAATGACCTCAAAATTCCCCTAATGATGGTTTGTCACCTTGGTTGCGGTTCGAGGTTGAGTTGAAGACGCCTGAGTCTTTTGAAGATGCGGTATGCATTGCAAAGCACAAGGAATGGAAGTTTAAGCGTCTTGAGGAACATGGTATCAGTACAGGCATGCATGTGCAAAATGGATTTGACATGGAAGATGAAGTTAAGCCTAAGCAGGTGAAAAGTAGCCTATCCTATGATGTTTCTCGTTTCTTCCCAAGGTCTATTGTGAAGCATAAAGAGGTCTTGCAGGTTGATAGGTTTATGGAAGAGCCTAAAGAGGTGAGTAATGCTTTGGATACAGGATTGAAAAGTCTTGAAGAGGATGCAGTGGCTACTGGTGTACCTTGTGATTCTGGGTGTGAGTGTGAGGTTGAGGTTATTGATGATGAGCACGTATCTTTGGATACTAGTTCCTTGGAAATTAGGGAAGAGGGCAAGGTTGAGAGCCATTTTGTGGATTTGTTGGATGTGGAGCCTGTTTTGAAGCCATATTTTGATGTATGTGTAGTGATTGAACCGATTTGTGAGCATGATTGTGGTTTAGAGCAGGGATCTGTATTCTTGGAGACTGATGAACCCATGCTAGAAGCTATGGATAGTGGTGCTAGCCATGATTATGATGTGGATAAAGTGACGTGTGATGATGAGAAGGGGTTTGGCATATATGAGTCCAATCTCAGCTATGTGGATGCCTATGCTAGGGATATGTGTGCTGCAGGGATACTTTTGTGCTTTGGATATCAACAACTTTACCTTCACACAATGCTTTTAGCTACTTGGGTGCATGATTTGCAGGTTGTTGCTATGGCTGGTGAAGCCAAGATGCCAGGTGATGAGTCACTTGAGTTGTCTCTATCGGTTGGGTTGAATGTGGCATGCAATATTTATGCTTTTGGAACTTCAGACAAGGCAGATGTGTTAGTTGGATATGCCTATGGTGCATTTTGATTGATTGTTGACAAATGTAGGTGTGGTGTTATGATGCTTCTTGTGAATCAGGCGATATGCCTTTGGCCTTTTGATCCAGGTGGAATGAGCATCTACTAGTGCTGCTGCTGAGCATGAATGCTCTAGCAGGCTAGGGGGTGGGCAAATTATGTCAGGAGTTTTTTGGAGCAAGGGATTGCACATATGTACATACCCATGCATGGTGCATCAAATAAAGGATTGCCCATTTTCCATAGCCACGTGGTTACGTGGGGCCCACATGTGTACAGGTAGGACTGCATGTACATAGTGCATCGATTTTCATTGTTACCAGTACCAGTGTGTTTTTTCTATAATAATGAGGAGTCGGTAGCGCGTAAAACTTCTCGAGGAAGCTATCTGCGGGCCGACGGCATGAGGTAAGCTGGTGCGTCAGATGGCATCTAGTGGCGCCAGGAGGGTGAATGGGGTCAATACTTGCACGCGGAGAAGTACGGATACAACGTGGGTGTTTTCTTGTGAGAATTATGCAGAAAGGTCATCATGAGGACCTTTTTTAGGGCCACTTTACGTGGTTGCGGGATGCATTATTGGGGAAAACTGAGTGCCAAGTGTGCGGATGATGCAAAAAAGGTGACAACTATGCACTGCGAGGTCAGTTTTTGGCCTGTTCGGGGTCCGTTTGAGGTCATCTAAAAGGCCAAGGATGCCCAAGTAATAAATCTAAGTGTGGAAACTGAAAAATCAGAGAGAAGACCAGAAAAAACGTGGAGAAGAGAGGAGGAACAGCCGCAGGTGTGTTTTTGCTCATTTTGGAGCTTGTTTTGGCCGTAAACTGCTCATCCGAGGTCGGATTTGAGCACTTTGACATTGTAGACTGGGGTTTTGGGCCGTTCCGAACGCGATGGCGCTGTCCATTTTGCCAAATTCTTCACTCTTTTCCTACTGTTTTTTTGTGTAATTTTCTCCTATGAGCAAAGTTTCTGCTCTAGTTTGTGATTGTATCTGGCTTCTTTGACCCATATTGTGTGAGCTATTTGCCCCATTGGTGTTGGCCCAAGCTCAATTGTATATAAACATCAGAAATTCTCCTCTTTTGAGCTGAGTTTTTTGGGTGTGCGTGTGTGTGTGTGTCTGTGTGGAGTGGGCAAGTGGATAGTCTCTCTCCTCTCACTCCAAAGGTGTGTTCCCTGTCTCGGCCAGGCTGGTTGTGTAAGCCGAGTGGTGCCCCATAATGTGTGTGTGTATCATTCCAAGAGTGTGTGTCGGGTCGTTATAGAGGCGCTGTGTGTGTTTTCATCCCGCTCATAGCGTCTCGCGCAGTCAGCCCACTGTCAGTACTGAAACCTTCCTCTTGAGCACTCCTACCTCCCTCCTACACACTCCTAACTGTTTCCTCTGAGACGCTTGGTTGATCATTTGTAGGGGTCTTGGGTTTGGGATGAGTAATCATGATAAAATATTCATCATCATCATCTGTTTCTTTACCATTTGCAGCAGCCTCGTGCGCTCTCGCATGCTGTGGAATTACATGTACCCTTTCTTGCTGTCTATCCAGCTCATCAGATTCATCATTACAGAGCTTCTCTTCTTTCCTTTGATTGATAGGTGTCTTGTCAGCTTCATATCATGCATCATTGATATCTGTGTATTCCATTCACCCGTTAATTTTCATCGATACCATTATGATTGCTTGTATGCATAATGTGACAAGTAGCATTCCATGTATGGTAGGCATCTATATCCTGTAGACATTCATATTCTCTATGCTAACTATGCTAACTAGTATACAAAGTGTGCTAACCACCATGATTAATATGCTAACTAGCATACAAAATATGCTAACAAGGAAGTGTGAATATATTGTGTATGCTAACTAGCAGAGAATGTATACTAATTAGCATATATAAAATGTTAATAGGCAAAATTGTGTGTATGTTAATGGTATGCTTATGATTGATGGTGTGCTAATTAGCATACAATGTATGCTATCATAGATGGTATGCTAACTAGAGGATAAGTTATGCTAATAAACATAACGTCTCTGCTAATTAACATACCATTTTTGTTGGTTAGCATATTGTTCATGCTAACTAAAATACACATTACGATAACTAGCAAAGAGACCTATGCTAACTATAAAACAAATTATGCTAGCTAGCTCAAAATGTATGCTAACTAGCATAGAGGTATGCTAACAAGCATAAACATTTTGCTAGCTAGAAAAGAAGGTATGCTAACTAAACTTTGAATGCTTGTTAGCATGCACCAAATGCTAGCTAGAAAACAGAGTATGCTAATTATCATACCTTTTTTTATAGTTATCATACTCGCTAGCCATCATACTAAATGTTCTAATTAGCATAAGAGGTATGATAATTAGCATATATAATATGCTAATTAGAACATTGTGTATGATGACTAGCATGAAAGTATGATAACTATAAGAAAAGGTATTCTTATGCATGCTGATTAGCATACCTTTTTCCTAATTAGCATACTTGCATGCTAGCCATCATACAATATTCTAATTAGCGTAAAAAGTATGCTAATTAACATACTATATATGCTAATTAGCATACCCTGTATGTTAGTTAGCACACCGTGTGTGCTAATTTTTGCATACCGTGATGTTAGTTAGTGCACAGGGTATGCTAATTAGCATACTTTGTGTCTAACTAGGAAAATCTCTATGCTAGTTAACATGCATAGTTTGTTAACTAGCATAGAAGGTATGCTAACTAGCATACAAAAAATACCAAATACTATTCACAATGCTAACTAACATACAGGGTATACTAATTAGCATACTTTGTGTCTAACTGGGAAACTCTCTATGCTAGTTAGCATGCATATTCTGTTAACTAGCATAGAAGGTATGCTTATTAGCATACACAATATGCTAACTAGCATACAAAAAATGCAAACTAGTATTTACAATTTGTTAGCTAGGATAACTATCTGTGCTAACTAGCATACAGAGTATGCTTACCACCATGACAATGTATGCTAGCTATATCTCATAGTATGCTTACTAGCATAACTAGGTTTGACAACTACCATACACAATATGCTAGACACCATACCCACTAAGCTAACTAGCATACCTTATATGCTAACTAGCATACCTTCTATGCTAACTAGCATAACTAGGTTTGACAACTACCATACACAATATGCTAGACACCATACCCACTAAGCTGACTAACATACCTTCTATGCTAACTAGCATACACAGGGCTAGATAACTATTCCTTAACATTATCTTACCAGAACTCTGTGTGATTGGAGGTCCTTGCCCTATGAGCTTGCCACACCATTCAGTTGGTATCCTCTGCTGGCAGGTGGAAGCTCTACATTCGGTCCCCAGGGAGCATGCAGCAACAAAGCAGAGTAGGTGATAGGTATGCTCACATGGAATTTTGACTATTGCATTGATTTTGTGTACTTCTCTAGTGGCAGAACACAGCCAGTACGCACGTTGCTTGTTGTCCCATCACGTACCCCTCCTATACACTCTGTAAAAGTGTCCATAGCTATCTTGCATAGGGCAGTGGGGATGAAGGAGCCTTTTATCATCCTACTTGTCTGCATGAGCAACTGCAATTGACTAACGCAGGCATGTACTTTCTCTTCCTGCACCTCCACATTAATCTACAAACCAATCAAAATAGAGGCATAGTAAGTACATAGGATAGTTGTGCACATATTCAAAACATAAGGTTCAATCACAAAAACCATTGGCACTTAATTGAAGACATGTTATGTCAATATAAACAGCAGTGGGGGTGTCCTCACTGTGAGGAAACCCCAAACCATCCAGTGTCTCCTTTAGTGTCTCGATCTTTACCTTGAGCTCTATTTCTCTCCTTGCATCCACACTGTTAGTGAGGCCTAAACACCGGAATTCATTCTCAACATCATGAAGCTTATGTCTCATAGCAAGTACTACAGGGCTGACCATATCATGGCTTGATTTCAGAACCCTTGCAACTTCAAGATCCTCACCCGCATTCTTGAGCTACTGTTTAGTATCCTGCAGCAGCAGTCGATTTATGAGATGGTCATTTGCACTCATGATGTGCTACAAATCAGAGAGCCCAAAATATGACATGCTTGCTGTCACTTTGTGAGAGCTGTTAATAGAGAGGGGTGTTGCCATGGCAACAGAAACAATGTTCGGAGCTACTTGGCCATCGCAATCGTCCTTTGTTTTTGCGGAGCCGTCCTCTGTTTTTTGACTTGAGGGGTGGGTATTACACACCCTCCATTTTTCAACATGGGCATTGTAGTATCCTTTTTCTCGAAGGTCCTGCAAATGCTGGACAGCAAACTCAGCCCAATTGAACTGCATGATTGAGCCACTTGCAATTGCCACTGGACTAAATTGTTTTACACAACCCTTCGCAAAAGCCGAATTAATTTCCATGTTGGTGGGGGGCTTCTGGAACACCCTATAGTGCAGCTGAAGTACTTGGTCATACATGTCGCCATGAATGCTACTACAATTGAAGCGATATTTGTTGCGATCCTTCACCTCTCTGAATATACTGAACCACTCCAAATCTGTAATCTGCTCCCACTTCACCAATCTGGGGTCGTCACCGTCCATGGAGAGGCCATGGACAACATTAAACTCTTCTGCTGCTACAAAAAACTTTTCCTGTAGTGGGATGTTCAGCTTGGGATCTTTCCATCGGCCTGCACATCACACAAGATTATAATATTAAAACCTTACAAAACCCCACTGGAATAGGGCTGTCAAGTAATTTATACACAGGCAATTGCACGGGCTCTCCCTAGATGCAATCATCTAAGCATGCACCTTGAATGCCTAAGGCAATGCACAAGCACCTAATCAGTGCGAGAGAATCAACAACTAGATTGCAGCCAGGGGCTACTGCAAAAACAAGCATATAAGTTGAATGAATAGTCCTCTTTGTTGATTGCAACATCTGGTTACCAGCACAATTTTCTCATGGGTGAGAGGATTCACTAACAGATTAGTAGTTGGGGCATGCTGGAGAAATATGTCATGCTTTGCTTGATTTACAACTTCCAAATGTGGCCCCCTCATTGAAGAGAGAGAGAGAGAGAGAGAGAGAGAGAGAGAGAGAGAGAGAGAGAGAGAGAGAGAGAGAGAGAGAGTACCTAGGTAGTGATTCCCCTTGCCTGCATGCATGTACTTTGACATTGGGGATCCTTGGGAATGAGAAGCATTCAATCTTTTGCAGGGAGGAAGAGAAGCAACAGAACCTTTTCCCCTCGACTTCCTTCTCGGTGGAGTACTGTCAAGATTGCTGTCGGAGGTGGCTGGCTCCAGTGGTGGGCTATCCTCCACTTGGGCTGACTGCTGGCCTCTGACTGTAGACCTACTTGCAGCTCGCTATCGCTTTTCTCCCTCTCTCTGACCTAAGGCCACTGCGTTGTGCTTCCCTCCATGCTTCATGACTACACCACTACCTTAACGTAACGACTGAGGTAACTGTTAGAGATTTTAAAAATATTACGATTCCTTTTTTCCAAGTCCAAGTATTACACTTTGTATAGTTCATGATGGTGGCCCACACACTTGAAAAAACATGACTGTCCTATCCATGTGTTATGCTTATAATATGTGCTTGTTGGCATATGTTAACTAGCACAAAAAGCGCGACACGTTAACATGATTTCACCTTTAACCAAATCAACCTTGCAAGTTGACTTTACCTTCAAAGAGTTGTTTGGCAGCTAAGTCAACAATGGCCAAACGGACCAGTCAAAGCTGCTATTTACTATTTTTAGTAAATGCTAACGAGGCCAGATGATGCGGATGCAAAGTAAAGATGAAGATGAAGCAAATACAAGCAACAGATGCAGCGAAGAGTTGGAATTGATGACTATCTATGGCGTTATGGTCACAATTGATGGTCACTTATGTTTTAGGATTTTCCGTCAAATGACCGCAAATGCGGGTTGTAATTATATTTTGGGCTCATCAAGAGTTCCAAGTTGTAAACATTGAGCTATATTTAGATCCTAGGCAGTGCAGATAGCAGATTAAGTGAGTTTGGCCATTTGGGTGCCCGACCACTTCTAAAAAGCCTAGAGAGTATAGAACTCAAAACACACAATGTGAAAGGGGATTCTTACTCACTTGAGATAAGCTTTGTGAAGAAGGAGATGGCTATGGAGTTCTTGAGCTTTCTACGCGCGTACATGGACGATTCGGCCTCATGCCAATAGCTAAACTCTAACCTCTTCTCTCTCATTTGCTCATGGTGTAATCAATGCTTGATTAATCAAAGATTAGTGGCTTATTTGTTGATTAATCTCTCTCTTTTTCATATTTCCCTCTTGTTTAAGCATGCTACTAAGTGTGTGTAGGCTTGTGTAGAGTGTTGGTGCCCGGTGTGGTCATTCTATGCTATTCTATGCTCATTGTGTGCTTGATTAGAGTTAGATTAGTGATTGATTAGAGAGTAGTGCGTGATTAAGCTTGTGTGTGAGAGATTAGGCTGAATGGTAGAGTAAGTAGTGTGCTCACTCCTCGTAGCAACATCATACCCGCTCCGTAGCTTTCTTTGTGTGTAGGTTTCACCTTCCAATCCTCCATTTGGCACGCACAAGCCACTTGTGTGTTTCCATGCCCTAGCCGGATCCTACTCCTTGGATTGACATTATGTTGATGTCCTCCCTATGCTAGGATGACGTCTCAACATTGGCGCCCTTGCCAGGGATTGATAGCCTAAGCTAGAGGTGCCATTGGTGTGATTAGTAGACACTAATTTCCCTAATTTTTTGTTAATTTTGTTAGTTTTTAGATTAAGTGTGTTGATTAATTGAGTGGTTTTTAGTGTGATTAGTGCTTGGGTTAACATTGATTATGCTTAGAACATCACAAAACAACCCACACACATCATTAGTTCTTGATTTTGATCACTAATTTTGACCATCAAATTCACTAATTTTCCCTAACTTTGATGCTAATTTCTCGTTGATTGATAAGTGTTTTTTGTGCTACACACAAGTAGAAAGTGAGTTGGGTGTATGGACAACATGCCTATGTGATCCACACACTCATATCCTACTCCATTTGTGCGCAAATCGTAGCCGGAATCACCTATTAATCACTAATTTTCACTAATTTCATTCACTAATTTTACAATAATTATTTGGGCATTTTGCAAAGTGCTGATTTGTATTGATTATTTGATCAATTTCCATGATGATTATGTGTTTACATTCATGCTAAACGATGCTACACATTGATTTTTGTGTTGGTTGTGTGTAGGTGATTTTACGGGATCGACACACACACACACACACACACACACACACACACACACACACACACACACACACACACACACACACACACACACACACACACACACACACACACACACTAGTGTGTTGGGCACTCATCAAGTGCTTAATCTCTAGGTTTGTGGCTAATTAAGGTTCTGAAATTAATGCCAATTTTCTGATTTTATGTGATGGTTTGGTTCATAAACTATGTGCATTCGTAAAATGCAAAACTAGGTGCAGTTTATGCCCGCTTGTGTGTAGGCGGAAGTGCCTAATTTGGGGCAATTTGGGGCTGTTTTGGAGTCCAATTTGCTTATGAGAAGCATGTGATTGCTTATGGTTGCAATGAGTTATGGTTATGTTTTTCTAATTCTGTTGTGACGCCGAAATGCTGCCGAAATTTGGTCAAATTTGGTTATGTATGCTTATGTGCATGATTTGATGCAAAAAGCGTGTTAATGATTGATTAAACTTGAGATTTGGATGCTCGAATTGATGTTTAATTGATGCAAAATTCTATTTTGAGTGCGATTAGTCATCGTGCAAGAGAGGGTGATTTTTGTGTTCATTTAACACTAGGTTGGTAACCTAACAGGACATAAAAGTGTCCTTTCAGGGTTTTGAAAAAAACCTCCAAAACCATAGTAGATCCACTCATTTTGTAAAATCTTTTCATGAGGTTATCGTTCAAGGCCTACTACACATGGAAAAAATAAGAAACTTGTAAAATTTCTCATCTTTTGGTCACACGAAGCCTCCAAAGTTGATGGACCAGTACATTTTCATCAAAACAGTCATTTCTTACGTTTTTTTGCATAAAAATAAGATCAGGGATTCTTGTAGGACTTGAGATAAATTCCCTAGTTAACTTCAATGGGTTGGTGATCAGAACATATGATTGCTTCTCACTCACTATTTTTTGTTTTGCCAAAAGAATTAGGTACAAAAAAGTTGAATTTTTACCATTCTGCAAACCTATCATCAAAGTTTCTATAGCCACACTCAATACAAATAATATATGCATGTTTTCTTAGTTCCCTATTGTCCTTTAGGTTCATAAGGAGCCATGGAGCATGTCAAAAGAATAATACATCTCTTACCAAGGGGAATCTTGGGGACAAAGATGAAGTGCTAAATACAGCAAACATGAAAAAACTGGGTTCAACATTATGAGTTGTAGAATCCCATAGAAACTATTCAATATCTAGCCAAATTTGATCCTTATGACAAGATATGGTTACTACCTACAAAATGCATGTAGTTGTCACAAGAAACTAACAATATTAAAAAAGCTATACTTGATATACTAGAATGTTTCGTTTTCTTCTATAATTGAAAAAATCAACCATCGTTGTCTACTATGCAAAATAGGGTATTAGGTGCCCCAAAACTCAAGGAATATTAGCTTTAAGTTACAATATGTGACATAGAGAATCAAAACTGCATTTGGATATCATGAAAGCCACCAAAAAAATCATAGAAGAGCTAAAATTGGCTAAAAAACAGGATTTGACAATTTTTGTAATTTGGTCATAACTTACAACTTTAACATTTATTACTCCCTAGAAGCATCAGGACATGTTGAGGACTACTAAAGATAGTTCTCTAGCATTATAGACCTCACAAACATGAATTCTAGAGTGGTATAGTTGCAAAAAGTTAAAAAAAGCCAAAAACAGGACCCGTTTTTTCACACAGTTTAGGTTGTGAAATGTTGTGCAAGGACAAGGTTAAAGATGGAATTGATATTCCAAAAAAATGTCAAGTTTTTTTCAGCTCATGAGACAACTTTCTAGACAGATAGCACCTCCAAATCCATTTTGAAACTCTTGACATAATTCAAGGAAAATGGTCACTTCACAGGACATAAAAGTGTCCCAGGACATAAAAGTGTCCCAGGACATAAAAGTGTCCCATTACCAACCTAGTGTTAAGCGCAGTTTCGAGACGATTTGTGTGCTTAAAGAATGATTTTTTGTGCGATTTTGATAAAGTAAGTGATCAATTTTTGCGTTCGATTGCGTGATTGCGAATGTTTAGGTCGGTGGGCTGATCTAGAATTTTTGGGAGTTTTTTAGTAATTTTTGGCAAATTTTTTGGTAATTTTTGATAATTGTTTGCTAATTTTTAGCCAAATGTGCTAATTATACGAAGAAAATTGATAAATCGCCTAATTCAGGTGAATTGTGGAGTTCCTGGGCAAATGTTTTTGTTTTTTGAGTGTATTTGAGTGATAGTTTAGATTTTTTACATTTTTAGTTTTTGTTTGATAAGATTTGATAAATTTTAATTTATATTTGTGTATTTTATTATTTTTCTGTGTTTTTTCTATTTTTGTTTGTGTTTTTGTGATTGTTTTGTGCCTTATTTTATTTTTGTGTGTTTTTTATATTTTTGTGCTTTTTTTAAATATTTTCTTTATTTATTATATTTTAATTGTGGTTTTTAGTACTTTTGTGCATGTTTTGATTTTTTTGTGTGTTTTTTAGAATTATTTGTGTTTTTTATTTATTATTTGTGTTCATTTTTGTATTTTTGTAAGTGTTTTTTGATTTTTTGTGTATTTTAATATTTATTTTATGAGTTTTTTGAATTTTTTGTGTGATTTTTTGAATTATTCAATGATTTTTGAAAATTTTAATGTATTTTTTGTATTTTTGTATTTATTTTTTAATTTATGTGTGATTTTTGATTATTTTTTGTTTTTTTTAATATTTAATTTTTAAAAAAAAAACCTCACTTGTCTCCCGCTCCCACGCTGACCAAGGATGGCCCGCCCGCCTGCTCTTTCGCCGCGATTCGCGCTGAACCGCCTACTGTCTCGCCTGCCTTGACTTCCTACGCGTTCATTGCTGTCGACGAGACATCCTACGCTTTTGCGCCTCCCAAGACTTCCTACGTGCTGAGCTCCCAGCCACACACACACTGCCCAGTGTCGTGCCTTGCGCAGATGCCAAAGCTTGTTATGGCGCAACACACGTGAATTTCAGCTGCATTGATGCTGATTGCTCGCAGTATAGGCCCCACCTGCCACTTTTTGGATCGGCAGTGAAAACGCTGCTTGCTGTCTCTGGCCTGCCTTGGCCCACACCATCCCACACACTCGTGCCTTTTCGGGCCTACAAACTACAACACACACACACACACACACACACACACACACAGCGGGCCTGCTATTGGTGCGCTGATATGCTTACACCTGCCTTCCCTACCCACACTAATCCAAGCTCTCAATCCTCGCCTCTGCTGCCAATTCAACACCACCTGTAGCGCTGGCCAGTACACGTCAATACACACACACACACGCGCAAGCCCGCAGCTACCTCCTCCTCGTGCCAGCTCATCCCGCAAATCTCGTATTCCCTGACTCTCTGGTCCCGCCTTGGCACAGCTCGCGTTTGTAGCACGAGTGTGAACACTGCACGACCCCACACACACACATACACTCGCAGTCCGGCTTGGCTAAGGCTCACACTCCTCAACACACACACACACACACACACACACACACACACACACACACACACACACACACACACACACACACACACACACACACACACACACACACAGTAGCTTTAATTTAAAAAATTATATAAAAAAAAAACAAGAGCACATTCACACACTCACAACACATACACACTCCCTCGAGCCCTCGTTCCCGCCTTCAACACGACACATAGACACAACACACACACTTGCCAAGCCGGGGCCGGCAAAATCGGCATAGATGAGGAAATAACATGCCCATAGTCCACAACACACGAGCGCCGAGTCGAATTCGGGAAATCTCTGACGGCAGCAAGAAAAGGAAAAGAGGGCTTCAAATATTCGAATAGGGGGTGATTCACACATCTCCCACTGAGTTGATATATTTGTTGCCATCACACACGAGGAAGGCCAAACGGCAGCTTCGGAGTATTCCTCTAATAGCTATAAGCAGGATTCAATTGACAACGAAATTTTGGTGAGGTCCACCACCTTATTCACACCCGCTACATACGGTAGCTAGACCTACACCTAGTGATGACGTGGTAATACATATAGGCAAAAGCAGCTATAGTGAATGGTAGTGACCTTAAGGAGGCCGGAAATCGAGCATTGAGAGGCAGAATTTTCCGTGCAAGTCATCAAAAGAGCAAATTGAAGCGAAAAAATTGAGTGTGCCAGGGATAAGAGTAACAGTGAGGTCGGAAAAGCAAAAGTTGCGGACAGATACACTTCAGAAGTCGGATGACCTATGGTCACCTGCATGGTCGCTTCATTTAAATTAAATGCCATATAAAGTGTGTTGTCAACAGGCAAATGGAGGTCGTTTTAGTTCAGGTCAAAAGTGCTTTGCTAATCTACAATTTTGAAGATTAAGAGCAAATTTCATCGCTCAGTCAATTGGAATCGAAGTATCACAAAGGCGAGTAGTCATTGCAGTACAGTGGTAAGTATCTTGCCAACTACTGCTATAGCTATACAGGTAAATCACATCGTTGAGATCACAGCTAAGCCTAGCAGAGAGCTTTGAATTAGGAAAACCACTGGTCACCCGTGGGAGAGGCTAGAAAAAGGGAATACAAGTGCTCAGCAGGTTAGTAACAGGGTTGAAAGAAAAATGGAGCAGCAGATGCAACAGCCACAGCCAATGGCAACATCGGCAAATCAAAGAAGTTATGATGCAGCTTCAAGCTCATTAATAACAGTCAAATCAGTTGGCGTCAGGTTCGAGTTAATAGGTCATTTCAAAGACTTTCCGATGCTACATGGATGATGCAGACAATCGCTATCTAAAGTCCAAGCAAAATGCGCTGAAAAGCCCGACAATATAGGTTGTGGAAGTAGAAGAAGCTACCAACATGGCTAATTCACAAAAGAACCTAATGGAAGATTGTTTAGGATCGGTGTACATGAAGCTCAAACCAGGTAGTGAGTTGGACATAATAAAATTGCACATGCAAGATCTTCCTTAGGTTAGCTGTTGTCGAGTCACTATGCACTTGATAAAGTCAAAATACAAGGACAAAAACTGTATCAGTCTCTATAGAGATATGGAGGGTAGATGGTACAAAGCAGAAACACCTCAACAAGCGACGGAAGAGCCAGATCAATGCTTCATAGCTCATGAAGATGGTTCAAATTTGGGTTACAAATACATGTCGACAAGTGGTAATATTTACCGCTTGATAATGAGCTTACCTTTAGCTTCCAATGCAGATACAGTGGTAGCTCAGAACAGAGAAATCACTCAAGAGACGGGGCCTACTATAATCAATCTGCCAAAAAATGAAGACACAGTTAGCAGGAAGGAATTCCTTGAAGCCATGTGTAAAAGACACTTGCCTTCAACCACTTCAGAAGTTAACAAGCAACCTGAACCAATAGCCCTTCATTGGATCCACGAAACAAGATGGAAAGATCCAATTTATGTAGATTCTGTTGGACAAAGATGGGTTCAAGTCACGCGCGTAAGGACATTTAGCGAGTCAGTTCCTAGGACACTATGGGAAACACGCATTGGGGACAAGAGATATGATATAGATGGAAGATGCTATGAATTAGATCTGATTGCAGATAAATTCTCGAAAAGAGTTGCAGCTTTCATCTTGTCACCTTCAACTCCACAAGACCAAATTGAGCAACGGACACATGACGAAAGGATATCTATCCAGGTAAATATTGGACACACTGCCACTATTGCACAAAGTCAATCACTAGAAGATAGGGAAGTGCACTTTAAAAGCTCTAGGCTTCCACTGACACATGATCAGGCTTTGAATTTGTATGAGCACAATTCAACTCCTTTCATTACACAGATGAGTGCCACAACACAACATTCACAGGTACAGAACACTACACATGCACCACAAAATGAACCAACACAAACACACGTACAATCAATGGAAGAATCAGCTATTGTGTTAGCACAACTTCACAAAGACCTAGCTCAATCAGCTGAGCTAGATGACAAAGCTAGAATATCCACATCTGGCATAAGAAAGATACCTCTTACATATAGGGAACACTCTCGGATGGGGGGGGGGTCCAAACTCCACCTCGCTTACTGCAATCAGGACAACCCTATCAACTGTAAACAGCAAAGGAGAGACACAATACTCTCTTACAATTCAACGGACAACAGAAGCCAAATACAAGATCGAATCGACAACATAGTCCTAAGACTATACAGAAGCCACATATAAAGGATCACATGTTGATAACAGACATAGAATTAAAGTTGGTCACTGACAAAGCCAGAAATCAAGTCTCAAAGCCAAGAAATAGACATCTCAATGTGTTCAAAGGCAGACTTGAATCAAAAGGCAGAGGCGGTCATAAAGACAGATCCTAATATTGTCTTGCCAATGGAAGATGCCACAGAACCAAAGGTGACACAAATCACAATTAACTTGAACAATCGGAATCAAATGGTGCATCAAGCACATGAAGCCTATCAAAAGACCTACAAACAGATCAATAAAGAGCAATGTGAACCAAAGGCCACGGTAAGCATTCCATCTGGAGAAAAGAGTCAACATACTTCTGTCCAGCTGGCAGAGGAAATTAAAGACTCAAACAGATTGTCAAAAATAGAGTCACAAAGGAGTGTTCAAGTCAGTTTAGATGCAGAACTCACCAAAGCATGTCATCCACAAGCAAAGAAGTCCAACAAGGAAGTCACAAATGCAGCTAAACAATCAACGTGAACAGCTGTGGATTCAACACCCGAGGGAAAGATAGACCAACAATCTAAATTAAAGTATAAAAAGGTCTTTCAGCCAAAATACCCAACCAGGAGTAAACAAAGACACAAGCAGCACTTCAAAACCTATGTTGCGTCCAATGACATCAATGTCAAAGATCCAGTTTGGGTAAATGATCCTAGTCCAAACAATTCAGGTAAACAAATGGGACGGATTGCCTCCTAGTACAGCTTAGAAGAGCAAGGCTATTACAGTGGTCATCCAAATGTTTGGTTACCTAAACCAAAGATATCAGGCTATATAGTAGCAAGTGGCTTCAAACCAAAACAACAAACAGGTAAATCAAGATCAAATTCCACTCAAAATAGGAGATCGAACAATAGGGCTAGAAACAGGTTCAAAAACGATTCTCAATCTAGAAGGCCTACATTTATTCAAGGGAATTTACCAACTGTGATTCCCAAAAATGGCATGGAGCAGATACAATTGAATCCAAAAGTACAGACAAAAATATTTGTGCCATCAAATATACTTCAAGTGCATGAATATTACAAAGGACAAAAACAAATCTGGCTACCCAAGGCATCAAGACCAGATTTTACACAACTTGAAGATAATTACAGCTACAAACATCGACAAATCAAGGATACAAGTCCAAAAAGTCAATATGTCGTTTGTAAAAATAAGCCAACAAAAAATAGCAGATACATATGGGTGCCAAAGCAGACAAACGAGCAGAAGAAGATTGAAGTCATCTCCCACTTCCAACAAAATGAAACTAGCCAATCTTCTCAGATAATGGACCAAAAGTTAAAACAAGCAATTTTGACAACCAAGGCCATCCAGGTATGGCAGAAAAAACCTACTTTGCCAATATGGTCCTTTAATAACCCTCTTTTTGAGGATCTGAGCTCTAAATGTCTAGATATATACTTTGTTGAGAGCTCAAGACAGTAATCAAGTCAAGTAAAAAAAAAAAAAGTCAAGAGTCGGGCAGCTGAGCCGATAAATGAGCAAAGTGTTAGACCTAAGCTTCAAGTCCTAATATTTTTCTGTGGCCTTTAGTCTAGCTAATTAGGCTACAACTCAAGCTGGAAAAGTTGAGCGTAGTTATATCAAGTTGCTCATTCTGGATAGGTGAGCATAGTCAATTATTTTAATCATGGTGGAGAGGCGAAGTGTTCAAAACAAAACACACACGCACTTGTGTACATTAGGAGAGTACGAACCATTGCATCAAACGCCCTTCTCAAGAGTAGTGGAAGCTAGTAAAGTGAATTTAATTTACTTTTTTAGCTGCATTAACTATGAGGAGCACCCATCAATATCTTCTCTCGCACAACATAATCTTACCCATGCATAAATATGTGCAAGCATATCGAATGTCCCATAATTGGACATTTCCATTACGCACTCTTTATTGTTCCACCCATGCACTCACCTTGCAGGTACATGCAGCAACAAAGCAACTCTAGACTCAAAGTAGATCATCGACCCTTTTCAAGGGACAGAAGGCTTAAACAATTCACTTTCACGTTATTTATATAAGCCCACTCAATTCAGTCCCTAAACACCCATCATTGTATATTCCCATAATAAGATCACATAACTTTGGGCACTTTTTCCCATGAGGTTTTTCCCCATTGGTAATACAGGGTTTCCAGACCCTAACGTACTATACATAGCCTTTTATTTTGCTTTATTACCATAATAACTCAAGCCAATTGCTTTTACTTGAACCCAAATGCCTAATCTCATATTACACCAACAAGTCAACCCAACAACTTACAGCTCTTCAAAAAAACATTCACCACCAATTTCCAATCTCTCCAGTGCCAGCCAACCAGGCAGCGCACGAGGACGTGCACTGAAATCGGATGGGGGGAGTGTTTGGCGGCTAAGTCAACAATGGCCAAACGAACCAGTCAAAGATGCTATTTACTATTTTTAGTAAATGCTAACGAGGCCAGATGATACGGATGCGAAGTAAAGATGAAGATGAAGAAAATACAAGCAACAGATGCAGAGAAGAGTTGGAATTGATGACTATCTATGGAGTTACTGTCACAATTGACGGTCACTTAAGTTTTAGGATTTTTTGTCAGATGACCGCCAATGCGGGTTGTAATTATGTTTTGGGCTTATCAAGAGTTCCAAGTTGTAAACATTGAGCTATATTTAGATCCTAGGCAGTGCAGATAGCAGATTAAGTGAGTTTGGCCATTTGGGTGCCCGACCACTTCTAAAAAGCCTAGAGAGTATATAACTCAAAACACACAATGTGAAAGGGGATTCTTACTCACTTGAGATAAGCTTTGTGAAGAAGGAGATGGCTATGGAGTTCTTGAGCTTTCTACGCGCGTACATGGACGATTCGGCCTCATGCCAATAGCTAAACTCTAACCTCTTCTCTCTCATTTGCTCATGGTGTAATCAATGCTTGATTAATCAAAGATTAGTGGCTGATTTGTTGATTAATCTTTCTCTTTTTCATATTTCCCTCTTGTTTAAGCATGCTACTAAGTGTGTGTAGGCTTGTGTAGAGTGTTGGTGCCCGGTGTGGTCATTCTACATCATACCCGCTCCGTAGCTTTCTTTGTGTGTAGGTTTCATCTTCTAATCCTCCATTTGGCACGCACAAGCCACTTGTGTGTTTCCATGCCCTAACCGGATCCTACTCCTCAGATTGACATTATGTTGATGTCCTCCCTATGCTAGGATGACGTCCCAACAAGAGTCTCCTTCAAACTTCCAACATAACCTCTACATCAAAACCCAAACTATCAACAATGCAATGGAAACCAAAACAAAAATTTTATCAAACCAAAGTCTCGATCACAAGAAAGCCTCCAAAAAAAGACAAAGAGAATCAACTAAGTGTTAGTATTCAAAGAGTACATCAAATTCAAAGACCCAGTTTGGATACACCAATCACACATTCAACCTCAACAACCAATGTTCATAGGGTGGGTAGCATCAAATGAGTCAATCACTCCTCAAGGTTACTTTCAAGGAAACACTAATGTTTGAGCCAAAAAGCTTAAGATAACAACTTGGATCTACTCACCTGAAGAAGAAATTTCTACAAAGAGAAAGTCAAGCTATAAAAAAAAGACAAATATCTCAACCAAGAGAAAGAACAATCACAAAAGGAAAAAAAGAAGACCTTCAAAGAAACATGCAAGAAGACAAGTATGGGTACAAAGTTAGACGTCTACCAAGCTACCCATCAAAGGCATGTGAAGCAACGAATGATTTCAATCAAGCTACTCAAAGCACAAGTATTTTATGAAGGCAACTATCAAATACGGTTGCCAAAATTAGTAGCTCAATCTGGAACAACTAAAATCAATCATGTAGCACAAGGCTCCACCCAAAGGCAAGCAATTACGACCAAGAGCCAATAAAAGCTAGTCACAATTGAGCGTGACACAAACTCCATATGGATACCTCATCTTCTACTACAAAAGCAAGGCTTTTACAATGGTAATAGCCAAGTATGGATAAGAATATGTCCATTAAGTCATAGAACAAAAGGATAATGTGAAAAAGATGGTCAAACGGAGACCAACAACAAGGTGGGTTCCAAAATTGCTACCAAAAACTCAATATTAGAGAAACCACAAACATCTACAACCGCTTTACATGGGAGATAAAGCAAAAGCTCCATCAATCCTTGATACAACCATAGAACCTGTATCACATAGTAGTATCAACCTATGACAAACAAATCAAGAGGAGCAAAAGTATGCAAACCTACTTGAAAAAATGGTGGCATCCAAGGACCAAAACAATGAAAGAGGCCTAAATATCAAAAACCTATGGAATTCGGTTTCTGGCCTTGGATAGGTATGTCAAAGTTTCCATTAAAAAAACATGGCATAAAAGTCAAAGTCGAGCAGCTTAGTCACTAAATAAGCGAGGGGTTAGTCCCAAAGCTTCAAGTAATATTCTCTGTGGTCGAAGAGTATTATCTATACTAGGTACTACTCAAGCTTGAAGAGTTCAACATATCTACTTTGTGTCACTCATACTTGTATAGGTGAGCATAAGAGTCAAAGTCTATGTATTTTAAGTATGGTGAAGGGAAGGATCAAGTCCAAAAGACTCTCACACACTGAGCACACTGAGCTATGAGTGGAGAACCTTCCACATCAAAAACCCTTCTTGAAAACATGGAAGATATTGTGACATCATTTGATGTCATATGTGCTACATTTGTTCCTTGAAGCACCCATCAACTCCATCTTTCACATTGCATGCTTTTGTTTGACAAATTTCTCTTATACATATAGTGTGTCCCTTAATTGACACTTGCATTAGACACTCTTTACTTGTTTCTCCCAAGCACTCTCCTTGCATGGAAAAGTACTTCCAAGTCCAGTTGCCCAACTCCAATAAGAGCATATACCAAAGGTACTTTTTTTCCCACCATGTTTTTTCCCTTTGTTCATCCAAGATTTAGACCCTAATCTAGAAACACTCATCACTATCCTCTTACATATATTCCTTCTACATAAGGTAATAACAATAAGTAAATGGATACCTATACAATTTGTCAAAGAATCAGTGAAACAAATGCACATCAAGGACTACACAAAGCTCTATCAAACAATGGCAAGTCAAAGGCTGACATACTAGAACAAAGGACAATCAATGACAAATTCAACAAGAGAGCTAACAACAACAATCACATAAAGCTCACACAATACTTCCAACTGGTAAAATATCACAAAGGACATGCATTGTAGTGGTCCCCAAGGGCAAGATCCATCATAAAGTCACCAAACCAAAGATGCTTAGTTCCCATAAAGACATGCAACACTAATAGCCATCTTCACTAGCAATCATGGCAATGAAAAGGAGAAGGCGCTAACCAAAATGAATATTTTTCTCAACACTAAATCTATTAAGACTTGTTTGGGTTCTTCTTGGGCCCTTTAAGTTGGATGCTTAGGGAAGTACTTAAAATTATAATGAAGCTTTGACCCAACTAATGGAATAGTCTTAAAAATACATATTTGAATTTCTTCTAAAAAGAAAATAGGTCTCAATCGTATCTAGTCACCAGATCCTCTCAGATTTTTGGTGATAGTGCAACCCCACATACCACTCCCCCCTTTTGAATTTGAAAATATTTAATCACTTTTCCCTCCCCCCTTTTGGAGGTACTGCAAATGCCTTTCTCTCTCTACACCCTCTCTCTAAAATGAGTTTGGAGGGTTATGCTTGGGTTTAGGATTCTTTGTCCCTCTCTAGAAGCCATAGCATGTAGATCTGAATCTCCTCTACCTCCCTCACTCTCTCCACCCTCTCTCTCTCTTGTAATAGCTCACCATATCTCTTTCTCTCTCTAGTGTGCATTGTTGCAGATCTGCACATCCTTGCAAGCTCCATCTTCATCTCCATTGGCATCTCCACCTCCATCTTCAACTCCACCTCTAACACTATCTCCATCTCCAGTTTCACCTGCACCTCCATCTCCATTTACATCTTTATCTCCATTTCCATCTCCAGCTACGACGGCTATGGGAGACATCACCAACAAGCCTTCAAGGTTTAGACTACATGTCAATTTGAAGCGGGATTATTAAAATTTGCAAAGCAATCAAGATTGGGTCTATTCTGATGCACATGCTATGATTGCAAGGGAGGAAAGTCATTGACCTTTGGACGGATGTGCATCTCCACCATTTTGCAACATCACGTAGCTCTTACGCTTTTTGGGTGACGACTACCATGGATTGTTAGGCTATTGCCAAAGGCTTTACACTTTGTACTTGCAAGATCTCTCAACACGTAAGCAGATTCAAACAAAACTAGACATGCTGCAAGTTGCAAGCTTAGATGTAAAGGAGCAACTTTGAGCATCAGCCTTGAGTGAAAAGGAGCAATTCATGGTGCAAATAGTGGAATTAAGGAAGCAACTTGTAGAGCAGAAGGTGAAGCTTGACAATGTTTAAGAAAGCATCAATTGGGTTGTAGAAAATTACATGCGTCTTTGGCATTTCACTTGAAATCTTAGACGACATGTTGACAATTTTACTCACCTTCCTATGGGATTCAAAAAGAGACAACAAAAGCGCAGGGCTACGGGGCTCCTTGTTAAACTTGGAGACGCTCATAAGAGACGTGTGCACCAAACAAGGGATTTGCAGGTTGTAAGAGTGTAATTTTTTAGTAGAATTTGGTAATTGACTCCTTTTATACTTACTTTTTCCAGAGAATGTGTGGAAGTAATTCTAGGTTGCAACAATACCGAGGAGTCAATCAAGGCGTCCTTACTTTGGCACGTGGTTGATGAGAAAGAAATTCTAAATATGATCTCTGATCCCAAACATTCTACATTGCGACAATCCCTTCAGAAAATGCTACTGAAGATGTTTCAAAATATTATTAGCCCTTACGACATGCTTATAGTGTGCGACTCAATCGGGATCAATGATACTGGGTACAAAGCCTTATATACATGCATAACAAGGCATCTACATAGCAAGGTAATGAATTGATCAATGTTACCAACCCCATACAGTACGGCTATGGCAAGAAAAACCATAAACAACGACATTTCAACCCTGCTAGGCGGGAAAAAATGGGTGGATGTTACCATGCCAATGTCCTCAAAGAGTTTTGTTTACAACAGTATCAAAAATGTTTACGTTGAAATAGAAGCCCTGCAACGAGCTATGATCCAATATTATAATATCACATAGAGGAGACAGATGGAAAAGCTATATTTGTGTTAAAATTATATGAATGTAAGGTTGTCAAAGGCCAGAGGTGGAGCACACAAGCCTCACACTAATGAGCAGGTCATTTGTGGGAAAGGGGTTAGAATGTGAAGAGGTAGCCAAGTCGCTTGGTAGGAGGCGGCAAAGGCAATATTTTTATGGGGTGAAATCAAAGAAGAACATATGGTGGCAAGTGGCATGGGCACTCCCACATGAGAACCATGACAGTTTGAGGTGGTATTTAAACTGTTCAGGTATTCAAGAGGCAATAGATTGAAAATGCAATGGGGAACTCCTCAATGTCCCTGGCATTGGTGACTTTGAAAGAGAGTGGCACTTGGGTGGCGACTTGAAGACCCTAAAATGCATGTTGGGTACTAAGGGCGTGGAAATACTTTATTTCCATGAATTTTCTATTGCCATGCAAAGATGCATTGGGGAAGGGCACAAGGTTCAAAAGATCAAAATTCTGCAAAGCAAGAAGGGGCTAAGATCCTAAACAATAATCAAAAGGCAAGTGGGGGGCACATGTGGTTCAATGGAATCATGACTTGCAAGGTCCATACTTTCTTGATGAGTATGGAACCCTTGCGATTTGTATCAATCAAGGGATGGAAAGGTCACACTATCAGGCAAAGGCTGCCTGTTTTAAGAGCACTCAGCATGGTGGTGGCAAGTCCGTAGCAACGCGTTTAATGAGATGTTCAATTTGTTCTACCATGCACTAACCGGTAGGAAGAAGCAAAGGGCATGGGACAACTTGTCTCTTGGGCCCCATATTGTGAAAGTGGTGAGTGTCCAACAAATGCAAGGATACCATGGGTCGAATGCACACGAGAGAAAATTGGCGTGGAGAAAAAAGAGTAGGGTAGGTGTTGCTTCTTACATAATAACAATTGTAATTTCCACTTTTTGGAGCATAATAATAATTAATTTGTAATTTCTTAAAAAGTTGGGCCCTATAAATATCAAAGTGATTTTTTAAAGTCTTCTCTAAGTTTGTGAGTTCTCTCTCTCTCTCTCTCTCTCACACACACACACACACACACACACACACACACACACACACACACACACACACACACACACACACACACACGTCTCCTCCTTCCTACTCTCATCTCCCACCGATGGAAACCAACAATCAGGGAAAACAAAAACAAAATCAACAAATAGGAAACCAACAATGCCCTAGAGAACTTGGACAACATCAAACTTCAACAGCTCTTTGATACTCTCAGTCCACTCCCACATGCGCATAGGTCAACGATACCAAAAATCACGCAGATACAATAGGTGAGCGAAGAGGTAGAGCACTTGCGGGCCAAGATCAAGCAAACTTTGATCAATCTCAAAAAGATATGCAAAGGGAAAGGATGCAAGAGTTTTATGAAGAGGAAGAAAAGTATCTGATCGCGCTGAAGCAAAGAGGACCTACAAGATGCTCCAACAACGACGATACCCACACGAGAAGATTGCTAAGGTCTTGAACACAAATGTCAGTACAAAGTACAAGAGACGTTAGGATGAGAGACCTAACACAAATTCAAAACTACTCACGGATGAAGGTTTGTAATAACACGATTGAAGAAATCTATAAGAAGTCTTTGGCCAATGTGAGGAGGATAGAAGAAGAACTACGGAAGGCAAGGATGGAAGACACAAGCCACCTTGCAAGGGAGAGAGAAGAAGCAAAAACAAGAGCGGAGGAGGAAAGGGCCAAGAAGGCCACGCAAAAGAACCCCAAGAAGCCACCCTAAAAGAGTCCAAAGAAGGCCAAACAACCCCCAACTAAAGCAACGGGTGAAAGTAGTCATTCACCAAGAGGGAAGACAGTGAAGAAGAGAAAGAATCCTCCACAAATTGCAGAGGATGCCAACCAGTATGATGAGAGGTGCAAGAAGTACGCAACAATAATGCCCCTCGGTCTCACACAGCCCAGCCTCCACCACAACCACCACCTCTCAAGAACAAGTGTTGCTGGAGACTTGGCACATGTGCAATGCGTGAAATCTGCAAGTACCAAAAGAGTACACAACTTATCATCCCTAAGACCCTATTTTCCCCGCTTGTGAAGAGAGATTATGGATGAGTACTCAGATAATGTAACAAGGGTGGAAGCAGTGGCACTAGGTGCATTGCAACAAGCAGTGGTGGATATCACTATACCCCTCTTTCAAGAAATCATTTTGGCAATGGCCCATGCTAAGCATGTGACTATTATTCCCTCAAATATGAGCGTAGAACTTCACCTATGTGGTGATGATTGCTTTTTAAAATCTAGATAGAAAAGCCGTTGTAACTTCTCAAGCAACATCTTTGCCAACTTTATCATGGAATTGTTTTGAAAATGAAATTATCATATCTATGTTTGGCAATTTCAATGTATTGTTTGAAATTTTAAGCTTATGTTGGTTATGGATTTGAATGTGGTTACTTAGGTCAATTTCTCTAATCATTTTGCTCGCGGGGTCCATGTGAGCTAGAAATTAAAAATATGGGCTAATGTGGCCCATCTTGAGCCCCACGGACCATATGAACCTTTGCCATGCACATGGTGGAATATCGAGTCGTTCCGTGGCCCTGTGTGCCATAAGAGACTTTTGGTAGTTTGACCGTAATCAAATTGCCAAAAGTTGCTCCATGGCACACGGGGCCACTGAACGGCTTGATTTTTGCTGTGTGCACAATGACGGGGTTCATACGGCCCACGGGACTTAGGATGGGCAAGAAACAATCATGTTAGTATTCAAATTTCTCGTGATGCACATTGAATCTGCAAGTTGCTCATAACAAATGTTTCCATGCTAGTGGGATCCATGTAATATGGCTAGTAGCAAGTATAGCTCATGTGGTGACCATGCCCCTCCCAAGCCCCACGGTCCGTATGAACCCCTTCGCCGTGCACAAGGCAGAAAATCAAGCCGTTTCGTGGCCCCGTGTGCCATGGAGTGATTTTTGGTAGCTTGACCCGGCGGGGTTCATATGGCCCATGGGGCTCGGGAGGGCAAGAAAACATCATGTTAGTATGTAAATTGATCATGATGCACATGGATGAAGACAAAACTTCACTCAAGCTGGTAATTTTATTAGTTTCAAAGATACATCAAGACGAGAAATGCACATGGCTAAGATAGCCTTTTTACAAGCTCATTGAAAGCATCTTGACCTAGGCTCCTTAAAGCTCGTTTTTCACCAATGCGTGATACAATATCTTCCTTGCTTGTTATTCATTGCCCGAGGCAAAGGCTACAATATCCTAAAAGGCTTCCATCCCCTTTCTCACCAAAACTATTAATTGTTGCCTCTTTGTTTACAAGAATACATTTGTGGGCATTTAGGGCATAGGAAACTTGGCCAAAACAGAGCTTAGCACTCTAGATACACTTGTACATCTCCGTTGATGCATAGTGTGTATACTCGTTGTGGATGACCTGGATCATCTCTCCATTGAAGCTTATGAGATAATGCCACAGGAGGGCAACGTTCTTTGAGTCACCCTCCGTGCAAGATCCACCTTTCCATTGGGCAAACCGATCCATCTCCAAAGTGGATTGCAAGCTTGGGGGGTTCACTATGTGTAAAACTACCATATCACGTGCGTTCAAGACATGTTTGTAAAACCCTTTATCTGTGAAATTTTTTACGAATGTAACGTACCCTTTTCTTTTAAAATCTGTAAGTTTTTTTCAAATTTGAAAAAATAATACCCTTTTGTATATATATTTCTGTAAGTTTCTAGAACTTTAAATACCCTTCTGTTGAACTCATGTGATAGGTTACATTTTTATTAGGTGACCTCCCTGGGATTGCAAGGAAACAACATCGGATTATCATTCTAAGAAACAACAATGAGAATTGAGAAGAATGAAGTACTTACTAGTGTTGCATCATCTTGCTCCCAAAGGTTCTTGTTGGTTATGTTGATTTTGCCAAGAATAGTGCGCTCCACACACATGAGACGTTTGTGGGGAGTGAAGCTACTCTCGGGAACACTCTCATAGAAATCCTTCTTCTCATAGATGCCACCATGATGGAATCCATGGAATTATGTCCCTCTATCAAGCTATCGTGCTGATGAATGGAGCATAGGAGTAGTTCACTTGGAGCTTGATCTTCTGACCGGGGTTCTCTATATCATGAAACCTAGCATATATTGCAAGAACAGAGAGGGATTTGTCCTGATGCATTTCAAGGGAGTGGGTAATGTCGTCAAGGAAGAGAAATTCTTGACCGTCCACTATAACTGGATGTAGGGTGCACAAGAGCAGCTCTAGGATCTCATCTTTGACATCCTCCCCTTCTAGGTCTTGGTCAACTTCTTCAAAGGAGGCTCCCCCGTCGAAGACATAGGAGGTCCAATGAAGCCTCTTCTTCGCTAGACATATTCTCCTCTTTGGGCTCCGCCTCCTTTACAAGCACCACGGAGATGGCTTGTTATGGTCACCTGCTTTACCTTTTCCCTTGTTGTTTTCAATTGCCTCCATCACCATCACAGTGACCGCCATGTCCCATCTCATAAATACCGCCCCAGTGTTCCCCATTCCTAGGTCTATGAGGTTGTCCTCCTCTTCCTCTCGATAGTGTACTTGGTGAGCCCTTTATCGATGGATACCTCAAACAAAGTGCTAAGATTCTCCATCATGTGTCCTAGGTCATGCGCAAGGAGTTGGGCAATGAGGGCTTGATTAGAAGCAACCATTCTTACTGGCAGAGTGCAAAGGACAATGGCACATGCTTGAGGATGGATAGAGCAAGGAAGCGGTGGAGAAGATGAGAGAATCTCAGAAACAAGAAAGTGACTTAAAAATGGGCCTTGCAAGTCATTTATAAAGGAGACAATAAAAAATAGGACACTTTTATAAAACTTAACAATTCAACAATGATTAAAATTTAAACATTCTCTTCCGCAAAAAGCCCGGGCTAATGCATAGTATTGCCATCTAAACACCATAGTTTGAAACACCGTAGCTTCACCACCCACTACGACTCTAAATTCACTTAACGTCTCTAAAACTAAAAATTAGACATTCTCATATCACAAAATTAGACAAAAATGTATCATGTTAATATGAGAGTACTACATTGGAATGATAGTTGCTTGCTTGATATGGATACATCTAGGGAAGGGATTCTCTTACAAAGAAAGACCCTCTCCTTTCTCTTATGCAGAGGGTTGCCACTGATTACAAACATGTAGTCCATCTTGAGCTCAAACCTAAGCGCCAAGTACTCCCTAAGATTTTCCATATTCCAATCAGCATTGACGGCCACATCCCACACTTTCTTTTGATTTCACACATGCACTTCAACTTGCTCCATATCAATGATGTCCGAATCGAGTGCTTCCCATTCATCTCACATCTGCTTCCACCAGGGGTAAGGGAATATAATGGAGATTTTCCACTTCACAATTTGGTATTGGATGATCATTTTTTTTGTTACAACCATGCACTTTATGTGTCCCCATTGTGATGAACAATCTTTGAGTCCCAAGCAGATGGAAGAAAGGCATTCATTGTTGTTCCATCCTTAGAAATCCACATGGTAGGCATGCGATGAACATCGTCTACCTTGAAAAAAAAAACAAAAAGATGCAGAGGCATAAAAGATCTTAGTGTTGCTCGATGTGACCCGTATGTCCACTTCATTGCATTGAAGATTTCATTTTCAATTTGCCGCTTGGTAATACAATAGAGGTACTATCAGGAGTTGTCTAATCATTGTTCCTCAGAGTTGGTGGACTAAGTGGTTTCAAGGTCCCATAGTTATTCCTTGTCATTGGGACTACATAATCTGCATCAAAAAAGAAGATGGACCATTTTGCAAGCTCCAATGTAGTGCATCTAGAATATAGCAATGATAGCCAAACTCAAAGTGGTGAGCCTCAAAAGTTCCGGAGAGCACCTCTAGAGGCTCCCATTCCATAAATGTTGATGGGAAAATGTCTATAGAAGCCAAACACATGCCCACAGAGACTCCCATTCCATAAATGTTGATGGAAAAATATCTGCACAAGCCAAGCACCATGCCCACAGAGTTTCCTCATTAGAGACTGCGTGCGAAAGCATAGCATTTGCTACAAACAAGGCTAGAAATACTTACAATTTGCGAGAGAGAGAGAGAGAGAGAGAGAGAGAGAGAGAGAGAGAGAGAGAGAGAGCAATTTGCGAGAGAGAGAGAGAGAGAGAGAGAGAGAGAGAGAGAGAGAGAGAGAGAGAGAGATTCTTGGCCATGGAGTGTGTAGCAGCATCACCTCATGAGAAATCTTAGCAATTAAACATGCACATTGTTGTAAGGTCTCACCCACAAACAATTAGAAATGTAAAAATATTTTTGTTTACCTTGCAATTTTAAAAAAATCCATTTGCCTCTTCACTTTTAACTCTTCCAAACCACTCAAAAATATTTTCTTTTCATCACAAAACCCCCAATCCAATGTGGTGTCAGGGACAACCCATTTTGTATCACCAAACCCTGCTTTAAACCAAAATAGCTAGAGTTAAAAGATGGTCTTTGATTGATGCCCTAAAATAGTGGTTGACTAACTATCTGTCATATTTGTACATTAGTACCAGAAGATAGGATGGAGATTTGAAATATTTTTATCATCTCGAAGGTTGTGCAATAATTTATCTATTAAGCCCTTAGTTGTTGGAAATTAGACTACACATCTTTGGAGGCTAGATTCAGGCCAATGTGTTGTAGATTCTCTTTATTTTTTCCTTTTCCCTATGTTATGCTATTTCTTGGCTATGGAGTTCTTGATCTTGTCTTTGTCATGTTATAGATTATGTAAGAGTTTGTATCCTCTTTCCTTTTGTGTTTCAAACTCTTATGGGTTTGTGTGTCAAATATCACTCTCTATTCCCATCTCTCTCTCTCTCTCTCTCTCTCTCTCTCTCTCTCTCTTTGTCTGGCTTGTATAACTTACGGGCACCCTCCTAGTCAGACACACATTTTAAAGCCTTTTTTGATATATTGTACCCTATTTTTTGTGAGAACCATGTAAATGAGCCTATGTAATTTGATCCTAGGGCTATAGATTTTTGCATTGTAAATATCTCATTATGTACGCGTGGCCCATAATAGCCTACCAATGGCCATTTTTGAAAGCACTAGGTATATAAGCCAATAGCTCTAGTTTGAATAGGACTTATTATTTTGGAAAAAGAAAGGAGCTCTATTGTAGGTATTGTCAAGTGGCTACTGAGCTCAAATTTATAACCAAAATATCTCATGATTGGGTAATCTAATTCCAATTCCAAAACTTGCATTGTGTTCTTGTTCTCTTGATCTTTCATTCAAGTGTAATCATATCAAGTTCTATTGTGACCTCACATTTTCAATTCTTATCTTCAACTTTGAGTGCTTAAATCATTGTTTTATGACATTTTGATCATAGGAGAGTGTTATTAGACCTTAGGGAGACCTATTTGAACCAGGTTTTGTTGTAGTTTTTATGACATGGAAAATGATGGAGCGTGATTTTTGTACCTTGTTGGAATGTTGCCAGACTTTGTAGACTTGTCCCCTTAGACCCGATTCTTCCCTGAAAGTTTTGTTGCTATTAAAATCCGTTTAGTCATCAAAATGGCGTGATGACCAAGCTTGGTGAGAAAGGACATAGGAAAATTTTCTGATCAATGAGTTGGTGATTTGCTGATAGAGACTCATATGTTTTTTTTTTAGGTTTAGTTCTTGAGGATTGACACCCTCAAAGAGTCTCCATGCCCCATTTGAGTCACTTCCCTGAGTATTTGCATGAGTATGTTTGTGCCAAAAGGCTATGCTATGCATGAATCGCTAACATAGGCACCGATGCCGAGGAATGAGCCTTTGGTGGTGGGTGATCTACTAGTGCGTATTTATAGTTTTCATTATCTAGAGATTCATCATCCATTCCATACACATTAGTAGAAAAGCATTTAGACATGGAATTAGTGATTGATAAGAGTCTAAAGTCGAGGGACTGACTAGATCTATCCTTGAAGGGTAAAGAGAGTTGAGAGTGAGTAGCCAAAGGCATTTCATTCTTCAAATTTTATGGTTTGAGAGTGCTATTCCATTTTTTGTTATGACTTTTATTTGCATTGTTTTGTTCCTTTTTGTTTCAAGTTTCTTTCCAGCACATGGGAGCAGGGTAAGTAGAAGCCATTACCATCAAATTGGGCTGAAAAAATCCAAGAGAAAAGGATTGAAAACCATATTTTGGGCAAGAAGATCATAACTTTAAAATACTGAAAATTTGATGGTATAGACCTGAAACCTGACCTGAAACCAAAAAGAGGGCGCCAAAGAACCTCAAATCTGCACCAGAAGCAAAACTGAAAGTTTCAGTAGATTCTATGGTGGAACATGGATCACAATCCATATCCCCTAGAGACCAATTAGTGTAGAATGGAGTTCATATGATAAATTGTAACTACAAACAACCAAATCCAACATTTGGGGTCAAATTGAGATAAAAAATACACTCAAAAGAAGGAAATTGTGTCAAAACATCTTAAGCAGCTAGTCTTTCTGACCAAAATTTGGGGGTTTTCAACTTTCCCTTATCCAAATAAAAAAATATTTGGAAAGAGGCTCCAAACAATAGATTTTACCAGTTGAATAAATTGCGTGACCAGAAGAGATGGAACATGGATTGCGATCCATGTCCCCTATTTGAGGATTTGGACAGAGACCTAGGCAGAGTGTAGTAGAGACTTATCAAAACATGCTTCCCTTAAATAAATATGAAAAAAAGAATCCAAAAGAAGAACAAAAAGGCCACCGTAAAATTTTTACATAGGGTTTGACTTCCAGCTAACCTAAACCAATCCAAATCACATAAAAAACATAAATCTGGTATCAAGGTACCAAGCACAAGCTTTGGACAAAGTTTCATCACATTTGTCCACTATGGTACATGGATTGTGATCCATGTTCCCTTGTCACATATTGGACCCAGAGTGAAACCATAGCTAGATATAGTCATCAAGAGTACAAAGTTCTTTTCAAAATTGAATTTGGACATCATTAGAGGGTTCTTCAAGCTAAGATAGGATCTATGCTTAAAGCATGATTGTTTGATCAATTCAAGAATTTTGGACTAATCAAGTGGCTGTAAACTCATAGCCATCAATTGTTTATCATGCAAATTGCAAAGGCTAGAGAATTGTAGCTTGAAGTGATTATGAGTTGAAGATTTATAAATGACCAAAGAGGTAACAAGTTAGGGTTTTGTAAGGGTGATTATTTCTTGATGTATTTGAGATCATGTAGATTCTATTCAATTAGAAACCCTATTGTAGGATACCAAGTGAGAAATATTTCCATTGAAGAGATGTGAATCAAGGACCATTTGCTCCTTTGAAGCCGATCATAGATGAAAGTCTGTCTGAAACATTATCAGAGAGACCTTACACCTACATGGCTAAGGGATTCAATAAGGTGAGTTTTAAGGAGGGACCGGACATGGGAGCAGGGTGTCATAAATCTATAGTACCAAGTAAAAAGAAAATGAGAAAGTGAAGGAAGCTTAACTCCACTTCAAATAGTGTATAGAGATTGATGGGATAAAGGCATTGGAAGTGAGAAATCCCCCCAGATTGTTCATTTGGACCTCTGGAGACATCATACACATATGATGTCTCTATTGAGATTTTTAGCCCAGACTTCATATGTAGCATCCTCAGGTAATGGGAAATCCTTTGATCATCTCAAAGTTTGAGTTGGAGATGAGTCATGTGTTTGGGGCCATAGAACGTGTCTTTTGCCGATTTTTTATTTTAGGCTCCAAGTGGTCACAGCCTTGCTGAAACTTGTCCAAATTGAATGCATGGATTTTATACCATGTGATGAACATGGTCTTGATGAAAGTTTTTGAGTTTGGTATCTGTATAAGAGAAGAGACATCATACGCATTTGATGTCTGCTGATGCAAACAGCTTGAAACTCCTTGGGTTAGTTGTGTATAGCTTGTGCATGATGCCCATGGTCTCAAATTTGAAATTGAGCTTGAGAATGGTTGTCAAAGAGCTTGAAGGGGTTTTTGCATCCAGATATTTTCTTTTTTGGGTGTTTGAAGGTCAAAGGGTATCCAAATGTGATGAAAATTTGTTGTGGGGCTCATAATGATATGTAGAAAGTGTTAGAGTTTCCAAAATCACAACAACATGTCAAGTCAAGGGGTCTAGACATCATACACGTATGATGTCTAATTTGGCATTTTTGGCTCAAACTTGTGGCAGAGGTAGCTCATGATGTGTGTATGGCTGTGATGTATGCAAATATGACTTTGGACTATTGCTTATGAGCCCAAGGCCATAGAAGTAGTTTATGACACTTTGATTTGGAAAATGATGAGGGTGGCGTTCAAAACATGCCCAAAGGTTCCCAGCTTGGTGTAGAGGCTATATGTACTATGCTATAAAAAATTTAGATGTTCAAAATGTTGACAGAACTCCTTTGTGACATATCTAGACATCATACACATTGTGAGCGGGATGGAAACACACACAACGCCTCTATAATGACCTGACACACACTCTTGGGATGATACACACACACATTATGGGGCACCACTCGGCTTACACAACCAGCCTGGTCGAGACAGGAAACACACAGACGGAGTGAGAAGAGAGAGATTTCCCACTTGCCCACTCAACACTCACACATACACACTCACACACACACACACTCAATTCAGCTCAAAGGAGGAAAATTTCTGTTGTTTAGACTCAATGAAGCTCAGCCCAACACCAATGGGGCAAATAGTTTACACAGTATTAAGTAAATACACCAGATACAACCACAAAGTTAAGCAGAGGTTTCACTCACCGGAGAAGATTACACACAAAAAACAAAAAAAAATCTATGAGGAATTTGGCAAAATGGACAGCGCCATTGCGTCCGAAACGCCCAAAAACCCCACCATACAATGTCACAGTGCTCAAATCCGACCTCGGATGAGCAGTTTACAGCCAAAACAGGCTCCAAAAACCCCAAAAACACACCTGCGGCTGTTCCTCCTCTCTTCTCCACGTTTTTTCTGGTCTTCTCTCTATTTTTTCAGTTCTCACACTTAGATTTATTAGTTGGTCACCCTTGGCCTTTAAGATGACCTCAAACGGACCCCGAACAGCCAAAAACTGACCTCGCAGTGCATAGTTGTCACCTTTCTGCATCATCCGCACACCTGGCACTCAATTTTTCCAAATAATGCATCCCGCAACCACGTGAAGTGGCCCCAAGAAGTGGTCCTCATGATGTCCTTTCTGCATAAGTATCACAAGAAAACACCCACGTTGTGTCCGTACTTATCCACGTGCGAGTATTGACCCCGTTCAACCTCCTGACGCCACTCGATGCCATCTGACGCACCTGCTTACCTCATGTCGTCGGCCCACGGATAGCTTCCTCGAGAAGTTTTACGCGCTACCAACTCCTCCTTATTGTAGAAAAAACACAGTGGTACTGGTAATAGTGAAAATCGATGCACTATGTACACCCTGTCCTTCTTGTACACATGTGGGCCCCACGTAACCACCTGGCTCTGAAAAATGGGCAATTCTTTATTTGATGCACCATGCATGTATATGTACATATGCGCAATACCTTGCTCCAAAAATCTCTTGACATAATTTGCCCATCCCCTAGCCTACTAGATCATTCATGATCAGCAGTAGAAAAGAGAGATATGAGACTCGCCGCATCACAGGTCTCCTCATCCCTCACCAACACTGCTTGATCCACAGACAGCTCATCTTGCTCCACCATCATCAATCTAGCATGATACAATTTAAGACGCAATCCATTTACCCTTGACTTATGTAGAACAACATCCAGGTTAGCCAGCTGATATGTGCCATTTGGAAAACACTCCACTACCTTGAAAGGGCCTTCCCCCTTAATTTGAAAATTCTTTTGGAAGGTGTTGTCCAGCTTACTGTTGTAGCGCAAAACCAAGTCATGTTTCTTGATACCCTTACTTTTGACCTTTTCATTTATCTTTGCCAAAGCCTTATCCTGCATCTGCCCATAATGCTCCAATGCGCTCATCCTATCCAACTGGACCTCTTGTAACTGTAAGAGCCTCTCTTTGAATGCATCACTAGGCGGCCCAAGCAACTTCTCTAACATCTTGACCGCAGGCAAGTCTACCTCCACAGGCAATAGTGCTTCCTTTCCATACACCGAATGAAATGGAGTAAACCCTATACCTGTCTTCACCGAAGTACGGTAAGCCCATAATGCACTAGGCAATTCCAAATCCCAATTCTTTCCTTGGTGCTCTGTCACTTTAGAAAGAATTTGTACCAACTCACCATTGAATCTTTCATTTAAGCCATTACACTGTGGGTAATAAGGAGTGGTATGCTGGTGCCTAATCTTCATCTTTGCGCATAAGAAGTCTAGCAGTTTAGCTCTAAATCCTGGCCCCTTATCTGAAAGTAGATCTAATGGCACCCCAAACTTGAAACATATTTCATCATACACAAATTTTGCCACATCCTTTGCAGTGATCTGTTTTACTGCTATAGCCTCTGCCCATCTAGAGAGATAGTCCACTGCCGTCAAGATATAGCTTTTGCCCTTGCTTGTGATAGGTAACAGGCCTATTGCATCAATCCCCCACTTTTCAAACACATCAAACGCCATAATGGTTTTTCGTAGCCCTGGCTTAAACACTCTCTTCCCACATGCTTGACATCTATTGCAAGACCTACACCAATGGTGAACATCCTTGTGCAAACTAGGCCATACATACCCCTCTTGCAAAATCTTATGCAAGGTGATCTTTAGAGCAAAATGGCCACCACATGCGCCTTCATGATTCTCTTCCAACACTCTATAAAGCTCCTCTCGCCAAGGTACACGTCTCAACACGATATCAGCCCCTTTCATGTATAAGACATCACCAATCAATTTGTACCTGTATGCTCTACGCACAAAACCATACTTCTTAGACTTCTGAATCTCCTTTGGAATGATTCATGTTAGCAAAAACTCCTCTTCTTGAGCCAAACTTTCCCGGCCATGATAAAGAGGTAAATTGGTCCTCAACACAAATAGCTCCCCAATCATGCCTTGAGCTGCTTCATGTGCCTCTCCATTTAGAGCATGTTCAATGTGTCTGATGCTCCATGCTTCGAAATTTTTTAACAAGCCTTTAATTCTGAAGCACATTTCCTTCAATGAGGTGTTCTTGCTCTTCCACACACCCAACACCTGCTTCACCACTAACAAGGCATCACCTTTTATGCTCAACCTTCGAACCCCATGCTTCAAAAAAATGTGTAATCCAGCTTCCAATGTAGCATATTCAGCCTCATTGTTACTATGAGCATCCAATTTGAACCCTCTCTTGCATACTAGCTTCCCCCCTGGATCATAAAGTGCTATACCCCATGAAGCTGCATCATCGCTCTTTCTGTATGAACCATCAAAGAACAACACATGTGAATTGCTAATCTGTGGAACTTCTTCAACTACCTTTCTGACCACCTCTTCCTTAACAATAAGGGGATTCTCCTTGTAGGTCAACAAATCAGCTAGGGTAGCCCTTGTACTATCTTTCACTAAAAAAGAGAACTCAAACTCTTGCAGCTCTATTACCCATTTCTTGACCACATTTGACATGTTAGTCCCATTAATTATCTGAGGCAAAAAGGCATAACTCGTCAAGAAAACAAAAGGTCGTGGTAGCAAGTAATGACAAAATCGTCGACAAGCAAATATCACACTGGCCATCACTAGCTCTAATTCCGAGAATTTTCTCTCTGCTACCAGCTTCACTCGGCTTGCACAATACAATGGCCTCATATAATGGCTGCCCTTCCCCTTTTGCAATAGCATGGCTCCAATGGCATCATCCACTACTGATGGATTTACATAAAACACCTTCTCCCAATCAGGAGCCTGCATGGCTGACAACCCCCCTAACACCTCTTTCATCTCTTGAAACACTTCTTCACACTTGTCATCCCATTGCAATGGATCATGCTTTGCCACTTGCTGTAATGGATAAAGAAGCTGCGAAGACAATGGAATAAACCGTTCCATGTACTTCACTTTGTGTATAAAAGTTGCCAATTGCTTCATACTCATAGGTGATGGAAGAAGAATAATAGACTTAACCTTATCTGGATCAGCCTCAATGCCATTTTCTGACACCATATGGCCCAATAACTTCACCCTTGGCTGTGCTAGATGACATTTCTTTGGATTTAGTTGTCCTCCACATTCATCATATCAAGCCAATACCATCTGCAGCTTCTCATGGTGTTCAGCCCTACTGCTATAAACACAGAAGTCATCCATAAAAGCTTTAACACAACTACCAATGAATGGTTCCAACACCCAATTTTCTCTCTCTTGATAGAAGGAAGGTCCATTTGACAACCCAAATGGCAATACTGTGTAGCAATAGCAGCCCCATGGCGTAATAAAAGTGGTCTTTGTGCGGTCTTTAAGAGCAATCTTCAATTGAAAATAGCCTGAAAAACCATCACACACACTGTACCTCTCATAACCTACCACTGAATCCAAGATCTGATCGATGAATGGAAGAGGATATGGGTTCTTCTTAGTGGCTGCATTTAAGGGTTTAAAATCTACACAAATTCTCCACTTCCCATCCTTCTTTGGACTGACTAAAACTGGACTAACCCATTATGTGGTCTCCACAGGGACTATGAACCCTGCCTTCAACAACTTGTCCACCTCTTCTCGCAAGGCTTCCATTTGCTCTTGACCCATCCTTCTTAGCCTTTGCCGCACTGGCTTAGCACCTTCTTTCAGCTCTATATGCATCTCTTTGCCCTTGAACCCTCTGATCTCTTCATATGAAGTAATGAACAAATCAGGAAAACTAGCCAGCATGTGCAAATATATATCCTTCTCCATAGCTGAGAGGTCTCCACTGATCATTTGTGTCATCAATTCCTGCTTCTTTGACAACTCAACCTTGGTTTGCATCAGCCCTTCAATCACTTCATAAGGCCCTTCACTTTCATCTTCAACCTCATTCACAAATGCAACTAAACCAAACTCCTGGATTTCTTTGTCCATCAAAAGAAATGCAACATCAGCATCCTCATCACTGCTGGTAGTGCTATCACTGTCCTCATCTGTCACCGTGGAAGAGTCTTCATCACTAGAATCATCCTCATCTTCATAAATCTCCTCTAATTGTTTCCTTATGTCCATATTATAAAGCTTCTTGGTACCTACCTTTCCATAGAGGCTAATCGTACCATGTCGCCAATCTTGAACAGTTCCCACTGCACGTAACCATGTATAATAGGATATGCTCCCAACCCTGCTGGCATCACATGAAAATCAACCACTGCCTTTGCATCATATGCCTCCACTTCTAAGCTCTTTACAACACCCAAGCATTTTACTTTTTGATGGTTTGCCAATCTAATCCGAAAACCTGACACCCCAGCCACTGTGAGACCCATTTTCTCAACGCATGAGTGTGTTATGACACATATTTGGGCTCCGCCATCCACATAACCTTGTCACAAATTTTTCCTTTTATGCCACACATCTACTATTGGACAAATGTCTGGTAGCTCATCCATTGCCAACACCTTTACTGAACCTCTCTCTGGCTCTTTCTCCATTGGGTTGACCATCCTCTTCCACTGTCGCTTTAGCTTAGGCACCATCTCTATAAGCTGCCCAAAAGTAACATCTGCCTTCCTGCTCATCAGATCCTCCTTCAAGTCATAGCTTAATTGCCCATCCCCTAGTGGAAAATGTGAAACATGAAACTTTCGACGAGCTCTCCTTTTCCTCTTGGCCTTGACATCCTTGCCTTCATGGCTCTTTCCTTTCTTCTTACTAGGACCTAGGGCACTTCTTCCTTCCTTTTCCTCTGTGGTCCTCTTCCCAATAGGCATCACTAATGTATCCTCTAGCTTTGATGCCTTCTCCAAGGTGACTACACTTAGCACTTTTGTCTTTCCCTTTTTCTCCTGGGTCAGTCCACTGGTTCCTTCATCTCCCTTAATTTCGATGCCATAATCATGCGACCTAGTTAGCACCTGTTTTGGCAATGGATACATGTCTCCCCCCATCCTTGGTGGCTTATCACATTGCGGGCTGATGTGTCCCAACTCTCTACAATTATAACATATGGGCGTCTGCCTCCAGAACCTACCATTGCTTTGTCCAACACCATTCTTGAGTCTTTCTTCACCTCTTGGCTGATTTGCAAACCTCCCTCGACCTTGATTATTTCCCACTTGGCCTAGCATGTTTAGGCTGAGATTCTTCATCAAATCTACCACTTGCCTCATGTCTTGCCTTAGCCCATCATCTTGCACCGATGTAGTGACCACTGCTGGCATAACCTGAGTAGTAACAGGAACCACTGGTTCATGATGAACCCCTAACATGCGACCTTGTAAAGACTCTATAGGCTGAAATTCAGACCTCATGGGCAAAGAATCCACCCCTAACTGGCTCATTTTCCTCAACTTCCACTCTTTGTTCCTTGCTACCTCTAGTGCATCTTCATATGTCCTAGGCTTCTTTAGCTCCACTCTCCAACGTATATTCTCCCAAAGACCAGGCAAGAACCTGTCCTTCTTCATCATGTCAGGCGGGGATACCTGTGGTGCTAAGGCCTTGCACATCCGCTCCCATGCCAATGAGAACTTTTGTATGTACGCATCTACCGGCTCACCTTCCTTTTGCACTAAAGTCTGTACTTCTTGCCACACTTTGTCAGGATCTTCTATCTTCACAAACTCCACTTCCAATCCATGCCTTAGATTGTCCCAACTCAATCTTACAAGTGGATCAGCCACACGCAACTCCTCTTCAAATGCTTTAGACCAAACTCGTGCATCACTCTTCAAACAGATTTGGAGAAGACGTAACATCTGCGTCGGGTCATGAATCTGGTTGCTAATGCATGCAACCTCCATCTTTTCCAAAAAGTCTTCCACATCTTCATCACTTCTTCCATGAAACTCCGGATAAGAGAAAGCCATGGCTACCCAAGCTACGATGCTTTGAGATCCCCTTTGAACACACGTGCAAGAACCCAAGACTTTTGACTGACTCAATTTCCAGAAACTTCAATGGAGCTCAACTTTAGATAAGGACAAACACATGCACATCAAATGAGTTTTCATAGTTGATCATCGGAATTACAATAGGCAAAGGACATTCCAGGATCTCTCTTAATCTTCTTGGCCCGAACATAAAGACTATGCGCTGCTGGAAAAAAATCTTCCTGCACACATGAACATTTATCTGGATTCTCTGAGTTAAATGAAAAGGAGTGAATTGAGGGCCATTTTGATCATCCATTAAAGCCAACCATGTAGCTCCCAAGAAGGCACACCTGACTTATCCTCTGATTTTGCCAAAATTTCAGCAGCATAACAGCATAAATGCCTTAAAAGATCAAAAGACCAGCCATCATAACTTGAAAAAAAATTCGACAGAGTTTCCCCAGAAGTAGAGCAATGAGAACCCAAAATATAGATTGTATCTATATGCATAAACTGCCAACAATAGAACCCGAGCATCAAATAGGACTCACTAGTACATAGCCTATGGTGAGGTCATGAAAAGGGTGCTCCAGCTACCTGTATCACCGAAAGGATCTCCACATTTGAGAATCCCCCAGCTCAATAAAACCTCACGCTATCGACCCTCACACGAAGGCTAATGCAAATCGCATATAGTCAAGTCTCAGAAATGACTATCTTCCAAACCAAGTCTTAGAAATGGCTGGGATTGCCAAATAAAACCAATTATGGCTCCACAAAGGCGTACAATGGCAGTTTCCACAAGTAACATACAATCCAACAGACAATTCGCTCAAACAGGCACCAAATGATGCATACCCACAACAACTGCAAGTGACACCACTGCTAGTATATCACTGTACTCCAGCTACCTGTACTTGTGTGAATCAGCTGTACCTGTACCCATAACTTGTAGTTTGTAACCTGTAATCCGTAACCTGTAGTCTGCAACCTGTAATCCCGAATCTCGAAGCTTGAAGCTCGAAGCAGAAAATACTCGAAGAAGATCCTCAGTGGGGGCACCAAAAGAATGTGAGCGGGATGGAAACACACACAACGCCTATATAATGACCTGACACACACTCTTGGGATGATACACACACACACATTATGGGGCACCACTCGGCTTACACAACCAGCCTGGCCGAGACAGGAAACACACAGACGGAGTGAGAAGAGAGAGATTTCCCACTGCCCCCCTCAAGACTCACACATACACACTCACACACATACTCTCAATTTAGCTCAAAAGAGGGAAATTTCTGTTGTTTAGATTCAATGAAGCTCATCCCAACACCAATGGGGCAAATAGTTTACATAGTATTGAGGAAATACACCAGATACAACCACAAAGTTAAGTAGAGGTTTGACTCACCGGAGAAGATTACACACAAAAAACAACAGAAAATCTGTGAGGAATTTGGCAAAATGGACAGCGCCATTGCGTTCGGAATGCCCAAAAACCCCACCCTACAATGTCACAATGCTCAAATCCGACCTCGGATGAGCAGTTTACGGCCTAAACAGGCTCCAAAAACCCCAAAAACACACCTGCGGCTGTTCCTCCTCTCTTCTCCACGTTTTTTCTGGTATTCTCTCTGTTTTTTCAGTTCCCACACTTAGCTTTATTAGTTGGGCACCCTTGGCCTTTAAGATGACCTCAAACGGACCCCGAACAGGCCAAAAACTGACCTCGCAATGCATAGTTGTCACCTTTCTGCATCATCCGCACACCTGGCACTCAGTTTTTCCAAATAATGCATCCTATAACCACGTGAAGTGGCCCCAAGAAGTGGTCCTCATGATGTCCTTTGTGCATAAGTATCACAAGAAAACACCCACGTTGTGTCCGTACTTATCCACGTGCGAGTATTGACCTCGTTCGACCTCCTGACGCCACTCGATGCCATCTGACGCACCTGCTTACCTCATGTCGTCGGCCCGCGGATAGCTTCCTCGAGACATTTTATGCGCGGTATACCAACTCCTCCTTATTGTAGAAAAAACACAGTGGTACTGGTAATAGTGAAAATCGATGCACTATGTACACCTTGTCCTACTTGTACACATGTGGGCCCCACGTAACCACCTGGCTCTGAAAAATGGGCAATTCTTTATTTGATGCACCATGCATGTATATGTACATATGCGCAATCCCTTGCTCCAAAAAACTCCTGACAACGTATGCTGTCTACTTTTGCAAACTAGATATTTGAGCATTGGAACATGATGTATAGGCTATGTGCTTGCTTTGTGTAAAATTTCACTTGATTTGAAGCACTTTTGGTAAGTCCAAAGACAAATTAGGGAATTAGGCCAAGACTTTGCGTTTTTTTGGGTCTAGAGTACTCTAATGAGCTCCAAATCTTATGAAATCTTATGTGCTTCATGTTTAGGGTATGCACAATGTGTTTGTGAAGTCAAGTGAGTGTTTTTTGTGCCAAATATGACTGTGAGACATCATATGCGTATGATGTCTTCCTTGATAAAAAGTGAGTTTGATGCCTTGGGGTGTTTTGTGCTTGTGCCCTAAGCCCTAGCTAGTTTTCAACTTAAAAAGCCAGATATTTAGCTTAGAAACTCCCTATTTGGAATTTTTGTCTCTGAAAGGGATTTCTTCATTTGAAGTCAACTTCCCACAAATTTTCTTCTTGAGCTGCATCTCCCAAGCTTGTGGATGTAGAAACGTACCTTCCCATGGCTTTGTGTATCATTCGGCCTCACGGATACCCTTTTTGGAGATTTGTCGCTTATATAGCATCATTTTATGAGGAGATGGTCGGTGAAATTTTTTCTTGATGTTTGATCCTACATGTTGGTTGTCGATGATATGTCGATGATGCCTATGAAGTTTGGTGGCAAACAGACCAAAACATTGAATTAGGCTTCAAGCACACAAAGCGTCATTTGGCCCTCACGGTCAAGCGAGGCGTCATTTTTTGATGATAGATCCGGGAGGAGGTTACATTGGCTTGTAGACATACTTGAGACATAACTTCTCATGAATTTTTGTGTCGTTTCAACAATCCCTTCTCGATCAACTTCTGTAGTGCCCGAAGAGGTTAGGTTTTTTCTGGTTGACCTAAACGCACATTGGAGGTCATAAAGGTGTTCTCCTAGGTTAGAGTTAACCCCCTGTCAAATCTTGTAGCTATCGGCTCAGTGGTTGAAGTGTTATGGCCCCGTTTTGATTTCTTTCTCGCGATGCCACATTGCCGTTTTTGCAGTTTTTCGCGATAAAGAGAGCATATCACAAGAAGATCACATGGTAACGAGTCTAACTCTCATGTCTAGCACCGATCAGTGTGTCGTATGCATCGTACAAAGTCCTAGAAGGTCCGCTCGCTCTAGGTCTCTCAAGCTCTCTCTCTCTCTCTCACTTGTGACCAGTGACAATGAGCTATTAAGTGGGTCCAAATTAACTTATATTGGGCTTTCCTGAACCAACTGTTACCAAACTTGATATGTGCTCCTATCTTGTCGCAAAATGCACTTTAGGCTCAAAAATTTCTTCATTTGGAATCCGTTTGCTCTATTTTCAAATAAGTTGTTATTTCATCCAAAAACTGGCCCGGCTTTCCGCAACTTTTCTCATACTTGCATCCCGTTTTCACCATAAGCTGTTGTTCACTGACTAATCACTCATATTTTTATTTTGTCACTATGTTGCTATTTCACTTTCTTTTTCTATTTTTCTTTTATTTACTCTAGAAAATTAACAAAAAATAAAAGAAAATAGCTAACTTGATCCAAAAAATATCCATAAGTCAAGGTAATTAGGTAATAGCATAATAAACCACTATATAAATCTATCTTAGTATTTTTGGTTGGATTGCTCCATTTTTCTCACTTTTTTAGCATGAAAACTACGATTTTTACATATGTACATGCACCTAGAGACTCATCTTTGATGTTTGTCCTTTGTTTCCTATTGTTTACCAAGATTCTCGCAATCAAACACAAAAAATCCCAAAGTAATGGAGAACAATATCCCTTTTCACACTTGTAGTGTGTGAGGTCCGCATTGAGAATGCCTCTCCCCATCCTAGTTGAAGTCCTCCTGAACGACGGTATATCGCCCAAGGGTATGTGCTATGCATAGGAATCAACAATGTGCTAATGATGGGCATGTAATGCGACCCTTTATGCATACTCAGGCAATGCATGGAAAAATTAATGTTATGCAAGAGGAAGGTATAAGCACGATGCTTATTGGCATTTGATGTTTAAGTTTCTGTGAGAGTATGATTGTGGTGAGAGCAATGAAACAATAATCTCTCCAGTTTTTTTGCTTTGTCTTTGATAGAAAACAAAGCTCATGAAAGATTTTGGTTGTGAATCACCTCTGGAGTTGTGGTTGGGCGTCGTTTAGGTATCCAAATCGGAATTGGGTAGTCATTCTTAAGAACCCAATTTTTTTAAACTGTGCGTATGGTCTAACTGGAACATGTTTGTGGTTGTTTTTCCAAAGAGTGTACTTCAAGGAGTTCCTTGGGTTGTTGTTTTGGAATCCAGATTTTTGCAGGCTTACTTTGGGCCATAAGTAACTGATTTGGGTACCCATTTTTGCTTAAGGAGGAACTTTGGTTTCAGCTTGCGGTTTGTAGTGGAGGTAGGTGGAGAGATATCTTTGAATCTACTTTGTCCGAACCTTCCAACCGGATCCTTTTTTATCCATATCTTCTTGATAGCATTGGTGGGCAAAGTAGGTGGGGTTCATTGTGGTACGCTGTCATGAATTCCCCTTGATTGTTTCTTATCCATTGAAGTCACTTCCTAGGGAAGAGTACTTGCTATAATGACTTGCTTTTCTTGCATCGTTGGTCTCTTTGTAATCCATTGTTGGACAATGGTCGTTTGTAAGGGTTGCTTACCTTTTTCTGTCAAGTGCATGACTGATGGTTTATATGTAGCTACAGTAGCAAAAGGAACTTGCTATTTCCCTGAAGTAGATTGGATGTTGACTATATTGTAGCTCCAATCAAGTTGTACATTATACCTTCTCTGCCACGGTTGCCCGAGCAATAAATCATGTTGTGTTTGCTTATCTTTTACGACATAAAATTTATATGGATATATATATTGGTTAACCTGTACCTAAAGCACTGTCCAACCCATTACCTTGATTGAGTGCTCTGAATAAATGTGGAGATTTTGTGGTGTTGGCTATAATTGATTGTTGAGTTGGAGTTTCTTGTAAAGGCTGTAGGAGATCAGGTTACCTTGAGCACCTGAATCAAGCATTGCCCTCGCCTCCACTAGATTGCATCCTAGTTTGATAGAAAATGTGGGATCCTACATGTTTTTGGTTTCAAAGTTTGTTACTTTAATGTAATTAATCTTCAGGGGAGGCCCATGCTATAGTTGTTGTCAAAGAAGCATCCATTTTGCCATTTGTTCCTTTGCCTTTGCTTGTGCTTCTGCAACAATCTGTTGTTTTCCTTATGGATTTTCAAAAGCATACTCGGGGTTAGTGGTAGATGAATTTTCTTTGAGCCGATATCCACTAATCCAATTGGGAATTTCTTCACCATCCAATGTAGTGAGCTTGACGGCCCCACTCGGTGATAAATCTTTAATCACAAAGGGCCCCATCCCTTGCTTTTTAAGTTTCTTAGCATGTTGTTTCAAAGTGTAAATTAGGATATAATCACATATTTCAAATACTTTTGATCTTACACGCTTATCAAAAAACTCTATTTGCCTTCATCTTTGCACATAGATGGAAGCTACTACTTTTAAGAGAAGCTCATCTAGCCTTTCAAGGTCTTCTATTCATGAAGACATTTCATGGCATGTCCACTCTAGTTGTTTGGCTACTCTTAGTGTTGGGATTTGGAATTCCATAGGCAATATAGCATTAAGGCTGAACACCATGTTGTATGGTGTTGTTCCAATTGAGGTTTTATAAGAAATCCTATAAGCCCGTGGTGTCGAATGTAACTTTTGATCCCAATCCGTTCTTGATTTTGAGACTATTTTGGTTAAGACTGTACATAGAGTTTTATTTGTAGCTTCTACCTGCCCATTAGCCTGTGGCTGGTATGGAGCAGACTTATTATGAACTACCATGAATTCATCAAGAATATTTTCAATTGTTTCATTTATAAAATGCCCACCCTTGTCTCTGACAATTTCTATAGGTAGACCATATCTAACAAAGATTTTTTCAAATAGAAATTGTGTAGTAGTCGTGGCATCAACTTTTTGTGTAGCTTTAGATTCCACCCATTTAGTGAGATAATCCGTGGCTACAATGATATACTGGGCATGTGTTTTGTGAGCGGGGGGTGAAATTGGTCCCACAAAGTCTATTCTCCACACTTAGCAAAAGCTCTAGCTCCCATCATTGGCCGTAAGGGAATCTCATCCCGTTTTATTGGCACTTTAGTGCGTTAACAAAAGTCACATCGTCTTGTAAACTCGTCCGCGTCCATATGTAATGTTGGCCACCATATTCCAGCGCGATGAGGATAATTTTTGATGTCTTTTTCCCTGAGAAATGGCCTTCATCTATTCCTTCATGTGCTTGCTCAAGGATTGAAATGTACATGATTTTTGTTGCACATAGCCTAAGTTGGTTATCCTTTCCATTTATAAAGCTGGTTTTCAATCAAAGTGAAGTCACCAGCTTCTATTTCTATCACCCTCTGTCGTTCTCTGGTGGTATTTTCAGGAAATGTTTGCATTTCCAAGAAGTCGACAATGTATTAACTCCATTCTGGTGCAACTATTATTTGAAACAGTGTCCTTTCCTAGAAGTTAACAATGTATTGAATCCATTCTGGTGTAACTGTTATTTAAAACAGTGTCACATATTCTACCGATGGATTTGATCTGCATTTGGCACAACTAGCTATATAATCATGAACATCAACACGCATAGTTTTCCAATGCACTCCCAATTGTCTCAAGTGTTGGAAAATTTTTGTGGATGAGCAATGAAATGTTAAGTCCTGATTATGTGCTTTTGGCAAGTAGGCATTGTATTCCTATGATTTATGCACACTTGTAGGATATCGTCGGAGCCTAGATGATATAAACGTATTCCAATCAACTATAAGTTCTTAGTTTGCTAAATCGTTTGTAGTTTATGGTCGTGGTCAATCTTGTCAAATTCTCCACCGTATGATATTAGGCTTACTATCTCTTGGGACCACTTAAATACCATTTCTACATTGAAGAGATACGCATCTGGGAGATCATCATACACCCCCTCTGGAGCCTCTCCATTTGGCAATCTAGAAAGATGATCTTCTCGCAGATGCATCTTCCCCTTTTTCACCACTACGATAAAGTCAAACTCAAGCAATTTGATGAACCATCTTACAATTTTCATATAGATCTCTAGGAAGATCCTCAAGTATTCTTTGAAAGCACATGCCTCAATATTTGGAATGTTGCAGGTGCATTGATCAAACCAAATGGCATGACTCGATCTGCAAATATGTCCCTTTCTGTGGAAAATTCCGTTTTATATTGGTCATTTAGTTCAATTTGCAAGTTGGTTGTAGCCAAAAAATCCATCGAAGAAGGAATATGCACGCTTGCCTGCCACTCGTTCAAAGGATATGATCCGTGATCGGTAGGGGATAATTATCCCTTACTGTGGTAGCATTAACCTTTTCGAGATTGACACACACTCAAAGTTTACCATTTTTTTGGAGATACCCAGTTGGTGTGTTCTATCTCATAGATGAACTCTGTTTCCTTTAGCTTATGGATTTCTTCCTTGATATGCTTAGCAAAGGTGTCATTGTATGTGTATGGCCTTTGTCTGCTAGTCTTCACATCAAGCTTTAAAGGGATAGTATGTTGGCATATTGTAGGATTTACTCACTTTAAGTCCTTATAAGACCATGCAAATGCGTCATTATATTCTCTAAGAAGGCTTACAAGATCCTCTTCCTCTTCTTGACTCATATCGGTTGCGGTTCTTCCCTAGGTCCTGCTAGGTCTATCTTCCTTGTATCCTCTGGTCCGTCATATGAATCCTTCTCTCCTCGTTCTTTTCTGGACTGTGTCAATACTATCTTCCGGTCTTGAATACTCATATGGTTGTTACTTTTGTCTTTTTCATCTTCTCCGCTTTTCAATTCAGTTCTCCATACTTCCCTTAGAGTTTTCTTGAGTTCTTGGTACTTCTTTTTGCGCTCAACTTTGGTCCATTTTGATTCTCCTATTTTGTTCAGTATTGTCTTTGTTTTTTTTGTTAATTTTTTTTTCAACTTCTGAGTTTGTTTTCTATCGTCTGTAGCTCTGTCTCGTGTCCTAGAGTCTCAATCCCGAGAGAATTGGCCTGAAACTTTGTTTTTAATGCAGTTTTCGGCTTTTACCAAAGCTAAAAATTCTATTTTGTTCCTCGTTTTAGGCATTGGGTTATCTCTTGCTTTGTGTGCTGCCTTCTTCTTCTTGCAGTGTGCTTGACATCTAGATTTTTGATTTGGGAGATCGTAAAATCTCACGTCTGGTATCATTTCCTCTTGCTCACTGGGATTGTCAAAGTATTCATTATCTGCATCGTCGTCTCGTTCAAGATGCTCTAGAGAATCGTAAAACAACTCCCCATTCACCTCTTCCTCGTGTTTAATTTTTTTTGGTTGTCCTGAGATTCGTTCACCATAATCATCATCTATTAGATCAACCATGTAGTATGGAACCACATCATAACCATATGTCACAAAATTAGTTGTCGTTTCCTCCGTAATAGCACACACACCTAATGTTGCTAGGATATGTGTCCATTCTAAGGGTTCTAGGGACTCCTCTGGAAAAGGTTTTGGAATGTATTCCTTATCCTTGATAACTCTTTCTAGAATACATTCTTCCCGCTTGAAGCTTCCACAATTGGATGCCCCACACATCTAGAACTCCTTTCATTTACCTAGCCAGGCTAGAAGTTTAGATCCTACTAATGTAGCATAATCAAATTCCTCTACATTAGGGCCAAAAACGGTTAGAAAAGGGTTGTTTGTTAATCTAAGGATTAAGGAATAGTCCAATAGTCATTTAACACGTATACAAAAGTATGGCACTCTTGTTTCCTCTAACTTCGATTTTGGTAGTTCTATTTTCATGGAGAGCGGCTAAATGTCTTTATCGTAAGGCTGAAACTGTTATATTTAGGTGCTTTCAGCGAGTAAGCTCATTAAATTTGCGGCCCAAAGTAATGAAGTCTCATCTTTTATTCTATTTTATATTTCACAAAATCTTTGTCAAAAGATACAAATTCTATGTGAGAAGGCTCTAAAAACAAGACTATTAATGACAAATCACCTACTTTTTTCAAACGTATACCTTTTCACTTTCCCTCTATTTTGTGAGAGGTTTGTCAAACTCCACTTTTCTTTTTGCCTAAGAGGATTATGCATCCTCAGAGACCCTTTTTCGTTTGTGTTCAAGAGGGGTTGAAGTTAGTTCAGGAGGGGCTGGTGGTGACTTGGGCTCCTTAAGGCTTGGCACGGGGGACTTGGCGGGGGTTGGTGCTTTGGGCTTCTGAGGAGTGGGTGGCTTGGGTGACTTGGAAACCTTCTTTGGCAACATGAATGGTAGCTTGCAAGGTGAGCTAGGTGCCTCTCCCTTACTGTTCTTAGCTGAACGATGCTTTTGAACCTTGAATTTCAATGGTGAGTGGAATGGATGGCCCTTTGTATCTGCTTTTCTTTTTGGAGGGCTCTTCTTCTTGGTGGGGCTCTTCCTCTTGGTGGGGCTCATCCTCTTGGCATGGCTCTTCTTTGTAGGACTCTTCTTTGTAAGGATTGTTTTTGTAGGACTCTTCTTTGTATGGCTTTTCTTTGTATGGATCTTCTTTGCAGGACTCTTCTTCTTGTGATCCCTTTTCTTTGCATCCAAACCCTTGGTGGCTCTACCTTTCTTTGGTGGCAAAGGAAACTCTATTTCCTCTATAGTTGGTGCCATAGGAGAGTCTGGATCATTTGGTGTATTGATCTTTCCAAAACCATAGAAACAACATTTTCTCTCACCCACGTGACCCAAGACTCTGGATATTCATGCAACTACAACAAATAGAAAAAGAAAATAAAGGACATGATTACATACATAGGAATTCAAAACAAATCAATGGCACATGAGATACACACTTACAATGAGTGTAGTCATCCTACATCTTGACTCAAGTTATCTCCATGCATTGGCAAGCACCCTCCATCCACAAGATGTTGAGTCTATTTGTAAAGGCGCTTTTTGATTGTAGTACTTGAAACCTTCTATATTGTAATCATTATTTGTGGTACTCAAGTGACCAACGATAAGTTTGGCAGCACTGCAAGAAGACATCAATTAAAAATCTACTAATAGAAAACAATGGGCCATGAAGCATCCATCTTACTTTATACTTACAGTTTACTTATCCCATGGATACTTGACAATGAATTAATAAATATAATGTCTTTCTCCAAAAGATTGAAGATAATAAGACTCCAATGTCCTCTACAAAAAAATAACAATTCGCTAGGAATGCCACATAATATTATAAATTGTTAGGATTTAAGATTTACCCTTCAACATAGGGGTATAATATGTAATTGCAGGTCAGCATGTCAAAATCTTCAAAAAAACTTGAAAGTCTTCCTTGCTTGGTAAATAGACACTGTGTCACTAGAGGATCAAGTATGGAAATTTGCATAGCTATAGCCTCTGGAAGATCTCTCATAAGACACCTGAAGTCAAAGAAAAAACATCCCCCAATGAGGCCCTTGTAGGCGCATATGCATTAATTAGCAAAGGGGCAACACATACCTCATACAAATAAAGAGCACAGTATCTCCAAGCTCAATGTTGGGGTTTACAAGCATACTTGTGTCTTGAAGGAATATGTCAAGGTACACCTCATTATCCCCACACATGGAGACATCTACAACCATTTGACCTGTCACTTTTTCATAGAGGAGAGAGTTGGATGCTCTTAAAATTTGTGCTTGCTCTGTAAGGATCCAACTCTGTAACTATCGCATCGTGAGGGAGGTTGAAGAAATACCGCAGGATGCGATAGGACATCTTCCCACAGTCTGGAAGTGCCCCCTATCGCGTCCTGAGGAAACTATAAGAAATATCGCAGGAAGCGATAGACGGTCCTCCCACAATCTGGATATGCTCACAATCGCATCGTGAGTATTTGAACTTGAACATATACAACAGGAAGCAATAAGAGCTCCTCCCACAGTCTGGAGGTTCTTGCTATCGCGTCGCTTGGGTAGGTTAGGTGAAATATTGTGAAAGAGCGTGTGTGGGTCGATGAGGAAAATGCAACATAAGATTAAAGAAGAGATGAAGAGGATGCTAGGTATGCAACGACGTGAGTTTGTTGTTTAGCACTAGGTTGGTAATGGGACACTTTTATGTCCTGTTAAGTGACCATTTTCCTTGAATTATGTCAAGAGTTTCAAAATGGATTTTGAGGTGCTATCTGTCTAGAAAATTGTCTCATGAGCTGAAAAAAACTCGACATTTTTTTGGAATATCAATTCCATCTTTAACCTTATCCTTGCACAACATTTCACAACCTAAACTGTGTGAAAAAACGGGTCCTGTTTTTTGTTTTTTTCAACTTTTTGCAACTATACTGTTAGGTTTAATGGCCGTGTGGCCGACCGCCCATCACTAACTGCCGCTAACCCTAAGTGTACAACTATACACTTGTGTGAGCCACTAACACTAAGTACATTGTGTATTGTGCCTTAGTGCATAAGATAAGAGAAGAAAGAAAGGGGGCATACAATACATTGGCTCTCCCCCTTCAAACTATGTGTAGCTATGGTGGTGTGTGTGTGAGTGTGTGCATGCGTATTCTTCTTCCGTTGTGCTCCCAGCTCCTCCCCATCATCTGGTATCAGAGCGGTTTCATTCCCGAAATCATTTCCCCGCACGCGCGCACTTTCAAGAGTGCAAAAAGGATTCCGATTTCACCATTGGCAAGTTCAGCTTCCCGAGAGAGTTTCCACTAGGCATCCTTGGGTTTTACCCCCCTTTCGGAGCCATTCGAGCCATCAGAAACCCCATTCGAGCTACAGTTCAAGAGCTGAAATTTTCAGTCCTCTTGTGGTAGTTTGTGTTGCAGTGCTTCCATAGCCAGTTACAGGTACCTTTGTTGCAGTCTCTTCCATCTACGAGAGCCCACGGCTCATTCAAGAGTGTGTATCCTCTTTCGGAGTGGCCTCATACACACACATAGAGTGGGAGCTTGACAGCATTGTCTTCTTCGACTATAGGTACATGTACAGGTATAGGTTTCAGTGCTTGCGATATTATGGTTCCAGTGGGAGCAGTTGTTTATGCATACATGCATATGTTGACACTTTTGACAGTGTTTGAGCTCTTTTGAGAGCAAATTGACTCCCCGCAGGGATGTTTAGTTGCAGGCACATGCTTTTGACGCCTGTTTGAGCGTCTTGACAGACTTGTACGTCTTTGTGGATACTGCCATTGTACGCTTTTGTGGAGCCATCTTTTGGCTAGTACGGCAGTCCCGGCCATTTCTGAGACTTGGTCCGGAAGATAGCCATTTCTGAGACTTGGCTATACGTTTTTTGCTGCATAACCTACGTTGTTGAGGGTCGATAGCGTGAGGTTTTCATTGAGCTGGGGTATTCTCAAATGTGGAGATACCTTCGGTGATACAGGTACCTGGAGCATGCATCCCTTACGAGGCCTCACCATAGGATATGTATAGAGTGGTATAGGTGCTTTTCACGCCCAGTTGGCGGTCTATGGTCAGTTTGACTGTTTATGCGCCACAGTTGATCTCTATACAGTGTGCTTTTGAGAGGCATTCCTCTCTTTTATGTTGTGTGAGTGACATACTTGGTCATTTTGTCTTGTATTTTGGTTGACATAGTCCCAAATACAAAGGAGACTCTGCCGAAATTTTCCCAAAATCTTTTGGTAGTTTTGTCACCATGTCTACTAGCAAAGACTGTGACATTTATGACATAAAGAAGTTTGATGGCACTAATTTTCAGCTTTGGAAGAACCAAATGCATGATGTGCTTGTCCGAAAGAAGCAAAAGTTGCCTATTTCCTATGCGGCTAGAACTGAGGATATGCACATGACTCAGTTTCAGTGGGAGGAGCTTGATGAGCTATGCAGGTCTACGATTAGAGTGCACCTTGGAGAGTCAGTGTACTTTTCAGTGTTAGAATGGGAGACTGCTCATGCTTTATGGCAGAAATTATGCGACACCTATGAAAGGGATACGGCTAGCAATCAGGTTTTCATGATGCAAAAACTGTTTAACCTTCGCATGAAGGAGTCAGCCAGTGTTGCTAGTCATATTAATGACTTTGATTCTCTATTTGCTCAGATTCGTGCACAACGGATCAATATTAATGACGAGATGAAAGCAATCTTCTTACTTTTTTCGTTGCCACCCTCATGGGATATCTTTTGCACAGCTGTCAGTATCTTTGCTCCTAATGGTACGCTAGTGTACATTGATGTCACTAGTTCTCTTTTGTCAGAGGAAATGCGCCGCAAGGCTATGGATAGCTCGCATCATGGCGAAGCTCATTATGTGCAAAAGGATGGAAAACAGCGTAAAGGTCGTTCTTGGAATCGTGAATCCAAGAAAGAGGGCAATAGAGATGCTTCAAAGGGTCGATCAAAATCTCCTGGTCGTCGCAATGTTCAATGCCATTATTGTGATAATTTTGGTCACATAAAGAAGGATTGTTATGCTTGGAAGCGTGACAAAGGTAAAGGCAAAGGCAAAGACAATGATGATAAAGAGGAGAAACCAAAGAGTTCGGTTAAGATTGAAGAACTGAACATAGTGCAAGATGATTGTGATGCACAAGACATCAATATGTTGACTGAAAATAATGATGTATTTTATGATACACAAGAAACTTATCTTTGCAGAGTTCTATGCCAGCAGAGCTACTTGTTAGTGGTGAAGTGTCCCATACATGGATTCTTGATTCGGGTGCTTTGTTGCATGTCACACCTCATAGGCATTGGTTTACTACATATGAGGAAACCATTGGAAATGTTACGCTAGGTGAGAGCTACTCTTGTGACATTGTGGGCATAGGTGATATTGCTATGGTTATGGCAAATGGGGTGAGGTTTACCATACATAATGTGTGTCATGTTCCAGCTTTGACATGAAATTTGATTTCGATTGGACGTCTTGATGACTTGGGTTACAAAGTCACTTTTCATCAGCAGTCTTGGCATATTGCAAAAGGTCATCTTATTTTAGCCTATGGTTCTAAAGTTGGTACACTTTATCCTCTTTATGTATCTGACAAGAACAATGTTCTTTCTATAACCGAGCTGCCAACCGTTGCTTTGTGGCAAAGCCAGTTAGGTCATATATCAAAGAAGGGAATGGAAACTCTTTCTCATTTGGGCTACTTACCGTCTTTATCATTTTCTGATTTTCCCTTTTGTGAACACTGTCAATATGGTAAGCAAACACGAGAACATCGTACAAAGTCTTTTGACAAAGAAAGAAAGCACTTAGAGCTTGTGCATAGTGATTTATGTGGGCCTATGCCTTCTAAATCCCATGGTGGTGAGTCTTTTTATGTTACATTCATTGACGATGCAACAAGACATGTTTGGGTTTATGCCATGAAGTCTAAAGATGAGACTTTTTCTTGTTTCAAAAGGTTCTTATCTAGTGTGGAAACTCAGTCTGAACTTAAGTTGAAAGCTTTACGCTCAGATAATGGTGGAGAATATGTCTCCAAAGAGTTTGCAGACTTCTGTTCAAGTAGGGGAATTAAGCGCGAGTTTACAGCTCCTTATACCCCTGCACAAAATGGTGTTTCCGAACGAATGAATAGGACCATCCAAGAGAGGATTATGTCTATGCTATCACAGGCTAATTTACCGCAAGCATTTTGGGCTGAAGCATTATACACTGCTGTGTATTTGATCAATAGATCACCACATGCTTCATTACAGTTTCGTGTACCTTTGGAGTTATGGTCAGGACATAAGTTGTCTTATGAAAAACTCCGTACATTTGGCTATGAAGCTTATGCACATGTACCCAAGGAGTTGCGTGCTAAGCTTGACCCTAAGTCCAGGAAATGCATCTTTATTGGCTATGGTGTAGATGGTCAATTTGGCTATCGTTTATGGGATCTGTAAAGCCAATCAGTAATCCGTAGCAGTGATGTTGTCTTCAATGATACCAAGATGCATAGGCAGCCAATGAAAGAGGTTGAATTCCGGAAAGTGACGTTTTTTGATGTATCACCTCCTGTACAGATAGCTCCAGATCCAATTACTACACAGGCTAGTACAAGATCTGATCAGCCGAGGAGATCTCAAAGAGTCTCACATCCACCAGAACGGTTTGTTCCAGGCATGGACTTTGTGTTGCTGACAGATAGTGGTGAGCCTTCTTGTTACAAAGAGGCTATGCTAGCCAATGATAAGGTTCAGTGGGAACATGCTATGAAGAGGGATCTATCTAGTATTGCAAAGAACAAAACATGGGAACTTGTTCCATTGCCAAAAGGTAGGAAAGATTTTCCTTGTAAATGGGTTTACAAGAAGAAGATTGCATCCAATGTTAAGAATTACAAAGCTCGTTTAGTGGCCAAAGGTTTCAAGAAAGAATATGGTGTAGATTTCCAGGAAATATTTTCTCCAGTGGTCAAGATGACGACACTAAGAATTTTGCTTGCTTTGGTTGCCACTGAAGATATGGAGCTTGATCAAATGGATGTTATTACAGCTTTCTTACATGGTGATCTTGAGGAAGAGATTTATATGCAGCAACGTGAAGGGTTTGTGCTTAAGGGCAAGGAACATTTGGTATGTAAGCTTCTGAAAAGTCTCTATGGCTTGAAGCAATCGTCCAGACAATGGTATCAAAAGTTTGACGCATTTATGCGTTCCCTAGGCTATAAGCGCAGTAATGAGGATCCATGTCTTTACATGAAAAGACAACCAAATGGACAGCTTATTATGCTTATCCTTTATGTAGATGACATGCTTATTGCTGGTCATTCTAAGAAGGACATTGCTGACTTGAAAACCAAGCTGAAAAGTCAATTCGACATGAAAGATTTGGGTGAAGCCAATCACATTTTGGGTATGCGCATTACTCGTGATCGTAAGAAGAGGTTGTTGTACCTTTCTCAAAAAGAGTATGTGCACAAGGTTCTTGATCGTTTCAACATGCAGAAGGGGAAGGCCTTGAGTACTCCATTGCCTGCATATTTGAAACTCAACAAGAACGATTGTCCCAAATATGCTAAGGAAAAAGCTGCGATGGCTAAAATTCTTTATGCTTCAGCTTGTGCTAGTCTCATGTATGCCATGGTGGCTACAAGACCTGACATTGCACATGCAGTGAGAGTTGTCAGCAGATTTATGTCTAACCCTGGTAAAAAGCATTGGGATGCTGTCAAGTCAATTCTCAGATACTTGAGTGGAACTGCAGATAGACAGTTATGCTATGGTCATGGAGAGTTATCCATTCAAGGATTTGTAGACAGTGATTATGCAAGCTGTGTTGATAGTCGTAAATCAACAACAGGTTGGATTTACACATTCGCTGGTTCTGCTATTTCTTGGAGATCCGTTCTTCAAGACTGTACATCCATTTCTACCACAGAGGCAGAATATGTTGCATTGAGTGAGGCATGCAAAGAAGCTATTTGGCTTGCTCGCCTAGTGAAAGATCTTGGATTGGAGCAGCGTATACCAGTTCTTCATTGTGACAGTAAAAGTGCTATTGCCTTGGCTAACAATCCAGTGTTTCATTCCAGAATGAAACACATTGATGTGCGCTATCACTTCAGTCGTGAATGCCTGGCAAACAAGAGCCTTGATTTAGTGAAGATTCCTACATCAGAGAACACAGCGGATGCACTCACTAAGAGTCTCTCCAGCCATCAGTTTCAACACTGCCGTAAGTTGATGGGCATTGGTTGAAGTGTGGTGCTCTTCCATTTTTATAGTCTCCCACATTGGCCATCAAGTGGGAGAATGTTAGGTTTAATGGCCATGTGGCCGACCGCCCATCACTAACTACCGCTAACCCTAAGTGTACAACTATACACTTGTGTGAGCCGCTAACACTAAGTACAATGTGTATTGTGCCTTAGTGCATAAGATAAGAGAAGAAAGAAAGGGGGCATACAATACGTTGGCTCTCCCCCTTCAACCTGTGTGTAGTTATGGTGGTGTGTGTGTGAGTGTGTGCGTGCGTATTCTTCTTCTGTTGTGCTCCCAGCTCCTCCCCATCATAGACCACTCTAGAATTCATGTTTGTGAGGTCTATAATGCTATAGAACTATCTTTAGTAGTCCTAAACATGTCCTGATGCTTCTAGGGAGAAATAAATGTTAAAGTTGTAAGTTATGACCAAATTACAAAAATTGTCAAAATCCTGTTTTTTAGCCAGTTTTAGCTCTTCTATGATTTTTTTGGTGTCTTTCATGATATCCAAATGCAGTTTTGATTTTCGATGTCGCATATTGTAGCATAAAGCTAATATTCCTTGAGTTTTGGGGCACCTAATACCCTATTTTGCATAGTAGAAAACGATGGTTGATTTTTTCAATTATAGAAGAAAACGAAACATTCTAGTATATCAAGTATATCTTTTTCAATATTGTTAGTTTCTTGTGACAGCTACATGCATTTTGTAGGTAGTAACCATATCTAGTCATAAGGATCAAATTTGGCTAGATATTGAATAGTTTCTATGGGATTCTACAACTCATAATGTTGAACCCAGTTTTTTCATGTTTGCTGTGTTTAGCACTTCATCTTTGTCCCCAAGATTCCCCTTGGTAAGAGACGTATTATTCTTTTGACATGCTTCATGGCTCATTATGAACCTAAAGGACAATAGGGAACTAAGAAAACATGCATATATATATTATTTGTATTGAGCGTGGCTATAGAAACTTTGATGATAGGTTTGCAGAATGGTAAAAATTCAACTTTTTTGTACCTGTTTCTTTTGGCAAAACAAAAAATAGTGAGTGAGAAGCAATCATATGTTCTGATCACCAACCCATTGAAGTTAACTAGGGAATTCATCTCAAGTCCTACAAAAATCCCAAATCTTATTTTTATGCAACAAAACATAAGAAATGACAGTTTTGATGAAAATGTACTGGTCCATAAACTTTGGAGGCTTGGTGTGACCAAAAGATGAGAAATTTGACAAGTTTGTTATTTTTTCCATGTGTAGTAGGGCTTGAACTATAACCTCATGAAAGGATTTTACAAAATGAGTGGATCTACTATGGTTTTGGAGGTTTTTTTCAAAACCCTGAAATGACACTTTTATGTCATGTTAGGTTACCAACCTAGTGCTCATTAGGTGAGATGAAAAATGAACATGTGACATGAGCTTTTTATACATCCAACCATCCGTACAGTGTTCATTGAAATTTTTCCACGTGGCACATGTACATGAGTGACACATGTCAATATCGGTGATTTTTTGACTCCTTATATAAGCTTGATCTTGTATTTTTATGGTGTGTTATTTTTAGTTTGTGCCGCATGACGCGAGAACCCTATAAACTTAAGCTTTCAAGCTCTCTAGTTATCTCACTCCAACTCTATTTTAGAGATCTCTCCCCTTATCCATTACGCTTGTCTTGCACGATGCGAGGGTGGGTGCTTGCAAAATTTGCCTCAGCGCACTATCGCTCCGTTGGTTGCTATCATGGATGGTGGTGAGATGGAAGTGTACACCAAGCCATATGAAATATTCAATCCTTTGTTTGATCTTGCAGTGATGCTAGACAAATTTCAAAATAATTTAAAGAGTTTGAAGAGACAGTTGAGGGTAATTGTTTGGTTTTGGTCTTTAAATTTCAAAAGAATTTAAAGAGTTTGAAGAGACAGTTGAGGGTAATTGTTTGGTTTTGGATGGTAAGACTTATTTCCATCTAATTGAATTTACTACCAACTCAATTGAGAAAGGCAAAATAACAAGGAGGTTTGGAATATTTTCTAAGAAGATTTCATTTACTTATCCACCTAACATTTCTTGTCAATTACATTCAAAGCCTTGCAACCTTGTTCCAAAAGAAGTTGCCTTTCTTTTCTTTTTGTTCCTTAAAGTTGATATGCAAGGCAAAGGTGATGAAGTGAAAGATACAGACAAAGAGGGAACAAATACAAATGTTTCAGTAGTCTTGGAGCTTGAGAAAAGTGAATTTCTAGAGGAGGAGGAAATTGATGCTGCAGCTGAGGAGTAGGAGAGTTCAAATTTTGATGTCGCTCAATTTAGAGCTAGTAATGTCATTGATGAGCTCATAGAGGAGGTAGAGGTGTTTGAGGCCTCCCTTACTGTTCAAAACCTTCCCTACTTCTATATTAATGGAAAAGAGTATATCCCTCTCCATCATTTTCAATGTCTAATTAATATGAGGAAGGACTACTGTATTGCAACCATTTCTGAAGCTTCTAAGGTGGCCAAAGATTTCATTGACACAGAAGAAGAGTCAAAAGAGCAATTTTTGGCACATGATCTTCAGACATCCAATAAATTACTTCTTCCTGCTCCTGATGCACTTGCTTTATGCATGAAAAGAGTGGAAGAGGAGAAACCTACTCTCAAAGATGAGGATTTTGAGAAGAGACTTGTTGATCTTGGCATCCAATCTTTTGGCAGAGACTTAATTAAGCTAAAGGAAGTTGATAAGGATGCTGACATAACAGAGATGATTGGATCATGAAATATCCTTCAAGAAAAAGTAATTGCAGAGGATGAGTTGCAAAACGTAGATTTAGTTTCCACTTGATCTCCCTTCCTAAAATCTTTCTTTTTTTCAAGTTTGTTTTAATTACTCATTATTTCTTGTTTTGTAGATTGAACTCCTTGACAAAGACAATTTTCTTGGGAGAGCTAAAGGCTTGAGAGGGAAAGCAATAGAGGGCACTTCAAGAAGGGATGCCTCCTCTCTCATGCACTACATGCCTACATTGGATAGTGCCACCTTTTGTGCTTTTGACATGCAATATTCTAAAGATCCCGAGTTGCCAATATTTGCCCTGAAGATATTGTCACGGTTTATGGGGTACACTCCCCTTCAAATCAATGCAAACAAGATCATGATACTTGAGAGAGCGGAAGCACGTAGAATATTTGGGTATGCTGCAGGATTCAATGCCTCAAGAGGAAGATACTTTCTTTTCTACTCTAGCTATGCAGGAGCAGTTGAGGAGACAAATGTCAACCTTCTTGGGGGCTATAAAAGAAGAAAGTTTTTGAGATATAGGGGTGACATGCCTAGTGATGCCAAAAAATTCAAAAATTGATGTCTTTTTTGAATTTGGATCTCTTCAGAAAGACTCGGTACAAAGTTTCAAAGTGAAACATTAATCTCCATTTGTGGTTGAGCAGCATGGTTATTTGATCTCATCCATTGTAATTGCCTCCTATAGAACCAATTGAATAATTCCTTTAGTGCATTGCTCCTTCTTTGTCCCCATCCCTTTCTCGTACATATGAAAAATGAAGTCCTTTCTTGATAGTGGTATGTTTCCATTCCCTGAGTATTCCATGTTGCAAGGGTCCTTGTTTTGCAAAATACGGTCCATGCAGGTACAAAATATGCTAAAAATTAAGAAAAAAGGTTAGTTGAACTCATAGGATGCAATGTAAAATACTAACCAGACTTAAAAAGGTAATTGAATACTCACCAAGTAATATGTGATGTCTTTTGCTCCCCAAGAATCTATGATAGCAGCTATTAAAAGCTTTATTGTCTTTTTAAAGTCATCTGCATAAGTAGTAGAGTTAACTTGTTGTCTCAAAACTTTCAAAAAATTGTCGAGCTTCTTCCACACTTCCATGCCTTTGTTGGATACATCTCGTCTACTTTTGACATTGCTTGTTATTACACAAAGATCCTTCCAGCAGTTCCACATAGCGTCAACTTGTCTGTTGTCATATTTTTTTAGATGCACTTGACCACCATGAAAACCCATTCAAGAGAGCAAATCCTTGCATTTTTCCATGCACTCGTCTGCAAGTTTACTTGGCTTAATAAAATATGCAAAATCAAGATGGAGTCGAAGCAATTTGTCCAAGATTCTAATCTCTGCATACATTGTACATATATATACATTTTTTAAATCTATTGTTAGAATTGGATCCCAAATCATAGAAGACGATGGGTAGTCGATGACGTTCACACTATTTCTCGATGGTGGTTTTCAACCTCGTGTTCTGCAAGCCATCCTTTTGTTCCAGTGCTTGCCATGCAATACAGACATAGATACTTGGTTCTGGCACCTTCACATACACCAAACATGCACTTCAATGCTTTTAGGTCGGCACTCAAGTGCCATTCTACAATAAAGTCACCCATGCCATCTACACGGAGTTGTTCACCTGCATTTTGGCCATGTACAACAGAAGGGATATCGGTCTGTAAAAAGAGCCATTTCAATGTATCGTGATTTTCTATTGGTATTTGAGTTGCTCCAATCCACCAAATATCTATATCTGAATGATTTTTTTGGTATGGGAAATCAAGCTTACACTAGCTATAATCCAATGCTCTATTCATTAGGGATATGGACACTCTTTCCATTCTTTGACATTTTTGAATTTGAGCTTCATCCAATTTTATAACAAATATAAGTTTTCCTTCATAATCTACTTCTCGTATGTTATAGTATATCACCATAGCAGATTGAACTTTTTTTATACTCATCCAAATGTTATTCAAAACATTATACTCAAAAGAAGATTTTTTTTTTGTTTTTTGTATGGCATCATTCCTTCTATATGATAGTACTCTCCAAAATGTTCAGGTATTTCTTTGTTTAACAGATTCCTTACTTCCCCAACATTGTGAGGCCTGGGCAACCCAAAATCTTTAATCTTGTAGTACTTTAAACCCTTCTACTCACCCCCATTGTGTCACAAACTTCTTGCATTTGAGAAGGTTGGACCAATAAACCCATATCTTTCAGTAAATTTTGAAATACCAATTTTTTCTGAGTTCGATTTTCAAGAAGTTTCAAAAGTTTCAAAAGTTTCAAAATGTCACTTTTGTTCATTACCTCATTCAAAAATCTCACCCTTTCTTGAACATTGGACATATCAAATCCTAAAAGGCTAATCATATGTTCTCTAGTAATCTTTAATCTTTTTTTTCTTTGTCCAGAACCTTCTCTTAAGTTTACTACATCTCTCATTCGTTTTACTTGTGCTCTTAATCCTATTGGAGTTTCTTTTAAAGTTTGAACCTGATGATTTTCTTCTTTTAGAGACGCTATTTGGTTTTCAAGCTAGTTCTAAAATTCTTGTTGCATTTGAAGACAAAACAATTTTGAGATATTGAATCTAATGTGTATGATCAATGTGTAAATGAGATAGCCTAGAACTATATCCTAGTAAGCCATCAACCCCATCTCCAAAAAATCTCATCAAATCATGAGGTGTGTGAAAAGATGGATACCTTCCAGTGCTAGGATCCGGTGGATACAAGCTCCCATCTGTCCATACATCAATGTGTTTCTTTACCTTGTTGCAAAGTTGTTGTGATTCATTTGCAAATGTAACTAGTCTTTGATAGACACTCCCTGTAGTAGCATATTCCTGGCTTAGCTTAATGTTCAAGTGAAACTTGTAATTAATGAACACACAGAAAGAATAATGGAGATAACGTAGTAGCAGAACAAGGTGCATCAGAAAAGAAGAGAGAGAGCTCGTGAAAGGTGAGAGAGAAAAAAGAGAGGTTGAGTGATTCAAAAGTGAAAAACCCTATTTCCTGCCAAGTGAAGTAAATGAGAACAAATTTCGAGGTGAGATGCAAAGGAATGTGAAGAAAACGAGATATGTACATAGATACGTTTTAGATTGCATATATGCTTTAAATGACCAAAATGACCAAATTAGGAGCCGTTTTGACCATAAAAGGCTCTGATAATTAGTAAGTTAACCAATTCCTTACACGGCCCTTTTTGAATCATTTTTGGCCCTAATGTCAGGGTTTGGTCCACATCTTTGTAACTATGGTCTTTAAGGTTTATTGTCGTAGTGGTTTCCATGATTATAGCCCCAATCTTGGACCACCTTTAATTGTCACATGAATGGTAGTCCAAGTATTATATTGTAGTTATTTAATTGCCAAAATCCACTATTGCAAAGGTATGCTCGTACTCAATGCCGCAAGAGGTAGAAACTATCTTTTCTAGGAGCCTTATGGGTCTCTCCATATAACCATCTGCAACTTGCAACTTCATTCTAGTGGTTCTCAAAGCTGGTTTTCCCCATTTCTTCCATACATCCTTGGTCACGATGGCTACACTAGCTCCACTGTCAAGAATTTCCATGGTGGGGACGCCTTCTAATGCAACTAGAAGCGTGGTGTTGCCATCTTCCCCTTCACAATATTCTCCTACCTTGTTTAAGGGTTCTAGTGGCATGTTTAGTTGAGGCTTCTCTAATTCTCTGATTCCTTCCTGCATTCGTAAAGTCGATCCTTTACCCCAATTTTTTCTAGGCATTTTCCTAATGTAATCCACATGTAAGGTCTTATTCTAAGAAGCTCGGCGAGAGTAATGGTACAAGTCATTGGAGTATACAATATGGTTATCAACCCTTGGGAGTCCATCACCTTCTTTGTGGAAAGTCTTTGTGATGGTACAACTCTCACATCTGACTTTGCTTCATACTCTCCCATATAAGAGGGTAAAGTTTTTACAGGTATAGGTTGACTATCCAAAGATTTCATAGATCCCTTGTCTCCCCAATACAAGTGCATCTCCAGGTCTGCTTGAGGTCTCACCTAAACTTCTTCAATAGGAGGAAGAAAGACATCTCTTCCCATAGTGGTTTGGTTAACCCTTTGTCTCAATTCATTGGCCTCATCGGCTTCTCTTATCTGCTTCCAAAGCTCATTCAAGACATTGTCTCCTTTATACATTTCCAGTATGATAGGGTGAAAACCTTTAGACTCTTGATTTGTAGTGGTCATCACTATCCTAGGTCTTTCAATTGATTTCTCAGGTTCCAATTTAGTTTTTGGACCAACAACTGTCCTTTCAGATTCATGTGTTGGAGGGGTTCTTGGTATTGATATTGGAAGTTCTAACCATTCCTCTAGTTTTCTTGTTGCTGGCTCTAGCAAGGTCTGGGTTGTTTGGATCATCTTTTGACACATTTTTAGTGTTTGTTTTTCTAGCTCTGCATAGGGATAGGTCATCCATCTTTGTTCTTGTGTTTGGTTGATTTTAAGCCTTGATTCATAGGCCTTCAAGTGTGCATTTAGATGTTCGTTTACTTTCTTGATTAGTATAGATCCTCTCGATCCTGCATCTTTTTGATTCCCTTTTCTTCTTAGGCTCTATGTATTCTGGAGTTTTTGGTTTTTGAATAGTTTGACTGTCAAGTCTTTCCAATCTATCTTTGGTTTGTTTTAATTCTTCCGCCAGGGCCGTCTATTCTCTTTCTTTCCTAGCTTCCACCCATGCTTTCCTAGCCTTCCATGTGTTTAGATGGCTTTTTTTGTTCAATGCTAGGTGCTTTTAGTCTTGGTTCTTTGATTATGGGTTCCCCTTTATCTTTTTGAGCTTGTGCTTGTGTGATAATTAGTATAGGTATTACCGTTTTGTTTTTGAACCACTACTTGAAGGAATTGCCTCCAAGATGTTCAAATTTGTTTTAACCGCTTTGTTTGGATTTTTTGGACAATTGGTGATCAATTGATTGATGCCATAGTTTGAAAAATACACATTGACTCGGAAAATTTCCGTATGAGGAAAGTGTCACCCCCACACTTATAGCATGGTCCCAACGGTTGTCGTGGTGCTCCTTGAACTCCCCTCTGTTGGTAAGAAGGCCTCGGTCCACCTAAGCTTCCAGTGGCTATGAACAACAATGTTCTCTCATCCAAACTATATCTACTTTCTCGTATAGCATGTGCTGATGTTGGTGGTCCAACATGGCTGATCATGCTACATGGTTCTACTGCTCTTAGCTCTTCTGGTGGTAATATGCAAGAGAAGCCATAGGTCCACTTGGCTCTTTGTAATATATAGGTACATGCATTAAGGCTTGTTCCTTTGGTTCTTCTACAGTGGGCATATACCTCACACCAATCGATCTTGCTCTTGGGAGTGGTGGTTGTTGCCCCAAAAATGGTTGTGGTTTTTCAACCCCTATTGATCCTAGAAAATTCCCCGTCGTATATCTAGGCATTGATGGTTTTTGGGGAGGTGCTACTTGTGCCTGGGGAGCATACTTTCATTGTGCACATAACCCTTATTGTAGTAGCACTCTTCAACTGCATGATTGGTCCATTTCTATTTGACGGTGCACCACTTTGGTTTCTTAGCCTGCGGCATAGCAAACATGCTAATCCTCTTTAGCACCTCCTCTATGAGTTGCTCTTCATTTACCATTGGCTCACTTGTATGTGCTGATTTCGTGGACTTAGTTCCACTTTGTTGAGATGATTAATCATCATCTCTATCTTTTCGATCTCCATCCTTGTAGATCACACAATTGTCTACTATGAATAAAGCCTCTTATATTCACTCATTCAAAGTGGGGCTTTTGTTCATATGTAGATCCTTTTGAAGGTCTATATTTCTCAGTCCTTGGATAAATATCAACATGAGTCTAGATTGAGTAGGTAATTCTTCCATTGGGAAAAATATTACGTATCGTTTCAATCGTAGGGCTGCTTTCCTGACAGATTCTCCCTCTTTCTACTTGATTTTATGATTTGTGAGACATCATTGTGGGCTATCCCTCTTTGAGAGAATTCCTTCACAAATTCATCAAATAGTTTTTGGATGGTATCAAAATCCCGTCTTTCAACAGAATCAAACCAGGTGGTGGTATCTTCTTCTAAGGTGAGTCCAAATCCGGCAAACCGTGTATCAAAGCCCCTGACCTCTTCTGCTCGGGTCACTCTCAAGAATGTTGCCACTTGGTCTTTAGGGTCTCTTTCCCTTGAATATTTCTTGTTAACCCAATTTTTGACTTGAGAAGGTCTAACACGTCTGTGGTCTAGCCTAACTATGGAATGTCCTCGTCCCTCTCCTCTTATAGGTTCTCATTCATGTCTCGATCTGCCATCAAATGCTTCTTCCAAACCGTATCCTCTATAGGTTCTATCAATTCCACTGCAAATCTTCTTTCCGTCTTGATTCTCTCCATAGAGGGGAATCCTATTGTGGTCAGCATCTTTGCTGGTCCCTTGCTCTCCTTGGGATAAGAGTAAGAATAAGTGGGCATTGGTGATACTATCAGGGTCACATATGATCCCGTTGTAATAGGGATTTCTCCTCTATAGAATTCATGTTCCCTTGTTATTGTGGGGCGCAACCAAGATTGCAACGTTTCAGGATTTGGGTTGAGATATGAAGGAAAAATTGGTGTTTCAACCACTCTAGCTTGTCTAATTAGAAATTTGGCCGTACCCTCCACTTCCTCAAAGGTATTTGTAGACTTGCTAGGGGTAGGGTTTGGGCCTTGAGTTGAAACTAGATCTATTGGAATTACTCCAATGACTATCAATCTCGCTACTTCCGCTTTCTCTGCTGGTGCATGCTCCCATCCATATTTGTCAACTTATATTATGAGACTCCATTCATCCGATTCGTACGAGAACAAGTATAAAGACTTTTTCGTTCTTAACTCTTAGGTGTAAGGTGCTAGACACTGGAAATATGTTTTGGCCCTTCCATTCATGTACTCGGAGTGTACTCATAGATTCCTACCACTCCTTGGTTGGTCACTACTTTAGTCACCTTCTTGTCAAACACCAGGGTGGCGTTAGGAAGATCTATTCGAGGAGGTATTTTTTTAATTATAGAAACCATCTTCCCTTTTTCAACATTCTCCTCGTCTTTGTTATAGTTCTCCAGGTCCTTAACAATGAGGTAATGTATTCCCTCATCATCACGGAATCCAACCCCATCATCATTCACTAGAAGGGCTTCCACTCCTTCGGCTGGTTTTTCCTCAATACATATGATTTTATGTCTCCTTTCATTAGCATATATTAGAGCCCCATGGTCATTTGGTCCTTCTAAGTAAAGGGTTGTATACCTCATTGTCCAAGTGGGGTTCTTAGAGATGCTACCTCCTCCCACTTGGTTTTGTTAGTTAACAGTGGTGTTTTGGTCAACCATGAGGTAAATAGATTGCTCTGAAGAGGTGTCAGTCCCACTATCGTCTTCTAAAATTGGTGCTAGTGGATCTATTGTTGCCTTGGTCACACTCTCCTCAGTAGACACTAAGATGGAGTGGTTTCCTTGTGATCTCCGATCTCTTTGTAGATTTCTACCTGATCTTAAATACATCAATTTCGTTAACACACAAATATCAATCCAAACCTTTTACCTCAAAATTTTGCTTTGTCGTTCCTTATTCAGGCTAGTCTTTCATCTCTCCAATTGGTTGATTGATTGTACTTCAAATTGGTCTTGACTTGCTGAACCTTGTTGATGGCTATCTGTACAAAACTTTAGATTCTACAAATCTTTGTCAAATAGCGATTCTCATTTCAGTACTATTTAGTGTTGATTAGTATGACCTTGCGGGTAATTTCCGTCCAAAATTTGTTTTGTGGAGGGTTGGATCTCTCTATATGTCCTTCACACATATTTGACTTGATAAAGGGGGTGCTAGAGGTAGTTGGAAAACTCTGGCAGGCTCAATCCAACCAAATAAGTCCTAAATCTGTCCCTTGGACATTATACGTGTATGATTTCTATTGTGCTAGATTCATCTTAAATTCTAATCTTATGTTCGCCCTGATGTATTAAACCTCAATCCAGCCTCCTTTTGTGGTCCTTGAGGTGCTTGACCCCTAGGTTAACCCTAAAGTCAGTTTTGGTCTCTAAATATGCCCTTGGAAAGCTTCTAAATTATGAGTTTTGGTTTTGGGCTTCTGAAAGTATGATTTCTATCTGGCCAAAATGAGAAAATTTGTTCTCCAGATATTCTCTACCATGCAAGCAACTCTTAGAAGCTTTCCAAACTCAGTTTTAATACTTTTTGTGCTAGATATAAGCGATACAGTCATACACTTGCTTCAAAACGTATTTTGGCACTTTTTAGCTCCAATAGTGCTTCCAACTTGATGAAATTGGTTCTGTGGTGCTCATTATCTATCATAGATCACAAGGGTACACTCATATGCACAATTTGACTTAATCCACACTAAAGAGACATTATACGCGTATGATGTCTTTTTGACTTGAATGTAGTTCTGTTTCTACCACACCTGCCCTTTGATATGTGCAACATGCATATGTGCTCACAGAAAATTTTGGGTATCACAATTGTAACATTTCACTATTTTTTACCCAAGAACCTCCCGAAAAGAGTAATATGCACTCAATTCGTAACTTAGTTGCCCAAATGAGATGAAACTTGGTGAATGTGCCACACACAATATGCAGAATGTGAGTATCAAGTCAAAGGTCAATCTGATTGCCAGCTCACCCCTAAAGACATCATACATGTATGATGTCTACTGCTGGGTTTTGGTATAGATTTTACTCACAAGCTTCCACAAGTTCTTAACAATGATTTTCAACAATTTTACCAATTTCTATGCAAACAAATGTGCTCAGAATGACTAGTTCCCTAGTTTTCTGAATTTTATTGTTTGGCTCTTGTCTTTTGGGTATCAAGGGTTGGTCAAAGCCTTCGTCTCAATTTGCATTTAGGATAAAATACCCCTCTACAACACTTTGGTGTACTCTATTTGCAAAATTTTATCTCCTGTCATGCCCTAAGACATTATACGCGTATAATGTCTGCTGTTGAAAATTTGTAGTTTTCTCACACAGATCTCTTGCAAAATTCTTTTATGCCCAACAACACCCAACCATGTTCAATCAACCATTGATGCTTGTTTATTGCAATTCTCTTCCTAAATTCACTTCTTAAGATTGCAAATGCAAACAAGCAGCTCTAGATCTCAATCACAAGTTCTACTAGCCCTACTCCTACACATCCTATGGGGTTTTTGTATTCATGAGTAGAAAAACGCTTTACTACCACACAAGAACTAGTTTACACTTTTAACACCTCATAAGTCACTCACTTCCTAGCTACACTAACTACCAAAAAATTGTCAAACGCCAATGACTTGCACAAGCCGTATGCCCTCTCACACCTCTCTACAATCTCAAAAGTCCTACCGTTGGATTCTACCTAAAGTAAATTAATACAATTTGATGAACCGAAGAGACTTTTACCTCGTAGGATTGGTCTAAGGTCACCTACCTAAGGCTCTCGTCCCCGACAACGGCACCAATGTTTGTGGATACGTCACAAGCGGACGCTATCATAGCGAGAACAAAACCAAGAACTCTATGTTAGCCAAGGATGAAGCTTAACCCGTAGGCACATGGAAACAAGGAGATGGATGTCAATCACCAACTCAACCTTCTAAGACAATCTCTACTCAAGGAAACCAAATCTACTCAAGGCACTTATCAATACAACTCAACCTACAATGCTCATGCTATCCAAAACTCGACCAAACGCATTTGGAAAGTCACAAAACTCATAGTAGACACTCTCCTCATCAAGAGGTCATTACCCTATGGACTCTGACTTGATATCCTACCTAGAACCACCCCGTGCGACAATCGCATATAAAGACAAGCAACAAAATGCAGGTCACTACTTTTTGATTTGCAAGATCCTAATATGTAGCTCTACTCTCGCCATGAACCCACATGTATAAATAAATCACCAATCGGACACATGGTTTGCAAGAAAACTCACTCAAAAGCTTCTAGGAGCTCAATTTGTGACGACATCAAAATCGTGCAAGCTTGGCAATGGATTGAAGCCCTAGCTGTTGCTAATGCATTGGTGGTGTCACTTTTGTAATGGAGGCTTTGTAGAGCACGTAGGGAAGAGAAGAAACCTCTCTCTCTCTGTGTGTGTGTGTGTGTGTGTGTGTGTGTGTGTGTGTGTGTGTGTGTGTGTGACACATCACACTGTAAATGTGAGATTAGATTAATTCAAAACAATTTCTTAGGGTTACAAAAATTGGCTTATATAAAATTCCTCCTTAGAGGCTCGTTCCCACAAAGAATATTGGCTGCTTAAACCATTATAAAATTTCATTCCGTTTCTAAAAAATAGGGATACAAAAACTTGGAAAAAGCTTCTTCTATGTTTGGCCATCAACACCCCCCTTCCTAGCCAATGCACATCCTTGTGCATATTGCAGAAGATCATTGGTAATTTTTGAAGTGTTGTTTCTCTAAATGCTTGAGTACTTTGTTTTATTTGGTTGCTCATGCCATGATATTCAGCTTGAAAGATAGACCTCTGAGAGGGTTGTCGAGTAGTGTGATTTTGTATGCCACATGTCATTCTTGAAGCTCCTTTTTTTAATGGATTGAAACAGTTTGAATGCATCTCAAAAGATTCTATCATGAATGCATCTTCAAAGGTTTGCATGTAGTGTGAAGGCACAAAAATGTGTTACCATATACATGTGGTAGTGATGTGTGTGAACACACTAGGACCGCCGGGGCATTTTTTTCCCTCTTTAGGAGGTTTTTTCCCCCGTGCATTGTATACACGCCCATCACTCTAGGGCTATCTATCTTTCCATTGCACACTAAGTAACACACTCTCTATTGTGTGCCTTGAGCTTCCTTCGTCTTCTCCAAGCTGTGTGTGTTTCTCTGCAACCCTAATGCCAACAATCGGTATCAGAGCAGGTTGCGTCCTCCCGGGCTTAGTCGCCAGCTGCTCTAGTACACGCCTGCTCACTTTCTCCGATTTCAGTGAGCTTTGGCGAGCGTTCGCAGGCTCATTTCGGCCTCTGTTTCCACTACAAGCAGTACTGCATAGGCTATTTCGTCATTTTGTGCAGAATTTCTGTCAGTGCCGTTTTCTGCATAACAGATGCCTTATAGTCTTCTACGGTTTTTGCTATAAAGCACAGGTTGTTCCCGCTCCGTTTCTCCTATTTTCGGGCAATTTTCACATTAGGTGCAACGTTTACCATGGCTGACAACAACAACACATATGTGTTCAAGATGTTTGCTGCTGCTGAGGACAGGTTGGATGGGGACAACTACCCTATGTGGGCTTATATGATGCAACATGTTCTTGTGTCAAAGGGTGTCTGGAACATTGTGCAGGGCATTGATGTACGTCCTGGTTCTGAGATGTAGGCGATGTTGAGGATGTTGCAGGTCTTGCTACAAGGATTGCAGCTATTAGAGTTGTTTTGCCTACGGAAAAACAAGCTCGTTGGGATGTTAAGGATGCGCAGACTCGTGCATTGATTGCGTTCTCTGTGAAGCGCACCATTGTTCCTCACTCCGTTCAGCAAAATCTGCAAAACAGGCTTGGGATATTCTAGCAGGTCTTTATGCAAGCCACAATGAGGCTAAAATTGCTTTGATGCGTAAAGAGCTGGAGTCAAAGATTATGCATGAGGAAGATGATATGGACACTTTCCTTGCTAGTGTCAAGGATATCAATGAGCAACTTATTTCTGCAGGTGAAGTCATTTCAGACAATTCCCTTGTGCAGACTGTTCTTGATGCCTTACCAGATTCCTACCAGACTTTTGCTAGTACTTGGAGACTTATGACCCAAGGAAATCCAGAAGTTGTCAAGTTTGATGCATTATGCACATTGCTGTTGCAAGAGTCACTTTCCAAAAAAATTAGGACTAGTTAGCGTGCAATTGAACATGCTTTTATTTCTTCTCAAAGAAAGGGTGGTAACAGTAATGCAGCCACTTCTTATGGTTCTGCTGCGAGTGGCAAAAATTATGTTCCTTATGCTTCTGCTGGAAGCAATTCGTCTGGAAATTCTGGTGATAAGGACAAAAAGAAGATGCGTTGCCATTATTGTAAAGCCAATGATCACTTGATCAAGTCATGTCCTAAGTTGAAGGCCAAAGAGGCTAAGAAGAAAGAGGGTGGTTCCACTGCAAATGCTGGTTCCACTACAAATGCAGCCATTGTTGAGTCTTCTTTGAAAGGAGACTATGTTGCTGATGTTGATGCAGAATGGGCTTTTAGCGTAGAGTGCACTTACAATCCTGCTGTCCATGATGCATGCTTGTCAGTTGCTGCAGATTCACAATTGTGGTATTTCGACAGTGGTGCTACAAAGCACATTACCTCACATCGTGAATTATTTACCTCTCTTGATTCTATCCCTCATGGGAATTCAGTAACTTGTGCCAACAATGCCTCTTATCCAGTTCAGGGAGTTGGAAAGATTGTGCTTACTACTGCAAATGGCAGTTCTTTCACACTTGTTGATGCACTTTATGTACCTAGGATCAAGAAGAATCTCTTGTCTGTATCCACACTTGCTAGACTTGGACTTGTAGTCAAATTTGTGGATGACAGATGTACAGTTCATGATCTCAATTTTGGTGATGAAATTGTTGCATCTGGCCTTTTGTGCCGTGGGTTGTATAAGCTCACTTTGTATGACAAGTGTGGACAAAATTTTGCTTTAGGATCCAATTTCCTACGCAACTCATCTGGTACATGCACGTAAGCTATGCAGCCAAACACTTTCAAGTGTGCCAAATCAGGCTTTGTACCTGTAAACTTTTCCTCAGGTGTTACATCATGCACCGCAGCTCTAGGTGTCCTGTTCATAATGTACACAGCTGTATTTACAGCTTCAGCCCAGAAATTATGAGGCATGTTCTTCCCATTCATCAATGCACGTGCAACCTCTGCAATGTGCCTGTTTTTCCTTTCTGCGACCCCAGGGCTATTTCAGATGGAAAACTTTGGCATGCACGTTTTGGTCATCTGAATTTTGCCAGTTTGCTGTGTTTGCAGAAATCTGATATGGTTTCTTCTTTGCCGCCTCTTGAAGCACGTGTCAAACATGTTTGTGAAGTCTGTATTTTGGGTAAGATGCAGCGTTCTAAATTTCCAAAGGATGGTTCAGTTCGGGCCACATGCAAGTTGCAGCTTGTGCATAGTGATGTTTGTGGGCCCATGCAAACTCCATCCTTGGGAAATTACTTGTACTTCGTGACTTTCATTGATGATTACTCCAGGCATGCATGGGTATTTTCGATTAAAGCAAAGTCCGAAGTTTTTATGTGCTTCAAACAATTTCTGGCCATGGCTGAAAATGTCTCGAAATGTACTATGGGCACCCTCTATTGAGATCAAGGGGGGGAGTATATGTCTCATGAATTTAATGCAGTTCTGGCTAGTCGTGGGATAAAACACCAATGTACATTGCCTTATACACCTCAGCAAAATGGTGTTGCTGAGAGGAAAAACGGGTCACTTACGGAAATGGCACGATGTATGGTCAAAAGTCAAGCTTTGCCGCATTCTTTTTGGCTTGAGGCCATCATGTGTGCCACTTATGTACTTAACAGGTGTCATATGAAAGCTTTGCAGTCTATTACTCCATATGAAGCATCGCATGATAGAAAGCCTTCTATTGAGCACATGCGTGTTTTTGGATGTTTGGCATATGCTTTGGTGCCACAAGTGCAGCGCAGAAAATTGGATGATAAGGCTGTCAAATGTATTTTTGTTGGGTATAGTGCTGAAAGAAAAGGCTACAGGTTGTATCATCTGCAAACAAAACGTATTCTGGTTTCACGGGATGTAGTGTTTGTGGAAGATTCTGTTCAGCCCTTGCAATCATGTACTAGAGACAGTAATGTAAGCCCACAGGACATTTATGACACTTTGTTGCCTCTTTTCAGTGGTGGAAATACTAATGTATGTTCCAATGAGGACAATGTACAGCCTATGGGGGTTTCTGAAAATGTTTTAGATCAGCCTATTACTGATGCAGATGTACATGATGTACTTGATGAGGAAAAGGCTGAAAATGAGCACGCTAGAGGTATGCCAAAATGGCTGGTGCACACTTTGCGTGACAGTAAATTGGATGCACCTTTGTCTAGTTGTACCCGTTCAGGCTCTCGCCATGCATCTTATGCATTAGATTGTTATGCTTTGGCTGTGTCTAGCTTACATGATGTTGAGGAGCCTCTGTCTTTTGATGAAGCACAAAATTCAGAAAATTGGATGGCTGCCATGCAATCAGAATATGATGCACTTATAGAAAACGACACATGGACTTTATGTGATTTGCCTGCTGGAAAAAAGGCCATTGGTACGAAGTGGGTTTACAAGTTGAAATGCAAGCCGAATGATGAGATATATCGCCATAAGGCTCGACTTGTTGCAAAAGGTTATGCACAGCAAAAAGACATAGATTATGAAGAGACTTTTGCTCCCACTTGTCGTATGACTACTGTACATTTTTTATGTGCATTGGCAGCTCATTTTGGTTGGGATGTAGATCAATCAGAAATTGTTACTGCTTTCTTGAATGGTGACATTGATAGCCGTTTTTCAGCTATTCAAAATTTTCATAGTGAGCTACCTCACCCTACAAAATTCACCCAAACACTATGGCTATCCCTACCATTTCACTGTAAATAGGCGTGTGTGAGTTACGGGACTTTTTCCATATCTCCTTAAAAACTCTCAGCTAGCTAGCCACTGGGCTAGTTGAGCCAAAAAAATAAATAAAATAAAAAATATTATGTCCCATTTATGGGTAAATATTGCATTATATATATAGCCTAAATATAGGGATTTTTATAATTATTCTGATATTTTATTTAAATATTTATACTTAGGTGTGTGTTTTATTAAACCTATGTACATCTTCTTTCATCCTCTTACACCACAAGTATATTTTTCGCCAATATGTACATGCTCTAACCTTATATTTTTCCTTTATACAAATCACTCCCACATTTTCACCCTCACCCTCGTGAAAACAAAAAATTGATTTCTACTCATTGGTCACGTTTATTATATTATTTACTTGCATACCTTTTCCTCTTTCACCCAAAATAATTCAAAGAGGGACCATATCATATGATTCTAATATCTTTCCATATCCATAATTCCTCCATATTTTTACTATTATTTTTACTCACCATGTGCTCATTGAGCTAAAGTCCATGAATAGTCCATACACTAGTCCCACCATGTATATATTTCTTTATTCACCAATAATCCTCTTCCATGCATGTGTCAAGGGCAACTTGGATGCTTTGTATTATGATATGACAAAAGAGGGGCTCACTCTTGGATGCATTGTACAAATTCAACAAAGGAGGGGGCCACTGAAGACTTTTTGTGAAGAAAAAACAGGTTTTTTAGTGGGATTTTTAATATCCATCTCCACTCCGAATTTGGAGCGGTGGTCAAAAGAGAAAATGTAGCCCACGCTCTGAATAATCACCTCAAATTGTTTCATGATTTTTGGAGCTACCAACGGTAAGCTATGATTTTTTGAGTGGACCCCAGTCTGCCCACTTTTCTCACAAGTAGCCCATAGTCTTGTCTCACCTCTATCCACACTTCTATACACACACACACACACACACACACACATCCCTCTCAATCCCTCACTCAAACCTGCACCTTCAATGGTTTCTCTCACCTTCTTCACCATTAACCTCCCCACTTACTTCCATAGCTCTCATATGAGCTCTCCATGTACATACACCATCTCTATGCCTCTCTCTATTATCTCCAAAGTACAATTCCATCTTACTCCTTATATATATACATAAATTCAGCATGTATACCATGCTTAACCTCTGCAAATCAAGAGATCTCATCAACGGAATTACCATTTTCATCACGATAATCAACCTTGGCGGCGGTGGCGTAAAGAAGGGAAGACGAAGAAGAAGATCAATAGTCATTTTGAGAACCTACACAAGTAAGTCCAAAACTTCTTCAAGCTTCACCATCACAAGGATTTTCTCACTTCATTCAACCATCTTATTTCAACCATTCCCCCCATTCTACCCATTGTAAATATATCATTAACTTTCTAGTGATTACTAACACTAACCACTAACATACTAACACAAAATAGCCATTGACCTAACCATAAAAGACACCTCACCTCAAGACATGTGTATAGTAACTCTCTCTCTCTCTCTCTCTCTCTCTCTCTCTCTCTCTCTCTCTCTCTCTTTCCTTACTTTCACCTTATCTACCATCAATAATGCTCTCTTTTGAGCCCACACCCATGACTCAAGCAGACAAAGAAGGCCCGTAATGTTTTGATATTCAAAAAAATCATAATCCTTATTTGTTAGCTTGTAAATTAGGATTTCTAATAATCTTAATGAGGGGTCTCCAACCTATAAATAGGCCCCTCTCCTTCTTGTAAAACAACCTCCAATATATCACATAGCACCCTAACACTCTATGCGTGAGGAGAGACTTAGGTGTAGCAACCACTTGTGAGCTTCACTCTTGGTGTGAGAGAAGCCTTCAAGCTACACATTGCAAGTGAGAGAGCGTGAGTTCCACAAATCTCAAAACCACTATTGTATATGCTCCTTCATCATCAATAAATTGAAGTTTGGTGCATCAAAGGCGTGATTCGACGTTCAAATCTTCGTCCTTCCATTTGTGCAATACGGTTTGGTGAATTCAAGGTGACTTGTGTATTTTGAGTTTTTATCGGTTGATCTTGATTTTAGAAAGTGTTTTAGTGTGTTTTTCATTGCCAGTTTTTGTCCATTGTAAGAGGGTATTGTGGTGAGAGGTCTCCCACACCCTAAGACAGTGTGTGTGTGTTTTGGCAATGTTTAGCAATCACTAAGCATTGAGTGAGTTTTGTACAAGTTCTATGATAGCAACATAACGAACCATCTCCATTTTCAAGTCACAAATAAGGTATTACACAATATCCTTTCCTCTCTCTCTTCCCTTTGCTCTAGCTCTCTCTGGTCCATTTTGTGTGTGTCTTGGTGTGAGGTTGCTTGTGTGTGTTGTGTGGTGCATCTTCTTGGTTGTACCAAAATCTCTCTTGCGTCCTAGTTCGCATACCATAACTAGGTGGTGCCCCTATCTTGTTTGGGTTTGGCTTTGCGTTTGTTGTTGTGTTGTGCTTGTGGTTGCCTCAGCCCCAATTGAGCCGCACGGGAGCCTTGAGGGGTGTTTAGAGGTCGCCTCTCTTGTTGCCCGCCCCGGAACGCCTCAACATATTTGAGGAATTTTATGTAACACAGCCTCGCGGTTTTGTCATAAAAGGACAAGAGGACAAAGTGTGCGAATGTAACAAGGCTTTGTATGGGTTGAAGCAATCTCCTCGTGCTTGGTATGAGAAAGCTCACACTCATTTGGTCAAACAAGGCTTTCGTAACAGTCCAATAGAAAGCACATTGTATGTAAAGCATGAGGGTGATGTACTTCTCATTGTGGTACTTTATGTTGATGATTTGCTGATCACTGGACCAAATGAGAGACATATTTCTGAATTTAAGGCTGATTTGAATGCTACTTTCAAGATGAAAGATTTGGGGCTGTTGCATCATTACTTGGGTATATAGTTTAAGCAGTGTGATGGTGGTATTGCCTTGTGTCAGAAAAGTTACATAGAGACATTGCTATGTAAGTTTGGACTTGAGGATTGCAAACCTATTGCCACTCCCATGGAAACAAGTTTGAAGTTGAGTCTACATGATGTTGGCGATCTTGCTGATGTCACTCTTTATCAAAATGCTGTTGGCTGCCTCATTTATGTATGCAACACGAGGCCGGATATTCAATTTGCAGTCTCACAGGTCAGCAGATTTATGCATAGCCCAAGTTCTAAGCATTGGCAGGCTGTCAAGAGGATTTTCCACTACCTTAGTGGCACTTTACATCTTGGCTTGTTTTATCCCAAGGAGGGATCATTGCCGCCAAACTTACATGCTTTTTCGGACTCAGATTGGGTGGTTTTTTTGACACGCGAGTGTCCACAAGTGGCTTTTGTTTCATGCTTGGAAGTTCATGTATATCATGGTTGAGCAAGAAGCAACCTACTGTGGCCACTTTGAGTTGTGAGGCTGAGTACAGGGCAGTCTTCACAGCTACGGTTGAGTGTGTATGGCTCAGACGCCTTATGGCTGATTTGGGTGTTGGATAGGACACTGCCAACACTATCTACACTGACAGTCAGAGCGCATTGGCAGTTGCGAGGAACCTAGTTTTTCATGCTCGCACAAAGCACATTGATATGAATTACCACTATGTTAGGGAGAGGCTCTCAGCAGGAGAGATCAGTTTGGCTTATGTACCAACACAGGACAACCTTGTAGATATTTTCACAAAGGCATTGTCTCATTAGAAGCTTGAAGCTTTCTGCAAAGCTTTGGGCTTACTCCCCTTGGTGGACTGATCCTGCCCTCAGGGCATGGCACTTCCCTTTACTCATGTGCCATCTCTCGTTCACCGCATCACTCCAAGGGGGATTTGTTACCATATACATGTGGTAGTGATGTGTGTGAACACACTAGGACTGCCGGGGCATTTTCTCCCTCTTTAGGAGGTTTTTTCCCCCGTGCATTGTATATATTCCCATCACTCTATGGCTATCTATCTTTCCATTGCACACTAAGTAACACACTCTCTATTGTGTGCCTTGAGATTCCTTCGTCTTCTCCAAGCTGTGTGTGTTTCTCTGCAACCCTAATTCCAAAAAAATGATGTGTACATACATTCCCATGATGACATTCTTGGATGGTGCCTCTTGCAAGTCCCAGCTAATGCCACCAGTGTCTTCAAGAAAGACCTCCCATGGATGCTTCACTCTGTCAATGTCATCAAAATCTTCTATTCAAGTGATTATCATCTTTGATATTTTTGTATGTCATCTGACATGTTAGATATGGTACATCCTTCAACATTGTTATTGTAGTCCTGAGAGTGTGTAGCATATATGCTTCAATGGATTGGTGAGGACAAGGTAATTTCGCACCATTTTTCTCTTGCTCTTCCACACTACATAGGTATCCTAGGACCACCTTCTAGGGATTGGAAAATCGTAATTTAAGTTGATCCTTTGATGCTGGGGTACTTTTTTGTAGATAGTTTCATCATCCCGAGGCTGCTTATTGAACCATTACTTTCTCCATTGAGGATGAGTAGTACTTTTTCTTTTGTGATTGCAAATCCTTCATAATCCTCGTGTGCATTTAGATCCAAATTCAAAAGCAACTTCTTCTTCCATAAGATAACTTCTTGTTTCATTAAGATAGTGCCAGCATGTTGTTGCCAAAGTTTTCAATATGGTCATGTTTGGTTGGATCATTAACAATGCTATAGACTCTAGACTCTTCATCTCATACTCCATGTATTCTTTAGCTACTCCACTTTGCATATCTACTATCCATTGCTTAAGTTTATCTCAAGCGTCCACTTTTGCCGATCGGTCTTCATTCAGATCATGAATTCCTCTCACAATTGATGTACCAAGTAGGTTTGTTGAGGGCAGCTGATCAACACTTTCAAACCCTAAGTGTGTGGTTTGGGTGATAGGTACATGTGTGGGTATTTGAGAAGTGCCAACCAAATCCATAGCTTTGGATTTCAATTCTTGAGCATGAACTCAGCTTGTGCAAAAAAATCTGCTTTTGCTTTAGCAAGTCGCTCTTACAACTCTTTAATTTTCTGCTCTTTATGAGCATTGGTCATAAGCATGCCAGCCATTAATAGTTGCCTTTGCAACTTCTCTTATTCCAACTCAACCTTGAGTGCTTTAAGTTCATCAAAATTTGTTGTTGAAGGTAGAGAAGTAGTGCTGGTGGTGTCACATCTTCATTGACAAGGAGAGTGGAAAGAGTGTGCTTGATAGAATCATATGAATCATAAAGTTTTGAGTACTCCCTTTCTAGACCCTCTTCCAATGGTTGATGCTCCACTTGAAATTGGTTATTTACCTTGAATTTCCTTTTAGATCCTTGTAAATGTTTTCATCATCTTTCTTTTCCTTCTCTAGAGCTGTTTGTCCTTTTGTGGACTGTCCGCTATTTAAGCTTTGTTATCTCTTGATTTCTTTTGCCATGGCAGCTTTGGCTTCTTTTGTTTCTTTGATCCGAGCCCCAATCACCATTTTGTGGCAGTTGAATTGGAGGTCTAACATGTCGATGGTCTCAAGAAGGTCAAAATTTTTGACTATCCTCAAGGACACTTTTTCATATATTGCCTGCAGAGCAGGAACATCTCTTGTCATCATCTCTTTCTTTTCTTGTGATGTGTTTGCATGTCCTTCTGGTGTTGTGGAGAAGATTTTGGTATGTTGGAAGCCTCATCTTGTGTATGGTGCTGCTCTTCAAGATGTAGTAGTTCTACATTGATTTGATCTTGCATCTCTTCTTTATTTTGGGATTCTGGACTTGTCTACTTTGCAACAATTTCTAGATTGAGAGAGAGGTTGTGGAGAAGCTTGTCCTTCCTCATGCACATTGGTAGATAATAGATAAGGTGATTTGGGAGATGTTATTTCCCCTGTTTCCTCTACTACAATTGTAGTTTTTGGAACAACCTCCTCTTGATGTGTAGGTGGACTACAAGGAGAATCCAATATAGAATCTAGCTCTGTCTCTCTCTAATCAGCTTTGCACTTCAACCTTGTATTTATTCTTTGTCTTGCAACATCAGCCAATTTGAGGTCATCTTTGCAGTCACTATTCTCTCTTCTTTGAGCCTTTGTAGTCGGGCATCCAATTGTGAGTCATCTGAATCTGAGGAGGATGAAATCTATTGTGTTACTATAGCTTTCTTTTGCTCTGTTAGATTTCTTCGCAAGACTTTTTGCTTCCAGTCTCTGAGCCTCCTCCATGCATCTCTGCATTTGGAATATGTTCCTCTTGTTGTGGTTTCTTCTTGACAAGGGAAATCTCTGTTTCTTCTTCCTCTTCAGTTGTTTGGTACTCTAAAAGGATATCCTCTTTTCTCCTGATCTCTCCATGGAGCTCTATGTCGGATTCAGTGGCTTTGCTATTTGTGGTTGGTGCCTTAGAGCTAGATCCCTGTGTCTTTCTTTTGCTAGCATTGTAGAAGATCTCATTACCTCTTGGACATTATGATTTGACTTGTGTAGAAGGTCAACTAGGACTCTGCTTTAGGGAGGTTCTCAATCATTACAAGATCTTGCTATGCAATGCGGATGAGCATTGATCCAACATTCATGTAGCTCTTGTTCTTCTTGCTTAAGTTAGCTTCGACCAAATTTTCTAGAATGTAGCTACCTAAGTCACATTTGATGACACAACGCTCTGATAAACCAATGGCCATGACTACAGCCAAGTGTAAGAATGGCTTGGTGTATGTGGTGACCTTTTCACTTTGAGATGCTGAGAAATCAACCATATGGGAGCTCTATTTTTAAATAGATTGAGTCTTTATAGGTGAGCTTGTGGTCAGGCTGCTTCAAAAATTCCTTGTCATTATCAATTTCCTTGGACTTTAGCAACAAGTTGTGGGGCAAGTGGAGTGCCTACTAGCAGATGATCTCACTAGTTATCTTCACTTACACTTTTGCCCCATCTTTGTTCGTGAGTTTAGCTTCTCCATTATATTGAATGCTTGACATTAATTCATGTGCTCTTTGAAATCCCATGGTGGCAGGCAAAAAAATTGTCCAACTACAGGCATCTGGCACTATCCATCACTTCAAGATTTTGGTGTAGCATCCACAACTCTTTAGGAAATTTGGTCTCCTTTACTTTGGTTCCATCTACTGCTTGGGACTTTCCAATGAAGATATTTTCTAGAATATGCTCCAAATCTTCATCTTTGATGTGAGCTTTCTCATTTGATGAAATGTCAACAAATTCATATGGAGCAGCTCCCATTCCTTTGGTGCACATGTTGTGCGAGGCATCCTGTATGTCCATTTTCTTGTCAAGTTGCACCACAATTTGTCTTTGATGGGCCTTTCTACCCATGGTGCCAAGTTTCATGCTACTATCAAGCATTTTCTAGAAACAATTTGACTTTTCAAGCACACAAACACTTTCCAAGTTTTCAATTTAAGGTTTTTTTCCCAAACCCTTACTTTTGGTACTTAGAGACTCTAAAGGTGCACTCTTTTGAATGTCATCCATACTTTTCTCAATTTCTTGATGCCCTTGGCACTCCAGGATATCTGTGGACCAAAATTGGGTGATTTGGCATATGGGGCCCTATGAATCGTCATCCATGCTCTAGAGTCAAATGATATAAAATTTGTAGGATAGCATCTTGGCACGTTTCTATAGTGATTGGCTACCAGCTTTTGGGGTTTTACAATAATTTTTCTTTCTAAGGGTCAAAATAATGATGTGGACTCTAAGTTTTGAAATTTTGGGGTTTTACGTTTAAGTGTGTCCAAATTCACCCAAATTTTAGGGGTGGCCTCACAAGGCTATGCTGTAACTGCTAGCACCTTTTGCCCTATTTCTAAGAAAGTTGGGGACATGGATCGTGATCCATGGCTAAAATCTTTCTCCACTATTATTACTATAGAGTAGTGGCGCGGATTGGCAAATACTCCTAGAGAAAACTTTTTCAGTTTGGGTTCTGGGAAACATGATTCACGATCCATGTTCCTCTAGAAAACTGGAACTTGATGATGTAGCCTTGAAGTACATAACTTGATGACCATTTTTCCCAATTCTTTTTGGGTTTGGACCACTTTTGATCCTCTTTCTAGCACTAAGCATCTTATCAAAATTCCGATTCAATTTTGATTAGTGTGATCTTTTTGGTCTTTGTTGTGTTGTTGTTGGGGGTCCCATCGTTGCATAGCTCCAATGACCAACATAATTATCAATCCGGAGGGATGTGCTACCCGGCTAGGGCATGGAAACACTCACACGGTTGATGAGCTAATCGTGGAAACACAAATGGTTAACTCTACGAGGTGAGCTTCTCGGCCTGTGGAGGAGCTAAGCCACAATGAAGGGCAATCTCCACATCCACTTCTCTTCACCACCAATCAACCCAATCACACACACTATGATTGCAAGACGCACACAACACTAATCCTATCATGCAACACACTAATCGCAAGCACACACACATAGATCTATCGAGTACCACACTCCGATCAAACCTACATGCACACACAAGAAAAAGAGGGCAATCCCACAAGATTAGAGAGGGATTAACCACTAATTAGTTAAGATCCAGCTAATCTAAGCATCATAGACAGTCATAAGAAGCATGAGAAAGGAATAGTGAAAGAGAATGAATCATTGATTATTGTTAATCAAGTCTCATGAGAAAGGAGAAGCTCAAGGATTCCATAGCCACACACCCCAAGAGCTCTCACCAAAGGGTGCTCTCAACAAATGAGCTTGAGAACCCTAATTTATTTTACACACTACCTTATATACCTAGGGTAAAATAATGCAATGTCCGAGCGCCCAAGGCCTTTAGGGCTCCACCACTTACTGATTCTACAACCTATACATAGTAATTGACCTATTCTTTATAGCTTGGAACTCCCATTAAGCCCGTAACACATTAAAATATTACAATGGCTTGAAATAAATCGAGAATTTACAATACGTGACCATTTTGAAAAAATGTGAAAAATGTGTAACTCCAATCTTTACTGTTTTTTTGTATTCATCCTCGATGTGCATCGGTCTTTAGTAGCTTCTGTTAAATGACGTTGACTTAGTTAACATTCCCCCCTTCCGATTTTAGTGCCCGTCCTCGGGAACTATTGAAAAGTGTCTGTGGAGGCTGTGGAAAGTTTTTGATTGGTTGATGATGGGATGATCGTCTTTATTTTCCATTGGATTTGTTGATAAGGTTCAATTTGTTGTTGCAGCATCTTCATTGGTCCAAATATCTATGATGTGAGAGATGATGTTGCATTTGTTCATTGTAATAGCATAATGATGAGGCTACAATTTATTTATAAAAAGTAGGTACAAAGGAAGTAGAATGATGAGGTTCTAAATTAGTGTCTAATACCTGGATGACCAAAGGGAAAAAACCCAGTGGAAAAAAGTGCCTTTGGGATACGTGCATTATTGGAGTACTTATTAGCATAGGAAACATTAATAAAGTACTTAAGGGATTATTTACTAATAGATATGGAATTAAAAAGGCAACAAATATGAAAGGATAGCATGATGGAACATTGGTTTGCCTGTTGTAATCCACTCAAGGTGCATGGGTGGAAGCAAAAAGAGTGTCTAATGCATATGTCCAATGATGGGACATCCTATTTATGCATACACAAAAATGCATAGAAAACAATATGTTGTGCAAGAAATATTTTGAGGGGGTCTTCAAAAAGATGGTGTAGCTATAGAAGCATATGACATGCCTTTGCAAACTGGCACCCCTTTAAGAATGGTTTTTGTTGATTAGGATATGTGCTCTCATCTTACTGTGCATTGTGCATGAGTGTTGGACTCTACGACACTCCACCAATTGTAAGTTAATAGACTTTGACTCTTATGCTCATCTCATCCATCATGGGCAACACAACTTAGATATGCTCAACTCTTCCAGCTTGAGCGTAAGCCTAATAACTACGACTCTTAGCACAGAGTTTAATATGACTTGAAGCTTTGTACCCTGGCGACTTGACTTTTCACATTCTTGTGCTTACTACAAACATTTCTTCAGGTAAAAGTAAGCTTAAATCCTCAAAAGAGGATTAGTGAAGGAACAATTTGACATTGAATGTTTCTTTTTCCATACCTGTTTTTTCTTCTTTGAATCTGCATTCACGTTGGTTGGGTGGTCCTTCTTTGACTATGAAAACTCCATTATTTGTTTGATTCTCCAATTAGGCCTGTTTGATAGGATTCTTTGATGTTGTTGTAGGCCTCTCTTGGTTGTCTTCATGTGGCTTTTGAATTGGAGCATTGGAAGACTTAGGAATCCAAATCTCTTGATGACCTTTGTATCTCCTTTTTTGACTTTGTTGAGATCTAGGTCTTGTTGAGCTCTTGAGATCTTCATGCAGGACTGGTGTAGTTGCAGCTGGCTTGTGGTTGACTGGTAGCCAAATCTTTGTATAACTTGTGTATAATCCTTGTCCAAGAGGAAGATTCTTTGAGATCCGTCTTCGTTTTTTATCCTCTTGAGAGTTGTGGTTGACTTTAGTATCTTTCGATGTGGTTCTGTTGTATATTTGCTTCTTAGGTATCCTAGAATATTGTCGAGGTTGATACCTTGTGGGCCTTCTTTATTGAGAGGGTCTTGATGTTACTTCATATGCTCTAACCTACGATATTGGCACCCATATCTGTGTGATACCTCCATAGTACTCCCGTTCTTTTATGCTCCATTGTGATGCTATCCATTCCATGTGTTTGTTTTATGTGTTGATTTCCTGTCTTTAATCCAAATTGGATCATTGACTTTGACTAAATTGCTCTGAACAAACACTTGCATGACTTTCCTTTACTTTTTTGGGTACTTTGGCTGAAATATCTTTGCTTTTCTGGGTGTCTCCTTAAAGATTTTCGTTGGGTCAGCAATTGAATTTAAGTTTTGAAAGCCTGACTTGCTTGAAGAAGCTGATCCTTGAGGGTTCTTTGATGTAGAGGTATATGTTGTCACCTCTTCGTTGCTAATCGGTGGAGGGTCCACTTTGGCCTTACCTTTGTCTACAAGATTCGTCTTCAAATCTTGTGACTTTTGTAACTTTGAATCTAGCATTATTGGTATCTGTAAATGTTGTTGGCTACCTCTTTGAAAAGAGAGTATTAGCATTTTATTCCTCTTTGTAGTCCTTGTGTTGGTCTAACCATTGATGTCCAAGGATGACATTTGCATGCATGTCTTTTGAAGACTTCACTTGAAACTTTACCTGCTCTTCATGATTTTGGATGCTAAGGATAGCAACCATTTCTTTTTTTCTTGTAGCCTTACCCATGATTTCCCCGTTACCTGGCTTGCCTTAAGAAATCACTAGAATCCTCTAAAGGTTGTTTGCAATCATATTGTACTTTGCTTCTTTATCTAATAGGGCATTGCATCTGACACTTTCTCCTTTTGTACTACTGAGGACTACAACTATTCTCATTACTGGTTCTATTGAAGATCCTTGTCTTGCTCTTGCCATGGTCTCATCTTGATCTAATTATGTCTCTATGGAGAGTGGTTTGAGACTCTGTTTTTGAATATGACTTACAAAAACTGATTCAGCTGGCAATGTGTGATTGATCTTTGGACTTCCTATTGCTTCTTTGTTGTCTGCAACCTTGTTCTTCTTAACTTCTTGCTTTGATGGCATTCTTTGCTCAATAGCTATTGTGGTTGTTCTTTTCTCTATTTAATCTACACTTGCTATTGCCTGATTTGTTTTAAGCCCTTCTAAAGTTCTTTCCGATGAAGAAGAATCATCTTCAACAAGATTTTCTTTGATATCAGTCTCCATTTCAACTATGCTTGAGGACTTTGTGTTGTTGTATATGGGTGACCAGTATTGATCTCCATTCTTGGTTGTTTGTGGTCACTTCGTCATGCTTGCATTTTGTATCTCTAACATCTTATGGGCCATTGGCATTCCCATTATGATATTGTCTGGCATATCTTTTGCTGTGATCACGTGACATTGAGCTATGATGATCTGAGAACTTATTTCAATGGTGGTGGAGATGATTTCCCAACATTCTGCTTGTTTATCTCCAGATATGCTCACAAATTCAGGAGCATCTTCCAGTTGTGGTTAGCCACATTTTTTCCAAGTGTGAAAAGACATGAGGTTCTTGTCTATCTGAAAATCTAGCTTTACTTCTCTTGGCAGCTTTTCTTTGTTTTCACCAACAATGTTGCACTTGATTGTCTTAGGATTTGTGTCTGAATTGACTGCTTTTGTTGTGGCAGTGTCCTTTGGTTGAGCTTTATTGGTATTTTCTTTGCTTTGACCACTTGCTTCAATCGATGTTGGCTCCATTGGATGTAATATTGCACTTTTTTTTGCAACTAATGAGCATTATCCACCTACATCTGAGTAACCTTTAATCTTAATAGATTCATTGTACTGTCTGGCAGAATCTATCTCTTCGGAGAAGATTTTAGTGGTGACCTTTGTGTAGCTTTCTGGACTTTAGTTTTCATTGATTTTGAACTGTTTGTCACCTATTCTAGCAGCTTGAGGCTTTGCATCATCTTCAGATAGTCTTTGACTTCAGTCGCGCCATCCATAGGGGTTTGTACAAGGTCATGATCTTGCTGATATTCATTACAATGTGCATCTTGATATGCATATGTCAGCTTGATCACATGTAATTGTTTGAACACTATGGGATTTGTTGGCTTTTGACTTTGATTTGTGGAGATCAGTTGAAACTTTTGTCCTTGATGATCTTCATAGAAACATTTGTGTGTAGACTCTGATGGAATCCGGGTCAATTGGAAACTTCCAACAACCATATGATTTTTCAATATTTTCTGCTTTGGAGAGGTATGTTGGCTAGAAGATCTAGGGCTTCTACCTGGTATAGCATTTCCTGGTACATAAGCTAATCTTGATGGATTTACAACTCCCCCCTTCCTAGGGCAATCACTATAGCCTGCTTCATTGTAAGAGTTCAAAATTTTTTGGTTTTGGTTTAGTCTCACCTTTTGGGACTGTGAAGGTACACTTTGGGTAGCATTGTTGATGTTTGGCATCTGCAAACCTTCTGCATAGTTTCCTATGTATCTCCTTGAAACATGACAAATTATTCCCCAAGTTAAGCTAGAATTATCTTTGCCCTGATATTTCTTATCCCATGGGTCTTCTATGATATGGGCTTGTGTGGTTTCAGGACCCAAGGCATCATAGATGCTAGAATCTCATCTATATCTACGATTGTTTTGGTCAAAATATATGCTCATTTGGTCAAAACATAGGAGCTTGATTTTTTATGGAGGAGAGTTTGGCTTTGAACATATTTCTGGGTTCACTCTGGTAATATCCTTCAGCTCTAGAGGGGATGGGCTATAATAGATTCTTTCCTCTGAAATGAACCATCCTTTCTGATCTATCACTAGACGCACTTCTATTAGCTGGTATGTGGGCCGTTCAAACACTGGTTGATCCTTTTTGTACAATTTACCTTTTTGGTCTACATAGTGTGCATATGAATTATGTATACCATACAAAGCTAACAACATTCCGTTTGATGTGTCCCTTAGACTCATGAATGATTGCACACTTGTGTTAGTGGATGCAAAATCATTTGCAAATTTAACAGTCTTTTCAACCTTTGGTGATATCTCAACACCTTTACTAAATTCATGCAAGAATTTATTGTTCAAAGAATCAATTTTAAGCTTTTCAGGTGCCTGTGCATTTTTGTGCTGATTTTGAACTTGCAGTGTTTTTACGGGTGCTTCGAATGGTAATGCAGAATCATCCTATTGCATTAAAAGTGAAGAGTTAAATTCACTTACATCAAGACTCGCATTTCCAAATTTTTATGTACCTTGCTTGGCAGTTGATGTGTCCCTGTTGTCAGGATTTCTTGGACAATCTTAAAAAAATGTCCACTTTTTCGTCCACAATTTGAGCAATAGGCCATGACTAGTGGTATTTCAACCGGTTCTGTCATGTCAAGCTCTAGCTGAGAAGTTCTAGCTTTTGTGTTGGCCAAGTTGTTAGCATCTTCTTTTAGAACACTAAGCATCAAGTTGTAGAATGCTCTATCTTGACCTTTGTACGGTCTTTGACTTGGTTCTCCAATTAGACTGGCTGCTATTGGTTGATCTATTGGATCTTGCCATTCTAGCTCTCGACTATAGATGTCGCCACTGTAATCCATGCACTATGATCCTAATTGCATATGCACTAAATCGATGCTTTGCGGGCTTGTGCAGACATCTGGATAAACACTTGGATTGAATTTCTGAACTTCTATCTCCACTTGATCTTTGAGTTTGCAATACCTGGCTCCACTGAAGTCTATGAACATCTGGGAGTTCTCTAAATCTGGATTTACTTTGATCAATATGATCTTGGCTCCTATGTTGCTTTTGCTGCTCATCAAGTATCTATGGCCTTTTGAATCTATATATAAGACTGTATCTCCATTGTATCCATATAGCTATAAAATCTTCTCTGTTGCAGTTGTGCATGTGTTACCACTACTACTGGCTTGCTCTGTTGTACTCGAATTTTCAGCTCGATTTGAGTCCATGTTGACTTGTTCTGTAAAAACTGTCTCTTAGTAGATTTTGGTTTCAATTAGCAGAATTTTCACTCCTTGTACTAGCCTAATCTGCAATCACATGTGAGTTGTGCCCCTGTTCGTCCGATTAGAAGCTCGATTTTCAATGCAATTGCTTGCACCTGCCCGTTTCTAGCATGCAAAATTTTGAAATTTGTCCACCGCTCTACAGCTTGAGTTGGTCGTTTTCAGCTGTTCTTTTGCTGATTTGGTTCCCTTTGAGTGGTGAAATTTCCTCGGCTTTGCTTTTGCTATTTCTGACTTTCGTTGTTTGGTCGATTTTTCGTGGGTGTTGCTCTCGATTTTCGCTCGCTTTTGTTCTTCTCATTTCTCGACAGGGTTTTTTTTAGGTTGTTTTTTGCTTTTCGGCTTCATTCTGGCTTTTCCTGGCACTTTTTGCGTCTTTGTTTTTATTTTTCTTAAGTTTTATGAAATTTTAAATTTTCTGAATTTTTTATTATTTTCATGATTTTTTATGATTTCTTTGGAAACCTTTTGACTTTTTATAATTTTTTGGTAATTTTCAAATTTTTTTGTGATTTCTTTGAAGGTTTAATGAATTTTACAGTTTGTTGGGATTTTTTTCGATCAGTTTTGGATTTTTTAATGAAGTTTTTGAGTTTTTATGTAATTTTTTTTAATGTTTTAGGGATTTATCTGTGTCACTTTTTGATTTTTTTACAAATCTTTGTGATTTATCTGCGAATTTTTTATTTTTAAAAGAATTTTTTTATTTTTCTATGAAATTTTTTATGTAATTTTTAAACTCTTTTTTTATTTTTTATGAGTTTTCTAAAAGGTTTTTTTATTTTTTTATATTTTTTTAATGTGTTTTCTCTGAAATTTTTAATGAGCATTTTACATTTTTGTGAATTTTTCTATGTTTGTGTGAAATTTTTCTATTTTTATATGAGTTTTCTATTTTTTATGGTTTTTTAAAGTCTCTTTTTTTAATAAAAAAAATAGTCATTTTTTGTGACTTTTTAAAAAAACTCTTATACTAGCTTAAACTAACCTAGTTAAAGTAACACATTGACCTCGGGCCTGGCGCGTGATTGCGGGCTTGAGTCGCGACCTGCGGAGGATAGTGGCGCGCAGCTTGAAATGAGTACGGGCGTGCAGGCGGTGACAGGAGGTGACCATGGGGCTTGGCAGCGCAGAGGGCGGGCGCACACGTGCAGGTTGAGGCTAAACGACAGAGGAGGGGTGTTGTGTGTGTGTGTGTGTGTGTTAATAAGACAAGGGACAGAAAAAAAAGGGGGGTGCACACTCGAGAGATAGGATGGAAAGAGAGAGAGTGAGAGGGGATGAGAGATAATGCTAATAATCGCGATTGGGAGGGGTGAGGAGGAGAGAGAAAGAGTTAGGGTATGGCGTAGGTTCACGCGAATCAAGAAGAAGGAGAGAAATTTAAAGTCGGCAAAAATTATCCCAAGCAGGTCGTAAAGATCTATTCACCGGAATTTCATGCGCCCCAAGGCATGGAATCAAACTCGAACCCAGTTTTTTTTTAATTATTATTTTTTAAAAATTTCCAAACGTCTAGAAATGCCAAAAATAGGCCGAAAATTAGCCGAAACTCCAGAAAATCCCCAAATTTGCCAAAAAATCCAAACAATTCTCGAAAAATTCTATAAACCTTAGAAAATCATCGTCATTCACAATCGAGCATTTTTGACATGCAAAAACATACCGAAAATAGCAGATTTTACCTAAAATGCCAAATTCGACAAAATCGTCAACCCGATCCCCAAAAATAGTAAAACGCTTAAAATTTTGCGAATGAAGGCCCAATTGTGCTCAAAACGATACAGAAAACACACACCCAAAACAGCTCGTATAGATCGCAAAATATGAGATTTTTATGGAATTAACCAAAATTAATACAAAAATTAGCAAAATTTGAAAAAATTATCCGAAAAATACCCAAAATTTTTCTAAAAATTTGGGGAATAGTCCAGCCAAATAAAATTGCAAAAATGACATCAAATCAATTGCCAAATAATTTTGTCAAGAAAATCAATACTATGCAATTAAACTGGTAAAATTTGCAACAAAATTTTGTCATAATTTGACGCAATTGAAGTGTGTAAATCCCTGTTTTGAGCACAAAAATGCAGAATTAACCATTACACACGTCAATTATGCAATCAAAATATGAATCAATCATGCAAATTAAACACTTTTTAGGCACACACATACTATTAATTGACAGCTTTTACCAATATTTAGGTGCGCACACAAAAGGGTTAAAGTTGTCGAATTTGCAATGTGACTTCACAAATCATTAGTTGGGCATGACCACAACACAAATCAATCATCACAATTGAAAAATCATTAAAATTTTTCCACTTACTCGGTCTAATTTGAACTTATTCATTAATTTGTAGTGGAGATTCCCTCTCATTAACCTTAGCAAAAGTAAAGGATGTCGCTTGTGTTTGGTTCCTGTGTCCATCGCTTCTGCTTGGCAACAAGCATTCATGACGAAGATGACGATGGAGGCACGCCGCCCTTCATGTCTTCCCTATGCCTCCTGGAGCACACAAAATGGCTCTCGTTATGCACGTGATCTCGTCGATGTCACACGTAGCAGCACTGATAGAGAGAGAGAGAGAGAGAGAGAGAGAGAGAGAGAGAGAGAGCCCTCACTGTTGCCTCTGCATAGATCTCTAGCTCCATGAACCTGTCCTAGCTGCATCGGCATTTTTTCCTCCGACTGCAATGTCTCCCTCTCTCTTCCCGTTCTTGCAAGTTGTAGATGCCACCCCCCTCACCCGTCGCAAAGGCTACCTTGCATACTCGTCTAGCCTGTGCGTACAGCTATGCCAGCACATGGGAAGCGTAGAAAAAGAAATATCTCTTTTTCTGCCTTCAATCCTCCATGCTGAGGCCATGCATTGGAGGCCTCTCCCCTGCCTTCACAATGCGTAGCAGTTCTCGACACCCTTCACCAGTCAGCACATAAATCTCCCCCATCTACTCCTAGCATATACCTTGGCTTATGGACTTGAATATAATTACTGTGCAGAGCGAAGAGAGAGAGAGAGAGAGAGAGAGAGAGAGAGAGAGAGAGAGAGGTCTACTGTTTATGGACCTAACTTGCACCATGCATGAGAGAGAGAGAGAGAGATGACTCTATGTCGGCAGCTCCTCACTACTCGCACCCTGCTCGCGAGCTCCATGGCTGTCACGTCCCCTGCACAACAAAATCCTTTTCCTCTTTTCACGCTCTATGTCAACAACTCCGAGTTGCCACCCATCTGTCCCCACCTTTTCTATCTCTCTCTCTCTCTCTCTCTCTCTCTCTCTCCACGTGCCATCCCCACCGTTTTTCTTCCTCTAAGGCATACCAGCATCTCTATAGATGCTTACTAATGAAGCACCTTAAAAAGATTTGAGAGGCATACTGATTTTTAGGTGCACAAACATGGGCAAAATAGTGCACACACACCTAAAATTAGGCATACACACACTCAATTAAAATGCACACACACTTGCAATTGACCATCCAAACATGCAATTAACTCAATTAGGCACCCAATTAGCAATGCACATTCACCAATTAGCGATTGAAACTTGTCAAATTTACACGCCACCAAATCTTAAAAATTTCGGCATTACAACAGCATGAAAATGAACAATCGAAAAAATTTCAATCCAACATAGCATCAACATTGCATTGCATCATCATGGTGAGTTCTCTACACAATTCTACACATCTTTAGATTCTAGCGAGGTTGAGAATACCACCTTGATTCCCTTTCCATTGAAGATCAATTGAATAGTTGAATGCTCCAATTCTTCATAGCAAATTAGTAAGTTAGCAAAAATTGGTGAAATTAGCAAGGGGTTAGTGTGAAAATAAAGTGTGTAAACACACAATCAGCATGATATGGTGACAAATTAAGGAATTATGAACACATTGCTTGATACACACACGTCCAAAATCCACAAAAACATAAACACACAAGTGACATTAGTAGTGAAATTAGTGAGGGAACGCATTCGATTATGCCACAATTACATTAGTATAGGCCATCGTCCCCGGCAACGGTGCCAAATGTTGGGGGTCCCATCATTGCATAGCTCTAATGACCAACATAATTATCAATCCGGAGAGATGAGCTACCCGGCTAGGACATGGAAACACTCACACGGTTAGTGAGCTAATCGTGGGAACACAGATGGTTAACTCTATGAGGTGAGCTTCTCGGCCTATGGAGGAGCTAAGTCACAATGAAGGGCAATCTCCACATCCACTTCTCTTCACCTCCAATCAACTCAATCACACACACTACGATTGCAAGATGCACACAACACTAATCCTATCATGCAACACACTAACTGTAAGCACACACACATAGATCTATCAAGCACCACACTTAGATCAAACCTACATGCACACACAAGCAAAAGAGGGAAATCACACAAGATTAGAGAGGGATTAAACACTAATTAGTTAAGATCTAGCTAATCTAAGCATCATAGGCAACCATAAGAAGCATGAGTAAGGCATAGTGAAAGAGAATGAATCATTGATTAGTGTTATGGCAAGTCTCATGAGCAAGGAGAAGATCAAGGACTCCATAGCCACACACCTCAAGAGCTCTCACCCAAGAGTGTTCTCAACAAATGAGCTTGAGAACCTTAATTTCTTTTACACACTGCCTTATATACCTAGGGTAAAAATATGCAATGTCCGGCCGCCCAAGGCCTTTAGGGCTCCACCACTTACTGAATGTGCAACCTAGGCACTGTAATTGACCTATTCTTTATAACTTGGAACTCTGATTGAGCCCGTAATACATTAAAATATTACAATGGCTTGAAATAAATCGGGAATTTACAATACGTGACCATTTTGGGAAAATGTAGAAAATGTGTAACTCCAATCTTTACTGCTTCTTCGTATCATCCTCAATGTGAATCGGTCTTTAGCATCTTCTATTAAGTGACATTGACTCAGTTAACAGTTGTACAGACAAAATAAACATGTCAAGGGAGGTATAAAAATTGTACCTGTTGAATCTGGTGAAGAGTGATGGCCCCAACAGCTCGCAATTGGCAGAAAAGTGGTGCGTGCTCTAGGTTGCCAAGAAGCTCTCTCTCAATCACCGACTTACCTAGAACATGAAGTGTACTCTTACCTTCCTTGCCTTGATTTCTTACTTCATATCATGTGCAACTGAGCTCATGATTTGGATATCCTGTCGTTGTTTTTCCTTGATTTTGTGGATTTGCCTATCTGTAAGTTGGACAAAAAATTGATTTGCACCTAATCTTTCAAAACTCGCCATGCTTGAAGCTCCTACTTTGCTAATTCAACGCTTGCTTTCAAAACTCAATTTTGGCTCTCTTGAGTAATTTTATTAATTTTTTATCCTTATTGATTAGAAATTTATTATTGTTTTACAAAAAATTAGCCAAAATTATTACTCATGCTCATATATACATACTCTCGGTCTAGGGATCATGATTGTCAAACTTTGATCAGTATAGTTCATTAATATGTTTGATAAGGGATTAAAACCAAATACAAAGCAAATAAAACATAAAAATCTAATTAAAAAATAAGCAAAAAACACACTTTACACATGAATTCTTCTCATCTTGTAGTAGCCAAAGGGTGCTACTCCCCCCTTTGTCATTTTGAGTCATCTTCAACAAAAGGTTGTGCAATGTGGGTGATAACTTGTGTCTATGCAAGGCCGTGTAATGTGGCCCTATTATGCTAAAGAAAAAAATGCACGGGGTAACACTATGCTATGCACGATGTGGGTACTGAACTATTTGTTTAGTGACCTTTTTTGGACCGAGGCTTCATCATGTTTCTTTTTTTGAACAAAAGTGATTGAAGATGTCGCGCTCTTTCATGCAGAGTTGTCTATGGAATTTACATGCAGGCTCTAGCGTGAGTATGCATGCTTGCCTATCCCTAGAGCCGATACAATTGCATGTAGATTGATTGAGCGAGCCAGTGGACATAGGTTGAGAGAGTCTCTCACCTATTTTCTTGTACATACTAGTAGTTTAGCTAGTAGCACTCACTTATCGGTGCATTGCCTTTAAGCTCGGAGGGTTCACTATGTGTAAACCTATCATATCACGTGCATTCAAAACACATTTATAAAACCCCCTATCTGTGAATTTTTTTAAGAATATAATGTACCTTTTCTTTTAAAATCTATAAGTTGTTTTCAAATTTGAAAAAATAGTATCTTGATGTATATATATTTCTGTAAGTTTTAAGAATTGTAAATACCCTTCTATTGAACTCACGTGATAGGTTACATTTTTCTTAGGTGACCTCCCCGAGCCTTTATGTGGGAGATTGTTGGGGTAAAGGCATTGCGCATTTGCTAGGGGCTGGACATCCGATGTTTGCCAACTGCCCACATTATGTCCATACACATTCCTTATTATTTACATACACAAATTATAAGGAGCTCCTCATCACATTCTTGGAGGTTGTTCCACCCACACAGTGTGTCTTCTACTCTTCTCCTCCCTTGGCATCAAGGAGTATATATGCAGCCCTATGTAAGTGCACCACTGCAGTGATCTGGGTGCCCTTTGAATGTGAGGCTGAGAGAAACTCTGTGCTTCAATACATTGTGGTGGAGTTAGCACATTCTACCAATCAAGCAAGGTGTACAACAATATACTACACTCCTCAATCCACTGAGACATTGTACCAGTAAGATGGTTCAAGAGAGAAGCAAAGGATTTGAGTGTGGTGCTCCCTAAACCAAACATGGTGGAAGCTGTTAACAAGAGCAATGGTTGCACAACGGTATGGTGGAGTGCAAGAAGGAATGGAAATTATAATTTTTAAAGTTGAGAATATGGCTAATGCGAAGAGCAACATGAAGTACTAGATGAAGGATACTACAGCATGTCGTCTCTCTAGAGTAAACATCTCCACGTACACGATGGCTATCATGCTGAAATTTATAGAGAGCCAGCCTCAAGAGTCATAGAGATGGTTTGAAAGCTGATCTCATTAGTGTGTGTGAAGAGTGTCAACTCCCAAGAAGGCCGCTTCTCTCTAGAAGGCTAGGTTTTACCTAGTCCTTCTCACATAATATTGCCCGTGTGCATGTCGGCGTGTAGTGGTTTCTACAAGGAATGAATCGGGGATTGAAGGCGACTTGAGAGGCCCTCACTCATTTACAGAGCTTCACAGATACTCACTAGACAAACTTGGGGCAGCGTGCAAAGCTTGCTGTCGGTTTGACAACTGTAGGATGAACAGGAGGCACCTAGACTGGGCACAAAAGAGCAAGAGCCTAGAGGAGGTGTGGCATTTGGAGGATCATGCTACAACCTTGCATCAAACTATCCAACAACTACCCCTATGCATCCCACCTCCTCACATCTCTCGGAGCTGCCACAACTTCATGTGGACTCTTCGGAGGGGCGCGGAACACGCCGGCGTGCGAGGCACGTTCTCTTCATTTTGATATTATTTTTAATAGTATGGCCCAAAAGTAGTGGGGGATTGAAAGCTTTAGAGTACTCACTACAAGCGAACATATGCTTTTCCGAAGTGAGATAGTTCACTTCAAAGATCTACAATGATTCACAACCCATGCAAAAAATAGGACATCCAACACCCGCATCTCGCTTAAGAAGTTCTTGGTGTAAATTTACTCTCTACAAGATCATGCCAAAAAGAGTACAACCAGACACTCTACCTATCCAGGCATGCTGGAGTTGAATAAGGATGCATTTTGCAAGACACAGATAGATAGCACGCATACTTTGGTCCCGATGGGTGGCGAGTTGTAGGCTTGACCTTCACCACCTACCGGCAGTAAGCGCACATGCAGCAGTGGCAATTGGTGTCACAGAGCTGAAAATGAAAGTCAACTCCTTTTGTCATGATGTCCTCCTGTTGTAGCCGATGGGGCTTCCTCCCTCCAAGAAAACGGCTCTCACCGGGGGTGACTGTTAACGCTAGTACTATGACATTACGGTGGCATCGATGAAAGTCACGATGGCTAGGTGCAAGGGCGTGGCGGGCTTGTGGTGGGCTCAAACTACTTTTTTTCCATGAGCAGCCACCACTCATGTGCATGTGCACATGCTAAGAGAGGTTGTGCATGCATGGCAAGCTGGTCTTCCACATTGCAAGAGAGTTGGAGGAGCATGCAACTGCCTTGCATCAAACCATTCAGCATCTCGCTTCCTGACATCTCTCGAAGCCTTCCAGAGCTTCACCCGGACTCCCGAATGGGCGCACGCCAGTGTGCAATGGTATATATAAGGGCTTCAAGTCTAGATAGCGGGTCACACATATGGTTCTTAAAGTCTTATGCTATGCATGACATGGTCTTCCATATTGCATCTTGTTACCTGAATTATAAGGGATGCAACATGCCTTTGAGTGGCCACTTGCCAAAGGGACCTAGGCATTGTGCAGACTAAGCCTCCAATGTTTTGATTTTCTCTCTCTCTCTCTCTCTCTCTCTCTCTCTCTCTCTCTCCACCCATAGCTAAATGCATCAAAGTGTCTGCCTACAGAAAACTGCAATGGCAGACCACAATTACTCTCATGCCAGACCCTCTTATCTTTGTGCATCTCTGCATGAGCAGCATAGGTCAAAGGTAGCTTGAAGTTGGAACTCAAGTGCTACTCGCACTAGCGAACCAATTTGTGTATCCAGGAGTCAAAGACTCAGGTTATAGAGAACCTTCAACTCATAGCCTCGTATTGGTCTCGATCCAATATATGTCAACAATGTTTCTATTGCATGGAGCCTATAGGCATTTTGAAGCTATTTTAAGATTCTCCTTTTGTGTATGTACCTTTTGAGCCATGCTTGCAATAAAAAAAACACTTGAATGTAAAAAAAAGAATTTCCGATAGCAAGGAAACAAGAGCAAGTATGCTGCTCAAATTCTCTCTCTCTCTCTCTCTCTCTCTCTCTCTCTCTCTCTCTCTCTCTCTCTCTCTCTCTCTCTCTCTCTCTCTCTCTCTGAGGCACCACTGATGTTGGAAAGTTCGTGAAAGAAAACAAGCAAAACTTGTCAATGTTTTACATCCGCATGTTGGGTTAAGGGGATAGTTTGGAAATGCACATGAAGCTTTTCGTAAACTTTTACTTAAACACTAAAAGTTTGCAATACTATTCCTCTAAGCTACTCGCCCACTTGCAAGTGACGGTCAAAACCTGCAAGCTCCCTACTCAAAGCCCATTGAATAGGTGTATAGGCTCCTTGATGATCTTCATCATCAGGAGATCATCATTCTAAATTTTCTTGCCACAATAATGCAAAGGGGTATTGTAGGGGGAGTTTCCACATTTTTTGCATAGTTTGTGATTTCTTTTGAAATGCTCTATGATTTTGCACTCTAAATGTTGGAGCAACTCCTTGGTCTTGCTAAATGCTCACAATTTAAGACCACTAGAAAATATTGAAATCAATTACTGGTGAGATGTGAGGTCGTGAGGTTGCAAGTACGTTGGCTACCCAAAATCTGGATTGGGTAAGCCATAAGCAAGAAGGGGAGAGAGCAGTTAAAGACGGAGTGGAGGCAGCAATTGTGTCGAGTGGTGGCAGGTTGACCTTTGTAGCATTATCAACACGCTGTGGTTTCTCTACGTAGGAAGATTTTTCCTTCTCGTATAGCTGATCACCCTTTGCCTTGTCCAAAGCAGGCACTTTCGACTTTTATCAGTTTTTGGAATTAAGGGGATTGTGTATTTTAGACCGATCGCCATCCATCATTAAGGGGGATGAATCTCCATCCTCCCTCTTGAAGCTGTTGAGTCGAGCCATCAAGAGTGATGTTTGGGGGATCGCAAATTACCTCCCTGCATAAGGTGTCTATGGGGAGGTTCTATTTTGGCTGGTTGTTTCAATACACCACACTAGGGATTTTCAAGAACAATTTTTCTAATGAAAGAAAATAAAGACACATGATGGGTACCCTTAATCATTCTTGCAATTATAGGTCAAATTTGAAGCATTTGTTAGTATTTATATTAAAAAATTTAAAAACTTATTGGTTTTCTACAAGACAATTTTGGACTGTAGTCAAGATTTTGCTACCAACCCTTGCTCACAATTTAAGTTCATTTTGTGTGAAAGACAATGAGAACATGAACATATGATTTTTTAGATTGTTAAATAGAGACTATTTCTAACCAATAAAAAATCATGCATACTAGGCCATAATTGATGTTTTTGTGGTTGCCCTCCCACTTCATGCCTAAGAGGTGAAGCAAAAAGAGAACTAGCTCTCAACTAGCATCTGGAAATAGAACCTACAACCATTGGCCAACCATGGAAACATTTTAAGTTTGCAACTAGCTGCCAACTTATGCTAGAGTCTCATTCATGTGAGCAAGTTTTTGAAATGTTGAAGCATGTAGACATGAATCATACATGCACATTCACTGGCAGGACCATTTTACATGTTGATATCCTCATCTTTATGAAATTTTCCTTTGATGGATAACCCTTGACTTTCACTATTGTGCCTTGTTTACACCTTTGAATAGAAGATCATGTTCAGGACATCATCCATCTTGTGTACTCAATCTTGAGAAAATTTCATCGGCTCTTATTCACACAAAGTTATGCTTGAAGAAGCTTTTCAAATGATATGAAAAAAGATGAATGAAAGTTTTCCTTTTCATCCTTTCCACGACAAAGTCCTTTCTCTTCTCCGCTTTTCCTCAACGTTAACTTGTCCAATACCCACATCCTTAAATACCTTAACATTCACCTCCTTGCTATCTATTGCAATCTTCTTGAAAACTTTCTTGCACCACATCTAGGGCACTCTCCAAGAAAGAATCTCTTTGCATGATATTCATGATCCGTAGGGCGAGGGCATAATATTGAATCCAGTAAGTTACTTATGTGGTGAAAAACTACCTGGTTTGCAGAACATTGCCTTGCGTCACTATGCGTAATGGAGCATGTGCATGGATTTTCTCCCTCCCTCTCTCTCTCTCTCTCTCTCTCTCTCACACACACACACACACACACACACACACACACACACACACACACACACACACACACACACACACTTGGTCACTGCAACTAACTAGGGTAGCCAGTTTTGGGTACACTAACTCTACCTATTGGTACTACTACCCTAATTAACTATGTTTGGTGGTAACACTTTACCCTACACTCTTATGGCGGTTCGACTAAGCCTTTGCTGCTAGAGTACGAGCAGCATACTCGCAGCATAAGGATCTCCTCCTTGAGTATGAAATCAACTAATGGATACTTAATTCCTCGTTGCTGACCTACTAGGCTATCTTGATTTGCATGGTTTAATAAATTGCAAAAAAGGAACCTAACTAGGGGGTGCAACCCCTTATGGATCCAACCGCTCCTACACTACTTTCTTGGGTTCTTTGGGTTAGTATAAACCTTTTTTGAAGCATGGGCTCAGTGGGTACCATATGGGTATTGAAGGAGTATGAGCGGAAGTGCGACGCGAGAGAGAGTGCGAGAAGAAGAGCACAACGATATGGTGAACTCGCTCTACTGTAATGTGTAGAGCATAGTGAGTTCTTATTAGGTTTTCACAAAAGAATATGTGTACATACCTGGCGGCCCGCCCACTTACCTGGGCGACCACATTGGGCTTTATACCCCAACAACCTCCCACTTAAAGTCCAATGTGGTACTTTAAGTGTGAGAGAAGCTACTATACAAGCTAATATACAAGAGATGTAGAGAAGTGATGTACTACCCTACACCTAACTGCTTGCAAAAATGCGCAAAGCTCTCTGAGGGAAGTCCTTTTGTAAGTAGATCAGCAGGATTTTCTGTGGTGTGAACTTTGACAAGCTGAAGTTGCTTATCCTCGAGCATTTCCCTGATGAAATGATACTTCACATCCACATGCTTTGTCTTTGAGTGATAAACTGGATTGCGAGCCAATTGTATAGCACTTTAACTATCACAATATAACACAGGCATCTCTTCTTTGATTCCCAAATCTGTTACTAGTCGATTAAGCCAAATTGATTCTTTGCATGCCTCTAATGCTGCAACATATTCAGCCTATGTAGTAGACTGAGTAACACAATCTTGTAATCTAGAACGCCATGATACTGCTCCACCAGCCAATGTAAAGACATACCCTGACGTAGACCTTCGGTTGTCTAAGTCACCTGTATAATTTGAGTCTGTAAAACCCTTTACACTTAGCTCCTGACTCCCATAGCATATACGCATACTCTTTGTAGCTTTCAGGTATCTCAATATTCCTTTCACTGCCTCCCAATGTTTCTTGCCTGGGTTTGACATGTATCGACTTACTACTCCCACTACAAATGCAATGTCTGGGTGAGTAGCAATCATTGCATACATTAAACTACCCACTACAGAAGCATATGGAATCTTATCCATTTCAGCCTGTTCTTCCTCAGACACAGGACAATCTTGTTTGCTAAGTTTCACATATGGTGGCAATGGAACACTCAATGCCTTTCCCTTCTCCATATTGAAACGTTGCAAAATCTTGTCAATATACTCTGTTTGAGATAACCAAATCAACTTCTTTGATCTGTCTCTCTCAATGCACATACCAAGTATATGACTTGCCTCACCCATGTCTTTCATGTCAAACAATTTTGCCATCTTTGACTTCAAAGCTGAAATTTCTTCCAAGTGCTTGCCAGCAATCAACATGTCATCCACATACAAAATAAGGATCAGCCAACTGCCATCCTTAGCTCTCTTTGTGTATAGGCAGTGATCGAACTCACTACGTTTGTAGCCTTGATAAAGCATAAAGTTGTGGAACTTATGGTACCATGCCCTCGGTGATTGTTTTAAGCCATAAACACTCTTTAACAGCTGGCATACCCAATCTTCCTTGCCTTTCTCAACAAACCCTTCTGGCTGCTGCATGTAAATTTCCACATCTAAATCACCATGCAAGAACGCTGTCTTGACATCCATTTGGTGCAACACCAAATCTAATATGGTAACCAATGCAAGAAAGCATCTCAATGTAGTCATCTTGACCACCGGAGAGAAGACTTCATCAAAGTCAATGCCTTAATCTTGCTTAAAGCCCTTGGCAACAAGCCTTGCTTTGAACTTTGGCTGACTATCATGAGTGGTGATCTTATACCTGTAAACCCATTTACAAGGTAGAGCCTTTTTGCCATGTGGTAATTTAACTAGCTTCCATGTCTTGTTTTTATGCAGAGCTGTCATCTCTGACTGCATGGCCAATTGCCAATTCCTGGAGTCCTTCATTTGCACTGCTTCCTTGTAACATGAAGGCTCATTGCAATCAGTCAACATGACATAGTTCATAGATGGAACAAACCTATCAGGAGGTCGCGTGATACGTCCAGATCTATGTACAATAGGTGGCTCAGGCTCAGCCACAACCTATGGTTCCAATCTATCATGTCCTGACAGCAACACCCAACAACAACATTGGCCACCATCTCCAACACTGAGCAGCACTCACGCAGCGTCCCATGGGCGGCGGTCCACCATAACCACATGCTAGGGGAGCTCTACTCTCTACATGATTTGTTGCTCTAGACCATGGGCCACTCCACTACATATGTAGTGATTCCCTTGCCTCTTGCACCCCATGTGGGTTTTCCTCAATGCCATGTGGTGGTCTCCAGAGTTGCCAAGCAGTTAAAGCCTTAAAAGAGTTTCCTCGCTTCCTTTTCTTGCTAGTTGGTGCTCAAAATTTGAGTCACTAAGCCGTAAAGCCATCCCATAGATCTAGTCCCCGGAAATAGTTTACACAGATCCCAACTTAACTTGATCTCCCCGGGCCTGCCAACCAATGCAAAAAAAATAAAATAAAAAAATATGGCATTGCATTGCCGCCAATTGAACCAAACTTCAAAGAGCCGTATCTTCTCGTCCAGACAACCGATTGACAATCCATAACTTTTGGCTAGCTCCATACAATCCATACTACATTCTAGGACTTGGTTGAGCCCAAAACCTCGCAGTTAGCATACTCTCCAATTCAAGCGAGTTGGCCTATAACTTGCCCCCATTAATCTTTCAACTGGCAATAACTTTCCCTCTAGAGCTCCGATTGACAATCCGGAAAGACAGGCATGCTCCACAACTTGAGCTCTTTAATGTTATTCATTGGTATCATCTTTGAACATCTATCCCTATCTGCCCTGTCTGTCAGGAATCTACATTGATTTCTAACTTTGAACTGTGATATCTTCTACAACCAGGGCTCCGTTTGAGGAACCGTTTGGACCGTTTTCTACAACATCTCAAATACTACATTCTAGAGCATCAAATCATCACTTTGAACACCTAGACTTGCCATCCCAATTAGACCTTTTTGGAGATATCTTGGCCTAAGAAACCTCATCAAGCATTCAATCCCGTTTCCCTTTGCCTACCAGGGTACTTACACCCACTTAAACCCTTTGCCTAGCACCTGTATGCACCCTTAGCATTGTTTGCACCACTTCTAGCTTTGACCGACTTTGGTTGTACCAATGTGCCTGCACTTTCTGAGCAATTTATGTTTGTTCCCCCCATGTGTGCATCATATCTCTCTCTTGTCATGGTAGATTTCTCTCTCTCCTTCCTTCCTTATGCAATAGGCTCCAAATTTAGGTGATCTTCTTTGCCTTGGCACTGCTAATTGTGTTGTAACTTTTCCTTCAATAGAAGCCAATTGCTTTATGCCAAGTGGATCTATGAGTGGATCTATTCTCCTTCCAATGTTTCAAAAAATGATATTATACAATCAAGGTAATGAAGGAAATTTAGGTGATCTTTTCTGTCTTGGCAGTGCAAATCGTGCTATAACTTTTCCTTCAATAGAAGCTAATTGTTTTATGACAAGTGGATCTATTCTCCTTCCAATGTTTCAAAATATGATATTACACAATCAAGGTAATGAAGAAAACCATTCATAATCAAAGAGCCGGGCTCAATTGACATCAATAATATTAGTAACATGAATGTAAAGTTTTTTTTTTTGGCAAAACTCACAATAGTGACTGTGTGAATTTTATTAACAAAACCAAGAAACTACAAATTCAAGTCATGCTTGTGCCGAGCCATGACCTCTCCGAGAAACTCTAGATACATCGGCTAGCAAGGGAGATGCTCCATGCCACTTAGCATGACTCTCGGTTGAACATGTAGGTGCTTTAGCAGCCAGAACAACACCAACTGCCTTGTTCCACTCAAAGTTGTTCCCCTTCCTAATTGTGACAATTGTTTTCTTACTTTCTTGAATCTCTACAAATTCAACATTTTTTAACGCATTCTCAAAGAACCAATAGTTCCTAGACTTCCACATGTGCTTGAAGTAGCAATATCTGACAATTTGTGTGTCAATAAGTAGTGGTTGGATCTTGAACACCTTCCTTCCAAGAACAGATTGTTCTTGGAAAAACCCATCTTCCAAGTCTTTTGAATCCATTTACAAATCTTCCTTGATATGCCACAGATTGTTGGACACTCCTTGAAGAGGTGCACGATGTCCTCACTAGCTTTTTTGCATGTGCGAGCATCAATCAAGTCCAATACTTCTGGCGAGGATCTTCACTCTAGTAGGTAAGGCTCCCCACAACACCTCATCCCAAGCGACCAATGTGGGCACCAAATGTTCTTTGCGATTGTCACCCATCTTGAATTTGGCCATTTTTGCCCCATTACTTGATTAGGGGGGAAAACCAATCTTGTGAGACCATAAGGGAGTTGTACACTTCTTTGGTTTGAGTTTGAGAAAGTTCCTATTCTCAGGCCACCACCGTGCCTTCCACTCAAACTTGGGCTCACAAGAAGGCAACCAAGTTTTTTAAAGCCGTTCTAAATCTCTAAAGGCCATGTTGCAGAGAAATAAGCCAGCCAACATGAATGAAATCTTATTAAAGTATGGTCACACTTTAAGTGATATTTGGGGAATAAAGTCCTAAAAGATAGTGATCGCACTAATACTTTTTCTCTAGTATTAATAGTATTTAGCCAAGCCTAACCAATAGGATTTTTTCCTTGTGTGTGAATAAGATGCTATGAGGTACTGACAGGTGAGGTGCCCTTTCAAAGCACAGAGAACTTGAGGTGGAGGGTGAGGAATGACAAGGAGAGGCCGGCATTTCCAGAAGATGAGTACAGGCCACATGCCTTGACAAGCCTAATTTGCAACTACTACCATGTCCTCAATAGTATATGGCACAAGCATGCTCAAATGGGATCAAGGATGGAGGTGAAACATCGTGACGTGCATGCATTGTAGGCCGTGTGATCGGGTTCCAAATTTACAAATTCATCCGCACTTATGAATTGGAATACCATATTCTTCACTGAATGCATGTGGGCATGGTGGTTAGAGCACATACATTACATGGCATAGGTCGTGGTTTGGTGCACAAGGTGCAATACAATCCTAACTGGTCTAAATGTACTTGTTGGCCCAAATTTACTTTTTGGGCCTTATTTTACTTAACAATCCAAATTAAGAAAACAACATCGAGTGGCCCAAATGACCCCCATCATCAATCCCATTAAAACAAGCCCGTGCCAGATAGTGTGGAGGCTAGCATGGTAGTCCTGGCAAGAGGCCATCCTTCACAAAGATTTTTAGAGTTCTACAATTCTTTGGGGATCAATGGTTGCTATTAGGATGTGGTCACACATGGATTAGTTTTTAGTTAGAGGTTGTACTGATGCCACTATGCCAAAATGTGCATAGTTACAAAAATCCATGTGACCATATTGCATGATTTTCACGAGGCACAATTCACTTCAAAAGTTAATTACTACAGTAGTGACGATGCGTCAGGCAAAACTATATCAAAAGTTATCTGATAGCCATTCATCGTGTGACCACTTCCATAGGCCTAATGGAGTGAGAGGAGTCTCATAAATTGGATTAGGCTAGTGAAATAGGGGCACTTCATACTTCATAACAACCATAGATCCCTCCTCAACATGAATAATTATCTTGTACATATGCATGTGTACATGTCACACGTATGCGTAGATAGATATGCATGGATACATATATATATATATATGCATACACATGTCATGTGTATGCGTAGATAGATATGCATGGCTATATATTTTTACATATGCATTATGTATTAATTCTGCCCGTTGTCTATGTGTCTACAAAAATAGTAGGTATTATATGCATGTATTTAGGAACATTTATATTTGCATATAACAAAGAATCATTATAGGCATCCTTTTAAGAAAATTTATATTTACATACAACAAAGATTCATTATATTTTATTCACGCTCTCAACAACATGATCTTGAAATTCCTTTGTGTGATAGAGTGTTGTAGCGCTTGGATGCACGCCACATCAACACATAGAATTTACCCGGCCTACATGCAATGAGGGAGCTCTAACTTAGTGCACGAAACATCATGGGGTGCTGACACATCAGCTCCTGGAAAGATTATCAACCTACAACTCCCATCTAGTTATGATCAATAGTAGATTGTAGCCAAAACGAAAATTGGAGAAATCTAATCTATACAATTATTTACTCCAAGAAGTAGATCAACTACAAGGCCTACAACTTCAGCATACTTCAACTCAGGTTTGCCATGCAGCATGCACAAACAGGAACATATAAAATGCACATTGCTTAGCTACCAATACTGGTAGCACCTTGCTTTGAGGAATTCCTTATATGGAGTACAAAAATATGATAAATTATACTTCCAAATAGTTCATGATGGCAAGCAGGTCATAAAAGGGATTAAATTGAGCAACCAACACTTTCCAAGCAAAACTAACCCTCACAAAGGCTTAAAGCAATTCAATGGCACTTTACTACATTACATTGCTCAAGATGCATTAATTGCCAAACATACAAACTTGAACAAACGCCGACAATAGTCATAAATGATAAGTCCACTATTCTACAAAAAACTGCCAAAATTGATAGTCAAGCTTCTGCACATTCAATGTAAGCCGCTATCCTAAAGAGATAACTTAGTTCCTTTTGGGACCTTGGAATCCACCTATAGGTTGCAGCTTTCCAAAGTTCCTACTAGTAGTAGCAGGAGCCTCTTCGCATACATAAACAAAAGAAGGTGATGTTAAATTTCCTTTCTTTTGTTGGGATTTCAAAGACACAACTATACTTGCAATTGAAGGAAATGGCCTTTCCAAAGTCCCACCTGCTTGAAAACTCCTATAGGGTGAAAGCATGTATACATGATTTCATGGACACTCCTTTTAGACACCCCTTTGGGAGGAGAGAGAGGGGTCTTCTTGCTTGAATTTGAAATATGAGAGCAAAAAGTGAAAGCCTTCTTGGTAGGGGGGAAGGGAGGCGGCTTGAAAATGCCAAAAAATAAATGGAAACAAGACAATTAAGGCAACGACATACCCAATTACGTTGCTAAATATTCTCTCTCTCCTCCACTCCATATGCATCCCTCCTATGCTTGTTCTCTCCCTCTCTAGTGTGTTCCACCATGCAATCTGTAGGTGTGCCATGACTCTCTTTCTCTCTCTCTCTCTCTCTCTAGCATATCCTATGCTTCTTGCATGCACACAATGCCTCTCTTACTGCTTGCATAAGCTGTATTCATGAGTACTATGGATCTCTCTCTCTCTCTCTCTCTCTCTCTCTCTCTCTCTCTCTCTCTCTCTCTCTCTCTCTCTCTCCCATAGTGTATGATTCCCACCTATGCATGATGCTTTTCTTCCTGCCTACGTAAGCTGTATTCATGACTACTCTCTCTCTCTCTCTCTCTCTCTCTCTCTCTCTCTCTCTCTCTACCATAGCATATGCTTCCCACCTACACATGATGATTTTCTTCCTACCTACGCAAATTGTATTCATGAGTAGTCTCTCGCTCTCGCTCTCTCTCCCCCCCATGAGTACTATGGCTATGCTAAAGGTCTTCTTTTCTACAACCTAAGCCTCATAGCTGCCTCATAACCATCTCCACGTGGAACCTCACGGTGAACAGAATGACAATACAATTTTGGTATATCTTCCTCCATTGTCTATCACACCACATCTCAAGGGAGCTTCTATACAGTCTACAAAACTATTGGATTGCAAAGAAGAAGGAACAAAGAAGCTTTAACAATAGGATGGCGTGGAGGCATGAGGATGTTACATTGATGAGCGAGAGGCAAAGAAAATCTACACGTCAACCATGGAGGATTCCCTTTCTTAATAGAAAGTCAAACTCTGTCTACATATGCTAATGCCTAGACTAATTTGAGGCTATATAATTAAAATATGAAGATATATGGCATAGATTGACTAGCTACCGTAATAAAAATGATGCAGATTTGATGTGAATGGAATTTTTTTGGGCCAATTGCATTGGAGTCTTTACTTAAGGATGGACAACCATGAAGGTTTTCCTTTCTTAGTAGGAAAGTCTAAGGGCACCTTGCAATCTTCACCCTTGGTTGTAGGACATAATACATGTCCATTGGGAGAAGGGGGAGCTTTAATAACATGTAGCTATACTACAAAGCTTAATGTTTGTAAGCAATTTGATGAAGCCATCTCTGAGGAGTCATGATAGCTGGCATTTCTTTTTGGGAGAACACATGAAATGAATCATTAGGACCATGTGGTACATTACTTCTTTGTATCACCACTGAGAAAACCATCCATTGCTTTCAAAAACATGAGATCATTCAAAATGCGGACCCAACTACTATATTTTTAAAAGCAGATTGCAGAGAGCAACAAATCATGCACATGAAAAATTCCTTCTTTACCATAGGTGCACACATGCACACACTCCCACCATGCAAAGAATGTTTTCTTTGATTTTAGAACTCTATCAAACATGCGTATTATGCAATGCACAAGAAATTGGATAGGACTAGTCTTTTTTATGTCCTATCCAAACTTGGAAACACTTGGCACAAGGACCTTGTATTTATAGCATGGTGAGACTCAACTTGACTAAGGTGGATAAAAAATTGTCTATGAAACGCACAATGGAGACGAATCAAATAAGAGTTGAAAGAACCAATGAACCAAACAAGAACACTTGCTTGAGCCAAGATTCCAAGAATGTCTATGAGATAGCTTCTCCCTTTTTTGGCATGCTAAAACATGCCTTAGACCGGAAGAAAAAAAAAAGGCATACAAATTTCTTTCTTTTGTTACTGTTGAGTCCTTGATATAGACTTAAAGATCTAGTCTTGACACAATAATCAAAGGATTCTTCCTAAGACAAATAAAAAAGGGAGCATGATCTTATTTTCGAATAGGGATTACAAACAAGAAAAGAATCCCCATTGGTCAGGCTTGGCTAAATACTATTAAAACGAGAGGAAAATTAATTATTAGCACGATCACTATCTTTCAAGAATTTGTTAGGATTGGCTAAATACTATGAATACCAAGGAAAAAGTTAATAGTAGTAGGATCACGACTCTGTTCCTCAAATGTCACTAAACAAATTAAAGTATAATGTGTGACCATTTTAATAAGTTTTGTTCATGTTACTAATATTATTGATGCCCAGTTTTGTTTATGTATGGGTTCCTTTATTTAAGGAACCCATTTTTTAATTTTGTTTTAGAAGGCTTACCCTTGTTTTAGATAAAAAGATACTTTATTAGCATACATGGCATCTATCTTCAAATGTTGCCTACCCTCCAATCTCCGATTTCTTTTGAACCACTCGCCAACTTTCTTAACACCAAAAATGTTTTTTTAAGGGGAAATTTTTACAGACTTCACCAGTGGAAAGCTCGGATAAAATGAAGATAGGATTTGACACCCATCTACCCTTCTCAAGGAAGTTTTCCCTCAATCAAAGGTTAAATTGTTTAGGAGTCCATAATTTTCAACTCTGGCCGATTCAACCCTGCACTGCCGGTTTTCGATCTGCTCGTTTCACAGAGAGCATTTCAGCATTTTTAAAGCATTGATTTTCGACTTCAAGATCTAGTTCCTGCGCATGAGCATCTGAGCATGCTTTTGGGGCCTGGTTCGGCCCTGATTCTGGTTTTTTCTGGATCGTCTTGCCGACCCGTGCCTCAAACTCAAGCTCTAATCCCTGCGTGTGAGAATTTGAGCATTTGGAGAGAATGTTCTCACCAAAGCCATCTTCAGCAAGTGAGAGGATGGCGACCAACATCACAAAAGCATCGGGGAGAGACCGGGCTAGCTTTGTCGCTGTCTTGGCAGCCCCGAGCAAAACAGATCGCATCGGACAATTGCAAGCTGCTCTCGACATGGTCATGGAAGAAAACCGCGATCTCAAAGGGCGCCTTAGCACGCTCGAGGCACGCTTTGACTCCATGGTCGGCCTCACAACAGACAAAGTGAAGGAAGTCGAAGAAAAAATCACTCAAGCGTACACGATTGCACTTGCCAAAGTGGAAACTAGTGTGAAGACAGAACTGCGGGAACATCAACTTCAAGAAGAGAATGCCCTCAAGCTTCGCATTGGAGGACTGCCCCAAGCATGGGACGAGTGCAAACAAGATTTTTGCAAATTAATCGACCTCCTCAACAAAACTCTTAAACCGGTCCATGTCGACTACGATGCGGTAGAATGTATCGTCAACAAATTCAACACCAAGCGCACACCTAGTGGACATGCCATTCTTGAGTTCAAAGACAAAGAGGAACGGCTCCGACTACTCCAGCAATCACGTCTCCTTAGAGACACCGAATTTTGGATCGCCGAAGAACTCACCCCGACACAAATCAAGCACAAAGGCGAAGAGCTGAAAAAAGTGTGTGAAGCACGAGCCAAAGGCAAGTGGGCAGTATACCGTAGAGGGAAGGCCATCATCCAGGAGTTTCGAACTCCTAAACCGGCCCCTGCTCCTGCCCCACAGGACCCCCCTTAGACTTTGCTTTTTCTTTTGTTGGACCCTCAGTCCTTAACTGATATGTATCCATTGCCCTCACTTAGAAGAAGTGGTTGTAATGTTTGGTTTTGGTCCCATGGGTTATATCTGACCTCCGTGGACGATAATTCAATCTATCTATCTATCTATCTCTCAATTGTATCTCCAATATACAAATTTACATTAGATTTTTTTTAAAAAAAAGCTCTATGTATTAAATCGTTGGATGAAAAGAAGATAATACCAATAAAGGTGAAAACCAATTTAGGATACATTTGACTCCTTTGTTATGAGTGAAAAAGTACGAATGAATATCAAAATTAGATAATATTTTTTTAAGATGACATAGGAGATCCTTTGCATGGCAGCCACTCCATCGGTAATGAAATATCAAATTTTTCGTCAATTATTCTTACCACATCATCCATGGTTGGTTGTACATGGTTTTTTGAGTTGGTACATGCTAAACCTAGCAATAATAATCTCTTTATGTGTTGTATATCTAGTTCACCAAACTCAAGACAAGAATCTACAAAATGGTAGAAGGCTATCATGTTTATAGAATCCTCATGTGTTGTTCCTTTAGACCATGACAAGTTTTCCTTCTTCATTAATCATAGTTGCTTTCTCTCCACATATAATAGTCAAAACAACAGCCCAAAGCTATTAAAATATGATGATGTTGTCACAACGGTACAATAGCTCAGGACTGCCATATCCAACTCAGACTACCGACACCGTGATGCCATGAACAAGTACTATATTGCCATCATTGTCGTGTAGAACACATGCAAAGATGAAGCCACACTTAGCTTAGCATTGAATTCTGAGTCAAGCATTGTAATAGATGTTTTTACATATCTACGTATAAGGATCAAGTTTTGGTGTTGACCAAAATGGAGGTGATCTAGACTTGAGTCTAGTTGTATGTTACCATATATATGTGGTAGTTATGTCTGCAAAAACACTTAGGACCGTTGTGCCATTCTTTCCCTCACTATGTGGTTTTTCACCCCATGCATTTTATATATGTTGATCATTCTAGGGTTAACTTATCTTTCCATTGTGCACTAAGAAATATACTCCTTGTTGTTGTGTGCCTTGAGATCCTTTATCTTCTCCAAGATTTGTGTGTTTCCTTGCAACCCTATTTCTATAAAGCAGGTTGTTCCTCCCAAGCATAGTTGCCAGCATAGCCAACAACCACCTACTCACTTTCTTTGATTTGAGAAATTAAAAAATTTTCACAACTAGTAATGGTTTCAAGCAAGGACACCCATTGTAGTTGAGCTTATGCAACAAAAGGCATTGAATAGGTTATGATTGGGAATGTGATGATCATGCTCTTTTTGTATGCAAATGATGTAGTGCTTTTGGTCCATCCTTTAGAAGATTACAAAAGCTTATGATGTCTTGAAAAAATTTTGCTTGCATTGTGGGCTGATTGTGAATGGCTCCAAAACAAAGGTTATGCTTGTGAAAATTCTCAACAAGGAGAAGCCATGCATTTTGTATAATAAAGATCCCAGTCAAGTGGTGGAGAGCTTCAAGTACCTTGGACTTGCGGTTTTGGCCAGTCATAAATGGAATGCTTGTGCTACGTGACATTTGACACCAAGAAGAGAGACTACTATGCATTTGAGGACATGTGCAATGCAGGAGAGGTTCATTTGCTGGGTTCTCAAGTAATTCCTCTTTGACACCTTGCAGTGCTTTCTTCTGGAGTTGAAGTATGGGGTGGTGGCATCTCTAGGTCTACTTGTAAAGAGTTTTAGAATTTCCAAAATCTTTCTCACAAACTTTCTCCAAGTCAAGACACAAACACCATACATGCTCTTACTTCTTTGAGTCTGGATCACTTGCCATTGAGATTATGGGTATGGAGAGAGTCATGGAGTACATGGTTAAGGTGCAGCAAAACCTTTCATATCAACTTCCAAGAATTGCATGGAAGCACATAAAAAGTCCAAAAGACACACAAAAGAAAAATGCTATATTTGGGATGGATGAAAGACATTAAGAACGGGTTTTGAGGATGGGATACATTAGACTTTCTTCATGATGCCTCCATAGACATCAAAGTAATTGAGGCTTTGCTACACTGGAAATGTATTAGAAATCCTAGGGATCACACTTCATACGTTACACCACATGTGTTGCCCCCAATTGAAAATCCATCTACTTCTCCCAATGAGGAAACCATACCCAACTGTACATTATCAAGCCTATCACCTTGTGTGCAATCTATACCATTGTATCTGTTTGGTTTAGCTCTCATCCTCTATGATGTGAGATGGGGCATTGGGGCATCAATCACTTGTTTTTTCATTTTTGGGCATTAATGTCCTATTGTAAATTCAACCCTAGTGCATATATAATGTGTCTCTTTTATCTAGATTTCTAAGTCCTATACAAAATAAAGATCATTTAAAGCAATTGAGTGATAAATTTTGTTTCAAAAATCCTTTGTTGGTACCTAGAAGTGGCTATAGTTAGGAAAAACCAAGCTAAAGCTAATGTGAATTGATGTACACGTTCCAAGAGTATTGGAGACTCGAAGATGCAGAACTTCTTCAATTGAAATGGCATCCATGCTCTATGTGGGCAGTAACTAGAAGATGATTGAATACTTTGGAAGAAGATCAAAAGGAGCCATGGTAACAATTCAAGGAGTTGATGCATGTGATCTTCAAGGATTTTGTGTGATTGAGGATGCACCATGTGCACCACATCAATTATTGGAAGCTAAAAAGGATGCATTAGCTGCTACATTTTTAGATATCAACTTCCTATTTAGAGTTTGACATGGATATTTCTTAGCATTTGATAACCTTGACCCTTGAGTTAATCTATTTTAGAACAACGCCAAAATTCAATAGGTGTGTATCTTTTCATATATATGCATGGCAAATGCCTCTTTGATTTTTTTCCATTGCTTTTTCTTACTCTATCTATGTATGCTAATGCGTAGACTAATTTGAGGCTATATAATTAAAATATGGAAATATATGGCATAGATTGACTGGTTAGACTAGTAAGCATGACGTAGATGTTCATTGGTTGGCCCAATTACATTGGAGTCTTTCCTTTAAGGATGGACAACCGTGGAGGTTACCCTTTCTCAACAGAAAGTCTAAGAGCACCTTGCAATCTTTACCCTTGGTTGTAGGACAGAATACATGTCCATTGGGAGAAGGGGAAGCTTTACTATACTATAAAGCTATAATGTTTGTAACCAATTTGATGAAGCCATGTTTGATGATTCACGAGAGGAAACAACTTTTCTTGGGAGAACAGATGAAATGAAGGCCCATGTGGTACACCTCTTCTTTCTACCACCAGTAGGAAATCATCCATCGCTTTCAAAAACATGAGTTGGTTCAAAATGACCCGAATACTATATTTTAAAAATGTGTCATAACTTAAATTAACACATGCAAACACAGAGTACAGAGAGCAATGAATCATGCACACTTGAAAACTTCCTTCTTTACCACTAGCAAATTTTTATGAGATGCTCAAACCAAATCTAGAATTTTTGCCAAGTCGATAGGATCAATAACGCTTTGCCCTTGAGTAGACCAAAAGATTCTAAAGAAGTGAGTCCCCTTGAGGATGACACAAGTCATCTTTCATCTTTATATGAAGCTTTCATATGATCTCATTCTATCAAGTGTTGATAATACTTTTTCTAGAGACATGCAAGAAAACTTATATGTAAGCGCGCGCGCCCCCCCCCCCCCCCCCCCAAAAAAAAAAAAGAAAAAAACAAAACAAAACACACACACACACGTGCACGCACCCACCCACCCCAAACTCTCCATACCTTAGGAGGAAAATGCCCTAGATTGAAAGCAAAAAAGGCATACAAATTTCTTGCTTTTGTTAGAGCGGAGTCCCTTATATAGACTTGAAGATCTAGTCTTGACACAATAATCAAGATGGTAAAGGATTCTTTCAAAAAAAAAAAAAAAAAGGGGGAGCATGCATCTAATTCGCAAATATGGATTACAAACAAGAAAATTATACCCATTGGTTAGGCTTGGCTAAATACTATCAATACGAGAGAAAAATTACTTATTAGCACGACAAATATGAGATCGGCTCTTTGTTTATGATTGGGTTCTTTTATTTAAGGACTTCATGTGACCTCTTTTTGGCTTTCTAAAAGAAAACCTGTGTTGTGTTGGGTTACGGAGACTCCTTTCATTTCACATCGTGACTGACATGATGGAGACTTACCTTTCATTTCATATCCGAGCATGTCTTTACTTTTTGTTGAATTCTATTGTTTTAGAATGCTGAAGCCAACCTTCACCTTCCATAAATTTTAGTAAATTTTACACACACACACACATGTTTTTTTTTTGCATTCGGTTGTTTTAGAATGCTAAAGTAAAGCTCCACTTTGCATAATTCTAATAAATTCTACACACACATATATATTAATTAATTATTTTTATTTCACCTTTCATTTCACAACTTCACATGGTTTTACATTTCTTGCATTTTATAGCTTAATTCCAGTCAGTGTTAACATTCAAGAAAGTCTCTTTTATTAAGCGACTGCTGATCAAGTTTCTTCCTCACAAAGAAGAAAATAAAAAATACTAGTATAAATTTTGAGATCTGTAAAATTTTTGGACGACTTTCTCACATATTTCATCGGTTTTTCTTCCATTTACCATGGTTTGCAGTTAGCTAGTATCGATTTTCAATTGGCTCAAGACTAAGCTAAGGCAATCCTTTCCCAAACACTGATACCAGTTTAACTCAACCCAACAATTTTACCTCTTTTTTATTTTTTTTGAAAGCCATCGTGACCCTTTCACTTGTTTTATTTTATTTTAGAAGACTTAACCTTGTTTTAAATAAAAGGATATTTTATAGCATCTTTGGAATCTATTTGCATAAGTTGCATGCCTTCCAACCTAGAGGTTCTTTTGAACGACCATCACTCCTTTTCTTGACACCAAAAATGTTCTTTTAGGGAAAATCTTTACAAATTTCATGAACATAAAGCTTGGATAGGATGAGGATAGGATTTGACACCCATCTGCCCTTCTCAAGGCATTTTTCTCTCAAGCAAAGGTAAAAAATTGCATGAGTCTATAATTAGAAGGGCTTGTTAAAATTTACCCTTCTACAGGGATTCTATAGGGAAGGGGAATAAAATAGGGTATTTGTCAATGAAAGGGAATTACATTAAGATGCCCATCTAATCTAGAAAACATACGAGTGCTGTAGCCTTGAGAATGCGAAAATAGTATGTCAAATAGGAGTCTAGTAGTCTTCGTGTACTTCCAAAATGCTAGGGGAGAATGTTTACTTCTGAGTGCCTATCTTTTAAGAAAATAAGGTGCCCTTTAAATCCTAATTTTGGCACTAGAAAACTCACTATTAATAAAGGTGTAAAACTACTTCTATCTACTTACCTCTCTCTCTCTCTCTCAATTGTACCTACAATACACAAATTTACATTAAATTTATTATATTTTCATTTTTTAAAGGCTCTATGTATTAAATCCTTATCTTCTATTCCTAATAGAAGTTGAACACAAAATATCTTTGTCGTTGGGACAAAAAACATGTGGTGCCAATAAAGGTGTAAATCAATTTAGAATACATTTGACTCCTTTGCTATGAGTGAAAAAGTATGAATGAATAACAAATAATTAGTGAATCTTATTTTGCATGGTTGGTTATGGGATGTCAATTTGTGTGTCAATTATTCTTACCACATCATCCATGGTTGTTCGTGAATGAAAAGCAAAATTAGTGAATCTTATTTTAAGATGACATAGGAGTTTTGTTCCCATCTTAAGGGCTACACTCACAACAAATTAACTGGAGTAGATGAGGATCCTTTGCATGGGAGCTAATCTACTCTAAGTATGGTTACGGGATATCAATTTCTCCACCAATTATTCTTACCACATCATCCATGGTTGGTCGTGCACATTTTTTTGATTTGGTACATGCTAGACCTACCACTAGTAATCTCTTTGTGTATTGTATATCTAGTTCACCAAACTCAAGACCAGAATCTATGAATTGTAGAAGTCTATCATGTTTGTAGAATCCCCATAACTTGTTCCTTAAGACAATGACAACTTCCCTTCTTCATTCATCATTGTTGCTTCCTCTACACATATAATAGTAAAAACAACCACCCCAAAACTATAAACATCTGATGATGTTGTCATGTTGTTACTAGCTCAGGAGTGCCAATGATGCAATGCTATGAACATGTGCTACATTTCCATCATTCTCTTGTATAACACATGCAAAGATGAAGCCACCTAGCTTAGCATTGAATTTTGAGTGACACATTATATTATATGTTTTCACATCTCTATGTATAATGACCAAGTTTTGGTGTTGACCAGAATGGAGGTAATGTAGAGCTGATGTCGGTTGTCTAATGATATTTCACCTTGTCATGTATATGATACAAGAGGGATATTCCTACCCAATTTGGTTTTTGAAGAGTTTTGTTGCTAGATCTCCATGGGGCATACGTTCATACACTACTAAGAGTTGAAGTGCACCACCCATATAGAGGAACAATGTTTGGATGATGTAGTTGACTTACCACCTCTAACTCTACACCCAAATTGCACATTCTTGCATTGGGAACTACACTTCCCCTTGTTCAATCACTTGCCCTTACTACCACTTTCCTGTGTCTATTTGCTCACAATACTCCTCCATATACTAGTGCTCCACAACCAAGAATGGTGTAAGAAAACCCATTTATGATCTCATCTATCTCATTGTACAGATACGATCTTACATATAATGGCCCTATGAAAAAAAATAAAAGCTGATTTAATAACATTGCTTTGCTATAAAAATGGTGTTGGAAACACATTTTTGTAGATGAGATTCATGCCAATTGTGTTTCATATAAATGATTGTCATTGATCACCTGCCCCTCCTTGAGTCCAGACCTTGGACAGTGTAGGGAAAGGACACTACACCATCAAGAGTTGGGAGGAGGGGGGCATGAGCGACAACGTGTGGCAGGAGTGGGATCGGTATATCTTGTGCGCACTGGCGAGGATTAGGAATTTGGCAAACACGTGCACAGAGTATGACGAGTATTGAGGTGCCAACACTTCATCCCATTCCAATCAATGACCTACCATTACCTCATTCAAGGTGCAAGCTTTGGATTCTAAGTGCTGATTTGTTGCAAATCTTATGTGTGCAGCATCAAATTCTACTTAGGATTGTGATGTTCATGGATGGCCCATAACACACATCCATTGACTCTTGAACTTGATGGGGTAGAGAATGGCAAGGTTGGGCATTGAGGGGTTGCAAATCTTAGCCCTCCATTCAGCCACCATTCCTGAGTAGGATGAACGTATAGAGCCATTGGATGAGAGACACCTCAATAGCCGGAATATGTTTGGGCTACATCCAATCAAAGTCAAGAATTTCACCAGCCAGAATGAGCTTATATCTTGACAACTCAATATGCAAACTTTGTTGTAGCTTGGGACAACTTAGCATGCAAAATATTCCACCTTTTGAGAGGAGGTACAATAGGTACAACGTGTTGCATGATGTCGATGATCAAATGACCAGTAGTATACACATGCCTTGTACCCCCCCCCCCCCCCCCCCCCCCGCGACCTCGATGGACCCGGGCTCAATTCCGAATAAATTTTCTTGTGATATTCTTGAGACTTGATAGATAGGTCTCAAGTGGGTGGTCAATGTGTGTACTTGTCCACCCACTATAAATACATGTGGCTCATGGGGGTTATCAAAGGAGACAAATTTAGATGGGCTCAGTGCTTTATCAAATGGGTAAAATGGGTGTTTCAAGTTGGTGGCATGGGCCTTGGATGCACAACTGATCATGGATAATCAAATATAATAATGCAATTGCACATCTAGAATAAGAAACAAGAGAAGGAGCTCAATCTCCTACTCTACCATTTTGAATAAAAATGATGATAAAAAAAGAGAGCTGATGTCAATTCCTACAGCTACTATCAAAGGTCATCTCCTTAATATTCTTGCATTCAAATTATATTGGCAAGCATTAACTGATCTCCCTAGGCTTTAATTCATGTCTCGGGCCAACTTGCATGTCTCTCGAGCCTCTAATTCAACCCACTTCCAACTGGTAGCTTCCATGCTCCAGCTCCCCTTGTCAAAGGGACCAATCACAAAGTTTGTTTCCAATACAATATTGGCCAAAGGCAAGTTGTTGTAGTTGATCTGAAAGATTGGGTTTGCATGTGCACTCACGGAGAGCGAGAGGGAGAGACAAGGCACACGGGTTGTGGGTCTAGTTAAGAGTGGCTAGTTAAGGCTATCATGAGTTGTGTGGTTGGGCATACTACTACTAGGCCTTAATTAAACCCCGGCCAAAGAGGATCATGGATGCATCATATCTAAATCAAACAATATTTAGTTCAACTTGTTCATATTATGTGCTAGACGATGCGAGCTTATATAAATGAATAGTTGTCTGCCAATGTGATCAATGACCTCCTTCCTCATCTCTAGTCTCCTTTCATGCCTGCTGCAACTTGCTAGCTATGGATAATTTCTTTGCTACCTCTTTTATTGCTCCCTGCATAATGGCAACTTATATGCTTCTCTAAAACAAATTGAAAGGGGCTTCCCATTGATCTTGCTCAGATCCAAGTGGAAATGCCTCATTGAGAGCTATGATCTTCTCCTGAACTCATTGCATTTGCGGTTGAAGCACATTGGTTACATTTACATGCATCCTAAGAGCACTATAACTACTTTTACCACTGTTTCTCGGCTTTGTTCTTCTACTACTAGTACTACCATTACTATGTCTACTATTGCTGTTGTTGTTGGTTGTGCATCTAGCAAGGTAGATATAGATGAAGACTGTCAATTGCAAATCATCAAGGACGGCCTCAATTTACCTCTCACAGCACTATGTAGCACAAGGCATTAGGATCAGAGGTTTATGGGGAATGCACATGATCGACATTGCCATCAGAGTCTACGCATGGTGCGTTCACAAGGCATTGCTGGTTGGCACGAGCACTGATGTCATCGACATTCACCTGCATGACTTTATGTGGGCATATGCCATTGCTCAGCTAGTGATTCAACACCACATGGGCAAGCATTTCCCCCCTAAAGAATTGGAGAGGATATTCAAGAGTGAGCTCGAAGAGTTGCAAAAAATGTGGGCAAGCTGCACCTCGATGGAGGTGGTAGCGAGAGCCGTGGGCTAGCCACCATCATTCAAGTTGAGACCCCCAATGACACGCCGGTATGCAATTTCATATTGGAAAGGTTGAAACATGGGGAAGTTGCACGCATAGATGTGGGCCTGAAAGAATATATAATACCACAATGCCTATTAGTGGATAACAATAGCATAACCCACTCTAAGAGGAAAGATTGAGAATCGCTTCTATCACCACCAAATATCACATGGAAATGGAGAGAGAAACAAATGCATGAGCGGTAATAGAGGCGGGAATTTTTGCGGCAATGGTTTAACAGCAATATCCACGGTAATAGACGCAGATATATTGCCTTGAGTATTACCACGGATAACTGCCACTTCTATTACCACTTGTATCCTCTCTTCACACTCTCTCTCTCTTCTTATCTTAGTTGATCACTCCACACATTATTGCTTGCCTTCTCTCTCTCTGGCCTCATCTCACTTTCTCAATAACTCTATCTCTCACTTCCTTTCACTCACCCTTTACCATTCTTGCTTCTCACTTGGCCCTTTTCCCTTCTATCCCATTGGCCCTACTATTTCACCCTGCCATCTCTCCATTTACTTGCCTGTCAGCCCCACCTTCTCTCTTTATTCAACCCTCTCCCCACACTCGCTCTCGGCCAACCCAACTATCCTCCCATCACCCTTATCTTCTTGATTACCCTCCATTGGAGGTAGTCGTAGCAAAGGCTAACTCCAACAAAATCATCAATCTAGAGAGAGAATCACCCGGTTAGGGCATGGAAACATCACACAACTAAGCGTGAGAACATCATCAAACACAATGAATAAGAGGATTCAAGAGAATGACTCTCCAATTCAAGTAGAGATTATCCATGGCAAAACTAACTCTAATCATACTCTAATCAATAATCAATCAACTCCCACACACACTAAGTTCATCGAAGTTCAACTTGCCAATCTTATCAAGTCACAAGAGCACAATCAACACAAGCACCCATGACCAAAGCACACACTAATTGCATTGAAGTTGGCCTCCCCAATCATCACGTGTCACCAAGGTACTCTAATCATATCACACAAAAGTGAAATTAAGCTCAAGGCTTTTAAGCCTCCACACCCATAAGCACACAATTAGGCATGAACTCTAATCACATGACCAAGAATGCACACACACTACACAAAACAAGAGAATTAGAGAAATCATCAAATAGCTGAAATGATCATGGTAGAAGAGAGTTAGATCAAAGCAAAAATACTTTATGAAATTAAGGAAATGTAGAGAGAAGACAAGATTAATGAGCAAAATAGAGATTATATTAATCAAGAAGAGCCACTATAATTACAAAGGATTAGCACTAGCTTTATAAGCATGGGCAGGTCAAAGCCATGCCATCCATAGAGTGAGCGCTCAAGAGTGGAATCTCAAGAATGACTACTCAAGAATGGATCCTCAAGAATGAAGCCTCTTTGCATAAAAGGGTTGCTTATAAAGGCATGGGCTCTAAGCCTTTCTACTATGGGATTAAGTTGAGCCCTCTAGCATATACAATTTGGAAGTGCTAAATGAGCCCAAGACCTTATACAATGTGAATAAAAAATATTGTGCACACCCATAGCACATCCCCATCTTGGTGTAATAAGTGTTAGCCGCTACTAACATTCCCCCACCTAATTTGTCAGACGTCCTCATGTGCCACTGAAGAAAGCATGGAGACATGGTAGAAAACATGTCCACAGAGGAATGTTGAGCTACAAAACATAAGACAAATCATGAGTATCAAAGCCCAACAAAGATGAATAAAACACAAAGTGCAATGAGAAATCATGCAAAGTTAATTTTTGCTTCTAAAAGATGGATCCATCATAGCCAAAAGTAAACCACATAAAGCAAAAAAACACCTACACTATCATGAAGATTAAAACATTAAAAATTTCAGATTTATTCATGTAACACAAGCAATCACCCTAAGCTAATGCAAGTTCATAAGCCTACTAGCCTAAAAACCAAATGATCAATCTTAATAAAGCATCCAAATCTATCAAGTCTATGGCCACAAAGAAGCTCCTAATCTATTAGTACATTCTGACTTTGCTAAAAAAACAAAAGCATATCACAAAGCTACCACCCCAAGGCAAGTCAAGCTATGAATTTCGGCTTCTTGAACCCTCAAGGAGGTGTTCCAAGAATTTGGTAGCCTACCAAGGCGATGGCTAACCCCTATTAGCCCAGGGCATTGGTTTAGGGTCTTGACCAAGCAAGCCAAAGTGGTTTCCCTCACCTGCTTATTTCTTCCATCATGAGATTGTTTATGGCAAATGGCTAGGGGACTAAAAGACTAATCATAGCCCTAGGTCATGCTAGAAATGAGTAGAGTATTAAGACAATCACTAGGAGTCTAGGACTAACAAGTTATGATCCTACATTAACCTAAGGTCAAAGCCAATTACCTATGATTAGCACACATAAAACCAAATTTCTTATGAGTTTAATATTCACAAGCAAAGTGCTGAAACTTTAGTATGCTTAGCTTTTGAAAATGAAAGGAACCATAGTTTGGAAGAAAATTCACTTAATCCAAGCAAGCAAAGAATGAAGAGATAAAAAAGAGCATAGCATGGAAGGATTTCACCTATTCGTTCTCTTTTGAGCATCCTTGAGCAAAGCATCCACCCTTGTGTAGAATCCCCCTTGATTCATTTTATTTGCAAGCCAAGCTTCTTGAAGCTAAGTGAAGCTCCAGAATCCATTTATTGAAAGCCAAGAAAAACACATAATTTTTTTTTATTGAAAACCTAATGTCACCCAAATATACTCAAGGGAAAAAACCCCAGGGGAAAAAAGTGCCTTTGGTTATGCACGTGATTCTCTTTAGTAGAAAATGTATGCATACACATCAAAAATGAGAGAGAAAATGCTTCTACATAAGCACATTTTGCAATGTGAAAGTCTCTCATGCATGAAAAAAGTTGATTAATCACTAACTCAATTGAAAATTTTGCAATGTAGGTCATGATTTGAACTAGTGATCATTCAACTTTAATGAAATGCTATGGCTCTTGAAAGCCAAATTGTGTAAATTGAAGCTCTCAAAAAATTGGCTAAACACTAGCTCACATGAAATTTTAAAATTTTAGAGCAATCTATGAGCTAAGAGATGACTCCAACTTTTGATGGAAATAGCCAAATTATGCAATAAATTGCAATTCCACCTCCCCTTGGATCAATAGAAGTTCGTGCTTACCCACAACCCTTCAAAAAGAACTTGATCATTAGTGCTCTTAAGCATATGGTCGTTCAACAAAAGCATAAAACAATTCACAATCAATCACAAAACCCAAAATTTTACTGGTCTCTCTCTCTCTCTCTCATGGTCATTCAAAGGCTCAAATTTTGTGCTATGTGGGTTTTTTTCATTCAATTCAAGCACTAAAAGAAGTTAAATTCCACTAATCCTTGATCCCATGAATAAAATTTTAATGCCATCGTGATGGAATGCACCCATTTGAAACAAGCTCTAGAAGCTACAGTTTCAATGTATATCAAAGTTGTTAAAGTTAGCCATTGCTTGACTTAAAATTTCTATCTCAGATGCAAATGACCCAAATTTTAAGCCATTCCAAACAAAATTCATTTTATTACTTCTTTCTCAATGATTTTAATTGGCTCAAGGTCTCAAGGATGTGCGCTTTTGCCATTTTGGACGTTTGGGTTCATGGCACAAGCTTGGTTAAGATGCTTTTACGACTTGAGGTGAGAGTGAGGGGTGGAAACACTTTCCTATCTAATTTTATTTTGTTTTTTCTTAAGTCCAAATTGTGACGGAAGTCTGAAGTGGAGGAGAGGCATGTCTCGCATTGTGTGTAATAAACGCATAGGTCGGGGGCAATGAGGGACCTCAGTCTCAAGGGCTCGGAGAGGATTAAGCTAGTGCTATTTGTTTGTTTTGCAAGCACAAGTCACGAGTTGTGAGTGTGTGGAGTTTGTGTGTGTGTGGGTTATAACTTGTGGATGTGTAGGTGTGTGTATGTGTGAGAGAGAGAGAGAGATGCTTGCGAGTATGTGGAGGTGAGTCTAGTGAGACTTCAAAGGCGCAAATCCACAAAGATTTCCAGAAGCTGGCTGGGTCAAGAATCAGTATTTGATGGGCTATAAAGGGAGAGTGAATCTGGAAAATCCCACGAGAAGTGTGACTAGGGTAGCAATCAATGCCTCAGAATATGGCAGGGTCAACAACACCAAAAAACAAGGGCTTAGTGGGTAGCTAGGACCTAGGTGTGTGTGTGTATTTCGCTTTTGACAGGAATGACAGAAACAAATAGAGGCAGAAGTCAATGGAGTTGGAATCTGAGATTCTCAATTGAACTTCTATGCACCACTTACAGGCTCTCAAAATCCTCACTCCAAACCCATATGCGGAAAACGCATATGAAGACAAAGAAAAATTTCAAAAGTGTCTGACTTAAATCTGAGTACCTATGTGTAGCTTATGTTGCCATGATTCTTATGGCTACTTTGCATGCAAAAAGAAAACATCGTTTGATACACTTACGACCAAAAATAACTCATAGATGCGTTAGCGCGGGTGCTCCATTTCGTGTGGAATTCTTGACGTTGTTGTGTAGCTCTCTCCAAGACTATCACAATGATGTAGTCAATGCGATGAGCGATCAGGGAGTTGCATCAAGATGAAGCTCATGCTCTCTCTCTCTCTTTCTTTCTCTCACATAGTCGATGATAGCTCAAAACCTTGATTATGTCAAAAGTTCTCCTTACAAAATGACCTAGGTATCTCATATATAAAGGCTACCATAGGTTAAACTAAAAATAGAGTTCAAAGGGTCAAATGGCTTTGTATTTACAATCTGGAAGTGCCATTGCACCCGGATCCTACAACTAGAATAGCTACTCATTACAAATGATGTTTTTAAATATAATCTACATCATTTCATAACTCTCAAAAAATAAGGCTTTATTGAGTTATGTCGTACTATTGACCCATGGGTCAACACCCTCATCACCAAACCTGCTTTCTCTCTCTCAACTTGCTCGCCCTCGGCCACTTCCTTGCTCACCAGTATGCCTCACTTGCCTGAGGGTAACCTTGCCTCTCACCTCTTTCCTCCCGTCCCATCGAGCGTGCCAAAAATGAGAGAATCTATAGATGGAAATGGTGCACACAATGCTCTCTAGTGGTGGGGTGCTATGGATGCAATATGCATGCAGACTCACAAGCTAGCTCAAACCGACAGATAGTGAAAAAACATGAAAATGAAACTGCACAATGAACTCAACAATGAAAAGAATTGAAACAATAGATAGCTGAGACAACCAAATGCCCTCACACTCTGTACATAACCAAATCACCCTATAAGACTAGTCTAGCTGCGACCAACTCTGCCCAGTCCACGACTACACAACAAGGTACAAATTACAACGGGAATGTAGAGACTAAGCATTAGGAAGTGAATGGGGTATAGGAGGGACTCTTTATTTGGCAGTTTAAGGGGATGCTTAAAGCTTAAGTGAAGTTTGACCAAGCCTGAAAGAGAGGGAAAAAAGGCCTATGCTAAGATTTTTAAAAAAGCCATATTTCCATATTTTGTATTTGATAATAGTCTATTTAGTAACCCAAAAGAGAGGTGGATAAATGAATTTTAAGATTTCTTTTTCCCACCCCTCTTCTCTCTCTAGCATATAAGACACTCTCTCTCACTTAGATCTCATTAAAGGAGGTACTTTTCAACCCCTGCCAAAAAAGAAAATTTTCCACAGTCTCTCATTGCATTCTCTCTCTAAAATGTGAGCCAACTCTCTCTCTCTCTCTCCCTTTTCTCTCTTGTCACTTTCCCCTCCCAATCATTAAGGAACATTCAAGTTGCTAACTACTTCTAACAAAGTGAAGATCCTCCAAGGTTGCAGATCTGCTCTCTCTCCCACTCTCTCTTACTTTATTGTCTTTCTATCTCCCTCCCTCCCTCCCTCCCTCTCTCTCTCTCTCTCTCTCTCTCTCTCTCTCCTCCCCCCTCTTCATGCTTCTCCCACTCTAACTCCAATTAAGAGCAATGGAAAACTCCATTACCTCTATATGCAGCAATATTTCTCTCTCTACACTCATGATCAATAATTTGAATTCAAAGGAGATTGAGTTGCACTCCCTCTCTTTCTTCCCTCCATAACATAATCCTTTTCTCCTATCTCTGAGTACTCGCCACTTCTTTCCTAAATAGCCAGCTTCACCAACTTCTAGCAATCACCATTACACATTCTCTCTCTGATTTTCTTGATTAGCTAAGATAAATGTCATTCAATCCCCTACCACTACAAGACATTACTAAGAAGACAAAATACTAACGATTAAACGCTGATTTAGGGTAGGAGTACGCTACTATACAACTTGGCACATCTAATCCCAATGCTGGAGATCAGCTACAGAACCTTGGGCGCAAGGCAATCAATTTATGGGTTGATGGTCATATTTACCATGGCAATCCAATTATCAATGCATCACTGCCCTTTCATAATGTCACTGAGCTACTACATTTGATTGGACGTGGGAGAGATGGATTGTTTTGCTACTGTTGGAGATTATATTCAGCTTTTGTCAATGAAAGGGAAGCAAGAAAAAATCTTTGTGCTACCTATTCATCATTGCAAGAGAAGTACGTGAAAGACATTCATCAAGTCAAAGAGGAAGCCAACGAGAAGACGAAGCAGCTAAACAATGAGATGGTGAAGCTTAATAAAAAAGTAGAGCATAAAAAATAGAGCAAGATCACCGTCTAGAAAAATATGTTCAGCTTTGCATGTAATATGTGTCGACAAATTGATCATCTCACACACATTGCATTCGGCTACCACATTTGCAAGCACAAGAGACATGCGATGTCTATGCTATCTTCAAGCGATGGATCTTGAAACAAACGTATGAATCAAACTCAATAGGGATACAAATGCAAGCTTTTAATTTCTTACAATTTTTGCAGGTTGTTGTAATATTATTTGAATATGAAGGAACTTGGCTCGGATAATGATGAGAATCATTTACAATGCTCAAACAACTGGACATAATCTGTTGTAGCATATAATCAAGCCAAAGGAGTTGGTGGAGCTATTGGATGATCCATCCAATTCTGGCATTGCTAATGCTTTGTGCCAGAATTATTCCAGTGAGCTAAAGAGCATTGAGTTGCCTCAACAGATGATGGAGGTGTGTGACAGTGCAGGGATAAGTTTCAAGGCCTACAAATCTTTGTATAGAATTGTCACACTAGGTCACAAAGCAAAAGGTTTGTTTAGGTTGCTGCCAACACCTTACAGTGTCAGCATTGCGAAAAGGTTCACCAATAATGATGTTGCAAGCTTGTTGGGTGGATTTCAATATGTGGAGGATGCCCTGCCATTAGAAGAGATCAAATCCTTCCATTACAACGAGTTCAATAATGTCTATGTTGACTTGTTGAAGTTGCAGGATTCAATGATCAAATTTTAAGGGTTGACACAGGAAGAGTGTGATGCCAAAGTTATATTTGTGTTATATCTTAATGAGTTTCAGATTTTCAAAGGTCAACGGCTTGAAAGGATAACCGTCACGCTTATGAATAGAGCCTTGGTGGACGTCAATGCTGAGCTAAATGCTAATGACAAGGGAAACACCTACTTAGGTGTTCAGTCAGAGAAGAATATCTGGTGGCTGGTAGCTTTTCATATCCCACATGAGACACATGAGTCCCTCAAATGGTATTTTAATCACACCTCAATCCTTGATGTCATTTGGAAAAAACAAGAAGGACAACAAGTGGAGGTTTGAGGTCTGGGTATGTTCCAAGCGGAGTGGCATTTGGCAAGAGACTTGAAAACTCTCAAGTGTATGTTAGGGTGTAAGCAAGGTGCAATGACCCTCTTTTCATGCATTCATTGCTTCCACAGTAAAGTATTATTAAGAACCGAGGGCAAGGGTGCAAAGGACAGCAAGTCAAAGGGCGGTAAAGATAAGGGTGGAAAAGCTTGTAAGAGATGCGGAATACAATAAGGATCTAGTAGCAAGGAGAGTAGAGAGAGATACAATGCAAAGTAGATTAGTGGCAAATCAAAAACTTTAGATTAGCACACTATTACAAAGTGATGGCGTCATCCACCCATGTGCTCTCAAGGTAGAACTTAGATGACGATTTAGACAACTAGAGCAAGTAAGAATAGAAGGGACTAACAATCCTTACACAAGAATGTGTTGTGTGCGTCAAGTGTGCACACCATTATACCAAATTACTCATGAGAAGGCCTCCTTATATAGATGTAAGGGAGCCTCTAAACGCCCATGTGCAGCTGCCCTTAGATAGTCAAGTCCAAGTAGGACTTTCCCATGCGCCCATGTATAGCCACTTTTGGGTAGACAAGTCCTCCTGGAAATCGGCCACCGGCCAAAGACCACGGACAATCGGCCACCAGCCACCCACCGGACGGCCATTTTTTGATTGTCTTCTAGCCGTTGTCCCGACCAAGATATTTAGGCGAAAAGTAATATTTCTATGAAAGGAATAAAAAAGTCAAAGTTGGCCCTGAATTTACTCCGTACCATCCAAGATCACAAATAGAGATCTCATCATCGTGCAAAGATGGAATCTGTAAGGTTTCCAGTTTCTGAAACCTTAAAGATTGTATAAAGTTTAATCAAACTGATATGACTATTGAAAAAGCAATGTAGAATTGTGCAAATATTGGTATTTTTGGAATCTTAAGCACATCAAACCCCGGGGCAGAAATTTTTAGATTTAAATTCAGACAAAAACTGACTTCGCTAGTCCTTCTGAAAGATTCAATGTAAATTAAATTATTAAGAAAAATCAAAGGGTTGCAGTAATCATTTAAGCATAGACTTTAATAAAGGCCTCCCAGATATTTACAAGATGTTTACCAATTAAGAAAAAATAGGTCAAATTATAGCAGAATTGACATTTTAAAAGCTGGCAGGTAATAGGAGGGTCATCACTAACCCGCTAGGGAATCATTTAGCAGCAGGGGGCATTTTTTCACTTGCTGGGGACTGCTTGAACTGCAAGCAATTGCCTTTCACAGCATGTGAGAGCTTGTGAGTGCCAGAAAACTATAAATAGGACCCCTTGCTTCACAAATTGGACAGACTCGGAGCCTTGACACTCTCTCTCTCATCTAGATAGAATGCTATGCAGAAATCACTAGAGATTAAGCTCTAGTCGATTAACCTAAACGGTAATTAGCCTAATCCTTCTTAATTAGCAAGGCTAGATTAATCTATTTTGTTAATAAATTAAAGATTATGCCAACGTATACTCATAAACCCTCTCTTAATTAGTTATTCTCTGTTGATTGTTGTAATTAAGCTTGGTAATGTTAAGATAATTAATTATCCTATCATATTAGGGCTGAAATTAGCCAAATTAACCATGAATTAATGGGAAATATATTAATTAAATTTAGATTAAGTTGCAGTAATTATCACAGCTACATTAGAGAGTCATTAAGCTAGGAAAGTTATCCTATAGTTTTCTGAGTAATTTTCCTAACTAATTAGGCAGAATTGCACTATTTTTTTAGACAAAATTAAACGGGAAAATAATCAAATTGATTTCAAATGCTTTGTGTTATTTATCAGTGGTTAACTATGTGTTAAGGAATACATGATAATTAGGACAAGCTCAGATAATTAATTTACCTAATTACTTTAGCAAAAATACTCTTTTTTAGGACTAATTAAATAGGGGAAATTAGTAAATTGATTTCAAATGATTTCAATTATTTATAAGTCGTTAACTAGGTGTTAGGGAACCCATGATAATTAGAAGAAGATAAGATAATTAATTTACCTAATTACTTTAGCAAAAATACTCTGTTTTTAGAACAAATTAAATACAAAAAATTAGTAAATTGATTTCAAATGCTTTTAGTTATTTATCAGTGGTTAATTATGTGCTAAGAAACCCATGGTAATTAGGAGAACCTTAGATAAGTAATCTACCTAATTACTTTATCAGAAATACTCTGTTTGTAAGACTATATAAATAAGGGAAATTAGTAAACTGATTTCAAATGCTTTGATTTATTTATCAATGGTTAATTAGGTGTTAGAAAACCCATGATAATTAGAAGAAGATCAAATAATTAATTTACCTAATTACTTTAGCAGAAATACTCTATTTTTAGGACAAATTAAACAGGGGAAATTAGTAAATTGATTTAAAATGCTTTGAGTTATTTATCAGTGGTTGATGATGTGCTAAGGAACCTGTGATAATTAGAAGAAGCTCAGATAATTAATTTATTTAATTACTTTAGCAGAAATACTCTGTTTTTTGAACAATTTAAATAGGGAAATTAGCAAATAGATTCAAATTGACTTGAGTTATTTATCAGAGGTTAATCAAATGTTATGAAACCTGTAATAATTAGGACAAGCTCAAACGAGTAAATTACCTAATTACTTTGGCAGAAATACTCGATTTGTAGGACAAATTAAATAGGGAAAACTAGAAAATAGATTTACATTGAATTGAGTTATTTATTAGAGGTTAATTAGATGTTAGAAACCCATGATAATTAGGACAAGTTCAAATGAGTAATCTAGCAAATTACTTTAGCAAAAATACTCTGTTTTGATGACAAATTAAATAGGGGAAATTAGCAAATAGACTCAAATGGAGTTGAGCTTTTTATCAAAGGTTAAATAGATATTAGGAAAACCATGATAATTAGAACAAGCTCAAATGAGTAATGTACCTAATTACTTTAGCATAAATACTCTGTTTTTAGGATAAATTAAATAGGGGAAATTAACCAATAGATTCAAATGGTATTGAGATATTTATCAGAGGTTAGTTAGATCTTGGGGAACCCGTAAAAATTATGTTATCCTTAGATAATTAGTTTATCTAATTATCCCAGTAAAATTATATTATTTTTAGGGGAAAATAAAAGGGGGAATACACTACATTAATCCAAAAACCTTTGAGGTAAATATCAAAGGTAGAAGACACCTTGAGGTATCCATGATAAATACGCCAACCTCAGATAAATAGTTTAGGTATTTATCTTCAATAAAAGTAGCCAATTTTGCGTATAAAATAGACAAGGAAAATTAGTAAACGAATTTATCTAATTATCAAATAAATACCTGAGATCCAAAATCACTATTGAAGGGTGGAAAAATTACCTCAGCATAAATGGATAATATAACAAGTTACTATCAGTAAAATCTTACCTAAATTAGACCATAAGTATAGAAGGGAAAGGTTATAAATCAAATTTATGAAAATTTTTAGAGATAGAACATATTCAATTACAATTTAGGGTGAGTAATCCATTAGCCGATAGAAATTTATAATTTACTAAGGCTAAAATGGAATATAGACTAAGGATAAACCTAGTTAAAGGGCTGCCCAAATTAAAAGGTAATTATGGGAAATTACTTATAGCATAAATAAGTTAAAGGAGGAATATCTCATCAAATTGACTATCAACGATACCTACTTACTCCAAAAACCCTTAATTTTGGGTTTTAAAAGAAAGGAAAAAGAAGATTATTCAATTAAACTTCTAATCGCTTAAGTCGTTTTATAAGGCTGCCGACATGGCTCCAAAGAGAACCAGGGGAAATCCTCTTACGGGGGAAGAGGATGTTAGCAACAAAAGAAACAAGGCTACAAATGACCATGAGGCTGGGCCTAGGCATAGGCCGACGGAGGAAGGTTGCAGGCTCCAGCCCAGCAGCACATGGACGATCAGTCCCAGGAGGATTTCTATTTTGTTCACTTAAAATTTTTTTAAGTTCATTTTTAAGTTAGCATTGCAAACGTAAAGTTAGGAAGGATAAACTCGCTGAAAACGGAAGGTAACTTCCAACGTGCATTTGTTTATAGTGTAGGAAAGAATTGTTTGGGTTAAAACTGGTTGAAATAGGAAAGATGTGATCAATCATCCTTAAGAAAGCTTGTCTCAAGACACCTCCGCCTCCTTAGTATAAATTGATGGTAATGATTCATTTTCTAGCCACGGATAAGTCGGTTACCCCCATGAACGATGAGTTTCTACTCCGTGTCATGTCTTGATGTTTCTACATAAGTTAGGATACCGTTTTTTTTCCTAGGGGAGGCGCCCGGTTGTATGGGCAACTGGTTTGGTGTATAGGCACCCGGACCCTTGGGTGGGGATTTAATCCACTCCGGATTTCAATAAGGAATGGGTGCCGTTTTTCACCCTTAGGTGGTCTTGAGACAAGACGAGTACTGGTCATGGTTATTATGGACAATGTTTTGATTGACAGTACCCTGTCTTAAGGTAAAGGATGTCTGTCTTCGAAAAGAATGCTTTCAATGCTGTCTTTAATAATTGATTGAAGGAATTAGTTAAAACAATGTGATAGTAAATAGTAAGATAATTGAATCATGTGTGAGTGCGGGGTGGTAAGTGGGGATTGACTAAGGTTGTCAATTAAGGACAGGTGGACCTGATTAGTCAGGTAACTATCTATCCATGTGCACTAAAACGTTTAGAAAACTTCTTCACTTGGAAGAGAAATCCACCAACAGTTGTGCCCTCAAATGTGTTAGAGGGAAAAAAGCGTTGGTTGAGGATACCTTAGCCCAATTGTGGCAGTTATAGGGCCGAAATAGTTTTTTGTACTTTTAATACGTTGTCCCGTTTCCGCTGCTAGACAAGACTAGGTCTTCTTCTAAAGCTATAGACCCAAGCCATTGTCAATGGTAAAGGTCTATTCCTTGGATTTTTCTTGTTTAGAGACTCTGATTTTTATCTGACATAGAGACTTGTCAAGGATCCCGTTCCGATCTCGATATTGGCAGGTTGGGGACCTTACAAGTGGTATCAGAGCGTGTGTTAACTAAAGTCTTGGACCTAGGGAAAAGTTTAAGGCGTTAAGTTGAAATAAGTGATCTTTGACAAATTCAATTAAAGACGTATTTAATTAAAAAGAGGGAGTGAAAGGAAGAGAGTGAATTATCCCTATCCTTGCAGGAAAATTTCCATCAAGTCTACTTCAAATTCCTGGATTTCAACATTAGGTTTATGAGGGCTTGCCTATCCCGAAACTATTCAATGCGAAAAAGCGTGATGAAATGGCTGGATAATAGATTTTCTCCTTCCACTTGGAGAATCAAGTGGTCAGGATCTGGTGGAATTTTCTTCATTGATGCGGGAGAATTAGAAGGTTTAGAACTAAATATGAAGAAACTCAAATGGGCCGAAGATCTTCAAGTGATTGAAGTATACTTTTTCGTTGGGACGGAGAATTCAGAAGAAACCCTTGTAATAGATGATGTCCAAGTATTGCAAAATCAGTGGGTGTTTGATTAGGTCTCTAAAGTAATCTACCCAAGTAGAATTAGGCCCATAGGTGTAGGCCCTAGTTTTAATGGACCAAAAGGTGTTGTATATTTTGATCCTATATCTGATCCACCCAAAGTCCACAAGATTGTAGTATAGGGTTGTCATCACCCTTGTACATAGTAGGACCTTCATGGATTGTATTAACTCTAGTACATACTATGGTTCTCATGGGTATGCTATAAGCAATTTTGTTTATTGGTTTGGTAATTGTCTTCATCCTATGTGCAAAAGTTTGAGTATGAGATAAGTTAAAAGAATAAGTAAGAGAGATTTCATCTGGTACTAAATTCCACTAATTCAATTACAGGAAAATACTCGCATAAATAGTCTTTACACTGTTAGTCAAGAGAAAAAATTACTACTAAAGCAAGTTCAACTCCCTGCTTTCAAGGGAGAGGGACCCAATTTAGAGCGAGATGTCGAAGCATGGTTAGATGCTATGGATGAATATTTCAAAGCTGCAGGAACTGCTCTAGAAAATCAAACAATGTTGGGTATGTTCCGTCTCAGTGGAGATGCCAAACTTTGGTGGAAGCAACACTACAGAGATAATCCCATGAGTAGTCCATCTTGGGAGAAAATGAAGGAAGCAATCAAAGAACGTTATCTCCCTCCTGCACATTAGACTATCAAAATGAACGAGTTCTTTGGTCTACGCCAACTAGGACTTTCATTAGAGGAGTACTACACCAAGTTCGTGTCTTTACAACGCTATGCTCCCCAGATGACCATGGAGCAACAAATTGTCCGTTTCTGTCAAGGCCTCAACAAACCCCTAAGTACACGTCTCGAAGCCATGAGGCCTACACCAATACAGGATGCCCTTCTCAGGGCTAAGCCTCTTTCAGCCTAAGGAACCAACTCCATAAGGAACTATAATGGATTTAATAACTTTAGGGGAAGAGCCAAGGGAACTTTCAACCAAGGATACCAACAACGCGAACTAGCTGCAGTAGTAAACCTGAAGTAGACCATCCCAAACGCTAGGTGCTATGGATGCAATCAAATGGGGCACTATAGAAATAACTGTCCTGAAGAGAAAAACCCTCGAACTACTGCTAGAGCCATTCCTCAAAATCAAGGAGATAATGTAAGAGGAGGTAGAAATGGAGGACGAGGTAGAGGAAGAGCAAGAGGAGCCAAATCTTATGCAAGCATAGGAGAACCAATCTTATGAATAAAAAAGATAAAAGAGCCACTAGCTTGGCCATAGTTAGCAATCTTAGAGCTTTGTAAACCACTATAAATCAATAATGTAAAAACTTGAGTTACTTATATATTGTAATGGTATACACGATTTTCTTCTCCAAATTACTTAATGAACCTAAAGTTAAGTTAGTATTCAATCAATAAATTAAGGATTGATCTAGCAAATGAGACAGAGGTTCTTGATAGTATGAAAAGAATTTGAATTTTGAGAATGAGATAGTTATCAAGAAACCAACTCACATTCTTTGTGCACACGATAGCCTTCCTTGGAAAAATGACCTAGATTTGAAAGTATTAAGGTATGAGACTAATAGGAAGCCCAAAAGAACTCTTGGTATGATACTTCTTAAAACTCTTTACATATTGTTGGTCAACCAGGTTAGAGCACAGAGGGGGTACCTCTGGTGCAATGGTGGAAGATTGTGCCGAACGCAGATTGCTCAGAATGGCAAGAACACACTGAGCGCGTTCAGATTGGCAAAGCTAAAATACATGATACTTGTCGAACGCTGATTGCTCTGAATGGTCAGTTAGATCAAGCGCATTCATGTTGACAAGGTGGATATATGAATCTTTTATGGAATTGATCTAACCTGGTTTTTGAGATGATACGAATGGTTTGTAAAGGTTTTTAAGATGGGCTCAACACTAAGAGTTTCTTGAGGAAAAATTGACTAGCAAGTAACTCCCACCACAACTCTTAGAGAAATCAGTAACATTTGGTAAAGTGGAAAGGTTATCCCCTCAAAGATGCCACTTGGGAGGATGAATTTCTCTTCTCAAAGATTTTCCCAATTTCGGTTGAGATGAGGGCATCTCAAATTCTTAAGTTGGGGTGATTGTAAGGTTTCCAGTTTCTGAAACCTTAAAGATTATATAAAGCTTAATCAAACTTATATGACTATTGAAAAAGCAATGTAGAATTGTCCGACCATGGCAAATATTGGATCTTAAGCACAGCAAACCCCGAGCCAGAAATTTTCAGATTTAAATTCGGACAAAAACTGACTCCGCTAGTCCTTCCGAAAGATTCAATATAAATTAAATTATTAAGAAAAATTAAAGGGTTGGTTAATTAGGTGTTAGGAAACCCGTGATAATTAGGAGAAGATCAGAGAATTAATTTACCTAATTACTTTAGTAGAAATACTCTATTTTTAGGACAAATTAAATAGGGAAAATTAGTAAATTGATTTCAAATGCTTTGAGTTATTTAACAATCGTTAATTATATGTTAGGGAACCCGTGATAATTAGGAGAAGCTCAGATAATTAATTTACCTAATTACTTTAACAAACATACTATGTTTTTAGGACTAATTAAATAGGGGAAATTAGTAAATTGATTTCAAATCCTTTTAATTATTTATTAGTGGTTAATTAGGTGTTAGGGAACCTGTGATAATTAGAAGAAGATCAGATAATTAATTTACCTAATTACTTTAGCAAAAATACTCTGTTTTTAGGACAAATTAAATAGGGGAAATTAGTAAATTGATTTCAAATGCTTTGAGTTATTTGTTAGTGGTTAATTATGTGTTAAGGAGCCTATGATAATTAGAAGAAGCTCAGATAATCAATTTATCTAATTACTTTAGCATAAATACTCTGTTTTTTGGACAATTTAAATAGGGAAAATCAGCAAATAGATTCAAATTGAATTGAGTTATTTATCAGAGATTATTAGATGTTAAAAAACTTGTGATAATTAGGAAAATCTCAAATGAGTAATTTACCTAATTACTTTAGCAAAAATACTCTGTTTTTAGGACAAATTAAATAGGAAAAATTAGCAACTAAATTCACATTGAATTGAGGTATTTATTAGAGGTTAATTAAATGTTAGGAAACTCGTGATAATTAGGACAAGCTCAAATGAGTAATCTAGCTTATTACTTTAGCAGAAATACTCTGGTTTTAGGACAAATTAAATAGGGGAAATTAGCAAATAGATTCAAATGGAAATGAGTTATTTATTAGAGCTTAATTAGATTTTTGGGAAAACGTGATAATTAGGACAAGATCAAATGAGTAATGTACCTAATTACTTTAGTAGAAATACTCTGTTTTAAGAAAAAATTAAATAGGGTAAATTAGCAGATAGATTCAAATTGAATTGAGATATTTATCAAAGTTTAATTAGATCTTGGGTAACCCGTGATAATTATGTTACCCTCAGATAATTAGTCTAGCTAATTATCCCAGTAAAATTACATTATTTTTAGGGAAAAATAAAAGAGCGAATATAGTAAATCAATCCAAAAACCTTTGAGGTAAATATCAGAGGTAGAAGACACCTTGAGGTATCCATGATAAATACCCCAACCTCAGATAAATAGTTTAGGTATTTATCTTTAATAAAAGTAACCGATTTTGCGTATAAAATAGACAAGGGAAATTAGTAAACAAATTTATCTTATTACCAAATAAATACTTGAGATCCAAAATCACTATTGAAGAGTGGAAAAATTACCTCAGTATGAATGGATGGTATAACAATTTACTATCAGTAAAATCTTACCTAAATTAAACCATAAGTATAGGAGGGAAAGGTTATAAATCAAATTTATGAAAATTCCTAGAGATAGAATATATTCAATTACAATTTAGGGTGAGTAATCCATTAGCCAATAGAAATTTATAATTTACTAAGGCTAAAATGGAATATAGACTAAGGATAAACCTAGTTAAATGGCTGCCCAAATTAAAAGGTAATTATGGGAAATTACTTATAGCATAAATAAGTTACGGGAGGAATATCTCATCAAATTGACTACCAACAATACCTACTTACTCCAAAACCCCTTAATTTTGGGTTTGAAAAAAAAAGAAAAAAGAAGATTATTCAATTAAACTTCTAATCGTTTAAGCCTTTTTATAAGGCTGCCGACATGGCTCCAAAGAGAACCAGGGGAAATCCTCTTACTGGGGAAGAGGATGTTAGCAACAAAAGAAACAACGCTACTAATGACTATGAGGCTGGGCCTAGCCATAGGTCGACGAAGGAAGGTTGCAGGCTCCAGCCCAGCAGCACATGGACGATCAGTCCCAGGTGGATTTCTATTTTGTTCACTTAAAATCTTTTAAAGTTCATTTTTAAGTTAGCATTGCATACGTAAAGTTAGGAAGGATAAAGTGGCTGAAAACAGAAGGTAACTTCCAACGTGCATTTGTTTATAGTGTAGGAAAGAATTGTTTGGGTTAAAATTGATTGAAATAGGAAAGATATGATTGACCATCCTTAAGACAGCTTTTCTCAAGACACCTCCGACTCCTTAGTATAAATTGATGGTAATGATTCGCTTTCTAGCCACGGATAAGTCGGTTACCCCCATGAACGATGAGTTTCTACTCCGTGTCATGTCTTGATGTTTCTACATAAGTTAGGATACCGTTTTTTTTATCATAGGGGAGCCGCTCGGTTGTATGGGCAACTGGTTTGGTGTATGGGCACTTGGAACCTTGGGTGGGGGTTTAATCCACTCTGGATTTGAATAAGGAATGGGTGCCGTTTTTCACCCTTAGGTGGTCTTGAGACAAGACGACTACTGGTCATGGTTATTATGGACAATGTTTTGATTGACAGCACCCTGTCTTAAGTTAAAAGATGTCTGTCTTCTAAAAGAATGGTTTCAATGTTGTCTTTAATATTTGATTGAAGGAATTGCTGTGACGGAAAGTTAAAAAAAATCATTATTTTAAGTGTTAAAACAATGTGATAGCAAATAGTAAAATAATTGAGTCATGTGTGAGTGCGGGGTGGTAAGTGGGGATTGACTAAGGTTGTCAATCAAGGACGGGTGGACCTGATTAGTCAGGTAAATATCCATCCCTGCGCACTTAAACGTTTAGAAAACTTCTTCACTTGGAAGAGGATTCCACCAACGGCTGCTAGAGGGAAAAAAGCGTTGGTTGAGGATACCTTAGCCCAATTGTGGCAGTTATAGGGCCAAAATAGTTTTTTGGACTTTTTAATACGTTTTCACGTTTCCGCTGCGAGTGTGAGGTTCCCACCCCACCATATCAAACAGAGAATCTGATGGTGGCCACTAGATCTATAGCGGAAGCAAACAAAGTGGTTCAGGGTTCAGCTAGCGGACGATCTCTCATCACAAAGTGAGTCGAGCTCGAGCCTACTAGCAATGAGATCTAGCTCCACCTCGCAGGGGAAGCGTACGTAAACTATCTAGCGATCCAAAAACCCACCTTCCAAGAGGAGAGAAACCCCAAGTGCCTTTTTCCCCATGTTTCAGAGGCACGTACTCTCGAGATTTCACCACTCTAGGGGCAATGAGTATTACTAATATCGAATTAAACACTATGGGGACAGAGAGTTCCCGACCAATCGGGACCACCCTTCTCATAGGCATTGGCAACCTGAGCCAAGCCCCCACTTTCCACCCCAACACTCACACTTCCTTGTGTGTCCTAATTACTACCACATTGGTCGTTCAACATAAAGATTCCTTGATTATATTCTGAATGACAGTTTTTGTTAAGACAGCCCTTCAAACAGTATTGCAAATCGGCACCAACAAAAAATTTCTAGTAAAAATTCTACTCAAACTTATTCATTAAAATTCCAATGTTCTGGAGGTACAACATCCCTCCTCCAGCAAGAGTTTACTCCTCTCGTTGTCGCCTAGCTTCCCATACAACTAGGTTTTTCCACCGCATAAAAAGCACGACATGGACACTCCCACCGCATAGAAAGCAAGACGTGGGTTCCCACCGAATAGAAAGCAAGTCGTGGGTAATGCCCTAAGCTAGTAACTCTAGCTACTGCGATATCTTGACGAGCCGCCCCCTGTGTTCAGTAGGGGGGTCAGGACTAGTTCAACATTGGAAGTAGAATGAACATGCTGAGCTAAATTTTCCCTAGCATACATTCTTTCCAATTCCAAACAGTATATCCGTCAAACAACTCTTTCTTACTTTAAAATTTAGTAAACAAATGAATTCAAATGCCGTTGTTTTCGTTGGATTTCTCCAACATTTTCGGGGATGTGCTCGTTTCCTAACTAATCGTATGCAATGTTAATTAAACAACTTGAATAAAATTTAGTGACCTACCTCTTCCATTTGCTCATCAATGGCCGGTGAGATGGCCGGCGCTTGGTCGTCCAAGGGAGCTTTCCCCTTTCCGTTCACATTGCTCGTTCCTGCCACGTGGTCGTGGGCTCCACCAAAGCGAGTCCTCTTAACCGGGGCCATTTTAAATTCACTACTTTAAATAATTAGCTTGGAGAAAAGAGCTAATGTCCGGAAGCGTCATAACAAGCCAAATGATAGATTAGCAACATCAGACAATGCCTGCTACATGAGAGGTTTAGATTTTTCCATATAGCAATCATTATGGATGATGAATATTCCTATGGGAGCCGGCTCTAAGGATAATTACTCGACTTAGATGATTAAGAATAATAAGATCTCATTAATAGAATTACCAGAAAGATGAATCAACATAATTAATCTCTTTCCTAGCAATTAGAGGATGCAGGTTCACCTCATGCATAGGTGTGAGAAAAATTAACTCTTAAAGACTTAATGACAGCTTTAATTTTACCTTAATTACATCTTAATACATAAGAGAATGGATCTAATTTAGCTACATTGTTAATAAAAAAGTGGTTTTCATCAATCTACACAGTTACCGGCTTATGGATTAATCACTATGCTACCTAGAGAGAGAGAAAATTCTATTAATCATGCACTAATCACTAATTAAGGATGATGAATGGTTGATAATTCAGCTATGGTGTGATGATTACATAATATAATATGGTTAAAGAGAAATTAGAGAGTAATTATAGAGAATTACGATTAGGAATAAGCATAATATACGAGGAATTTAGATGGTAATGAAAAGGATTTGCAGAAAGCATTAATTAAACCGTGGTTACCGTGATTAAGGTCTGATAATCCTCTCGATTCTCTGATTTAATCAAGCTTCTTGAGGTGAGAATTCGACGACACCTCCCTCCTTGCTTCTCCTTCAAAGGATGTGTGTACCGACAGCACCTCCCCAAGGTGTGTGTGTGTGTGTGCACTGGGTGTGTGTGTGTGAGCATGTGTGTGTGTGTGTGTGTGTGTGTGTGTGTGTGTGTGTGTGTGTGTGTGTGTGTGTGTGTGTGTGTGTGTGCACTGGCATTTAAATAGGCCTTCTCAAGCTGAAAATCGACCTGGGTTGCTAAATGCATCTAGGAGCTCCTCGAGTTAAACATGGCAAGTCTAGTTCCCTACCCACCAAGTGTCAGGTTGGCTAGGTTAACTGACTCTGAGACTTAGTTACTGGCTTGGCAGCTTTCTCAGGACTCCCACAAGGACAAAAGGTGCCCCCTAGCTGCTAAACCAGATTTGGAGTGGCCTGGGACCTGCTCCCACACAGTCCTGGGCTCCGGTGCCTCCCCGCTCATTTTTTGGAAAAATTGATTTTAGGCTAAAACAGGTCATACAAGCCGGATTTTGATGCCGTAAATTGCTATACGGAGATCTAACTAAGGCGTACTGGCCTGAGTACCTGCCATGTTTAGCATCCCCCAAGGTCCGAAAATGCATTTTTTCAATTTCGGGGTACGGGTGCAGTTTTTTGAGACGGTCAAAACTAGACGGGTCCGGTGCCCAAAAACTTACTATTTTTGGATTTTTTTTTACAAAAATTATTTTAATTCACATTTGGGAGCTTTAAAACATTCTAAACATCATGGCACTGACAGAATTCAGAAAACTGCTAAAAATAGTACTTTTTCCATTATGATCATTACATGGTACAAGGTGCTCTTTTTGGTTGGGGTCAGAGACCTTACAACCTCCCCAATGTGAAAATTTTGAGATGTCCTCATCTCAAGAATGTGTTTCGGTAATCTTTTAAGAGTGTTGGTTCGTCCTCCCAAGTTGCATCTTCTTCAGGGTAATCCTTCCACTTTTCTAGATGCTCCATGATCGTTCTGTTGCGTAACTTCCTTTCCCTTGTTTCAAGTACATAGTCAGGTTGGAGCTCGAGAAATCCTTGTGCTGGCATGACTATCTGATCTGAGTCCAAGAATTGATCAGGGTTAGGAATATAGCGTTTGAGTAAGCTGACGTGGAATACATCATGAATCTTCAAGTTTGTAGGTAACTTTATCTTGTAAGCTTGGTCACTCACAACTTTAATGATCTCGAATGGTCCACAATACCTTGGGCTTAGCTTCTTATATCTATCTAGAGATAAGTTGCTTTTCTTAGGTCGGACTCACAGAAAAACCTTATCGCCTTCTTTGAAGGTTCTTTCTGAACGGTTCTTATCTGCATAGTGCTTCTGTCTATCCTGAGTGGCCTGAATGTCCTGGCGAATAGCTCTAGTTTGTGCTTCCATATCTTCTAACATCTTCCTAGATGCTTCTACCCTGATGGTTTGATCTGAGAAGTTCAGTGGTGCTAAACAGTCTTGTCCATAAAGAGCTTTGAAAGGTGACATTCCAATGCTTCTGTGTTCGGAAGAGTTGTAAGCATACTCCACCAAAGGTAGATATCGTAACCACTTCTTTGGCTCTTGCGAACAATAGGCTCTGAGAATGTCCTCGATGACTTGATTAACTCTTTCAGTTTGCCCATCTGTGTATGATACGTTGTACTGAAAGCTAATTGTGACCCAATAGATTGGAAAAGAGAAGTCCAAAATTTTGATGTAAACTTGGCATCTCTATCATTGACGATACGCTTGGGTAGACCATGTAGCCTAAAAATCTCCTTGATGAATACCCGGCTAACATCCAAAGCAGTAAAGGTTGTCTTTACCGGTATTAGATGAGCCACTTTTGTGAGCATATCAACAACCACGAAAAAAGAATCATAACCTCCTGTGGAAGGTAATCCTGAAACAAAATCCATACTGATGCATTCCCATTTCATCTGGGGTATGTCAAGAGGTTGAAGTTGTCCTGGTAATTTGATCCTTTTAGCTTTTATCCGCTGACAAGAAAGACATTGCCTCAAATAGCGAAATATGTCTCCTTTCATTCCAGACCAAAAGTAACTCCTCCTGACAGCATAAAGAGTCTTAGCATAGCATGGATGTCCAGATGTAGGGCTATCGTGTGCTTCATACAAAATGGCCTTCTTTAAGGCTGGATCTCTGGGTACACAGAGTCTATGTCTGTAGTAAAGACATCCTCCCATAAGAGAGTAATCTTTAGCTTCAGGCATCTTATTCTGCTGAACTAGTGGTACTCTGGATCTACCAAGGATGCTTCTTTGATTCTATCCTAGATAGGGTTATTTGGAATAGAGATAGCTCCGAGAAAGGATTTTCGGCTAAGACCATCTGCAACTGCATTTTCCTTTCCTGGTCTATACTTTATGTCAAGGTCATATTCCTGTAATAGCTCTATCCATCGTCGTTGTCGCATATTGAGAATAGGTTGAGTAAAAATCCATTTTAAGCTCTTGTGGTCTGTAACCAGCTGAAACTTGCGCCCAAGAAGATAATGTCTCCATAACTTCAGTGCATGTATAACCACTAAAAGTTCCAAATCATGAGTAGGGTAATTCTTCTCGTGATCCCTCAGATTTTGTGAAGTATATGCCACTAGTCTTTCTTCTTGAGTAAGAACTCCACCTAGAGAAAATTTGATGGCATCGGTCGCTACTTCAAATTCCTTACTGGAGTCCGAAAGCTTTAAAATAGGAGCTGAGACCAAGAACTCTTTTAGATTAGCAAAGATAGATTCGTGCTCGGCCTTCCATTCGATCCTCATTCCTTTCTTCAAGAGTTCCGTCAAAGGTGCAGCAATACGTGCATAGTCCTTGACAAAAATCCTGTACCATCCCGTTATCCCAAGAAATCCTCTGACTTCGCTGACGGTAGATGGTTGAGGCCAATCAACGATGTCCTTGACTTTATTTGGGTCCACTGAAATTCCTTTAGCCGATATGATAAATCCAAGATAGTTGACCTTTGGTGAGCAAAAAGTGCACTTGCTCTCTTTAGTGTAAAGTTGGTGTTCCCGAAGAAGATCAAGTACTTTGCGAACATGTTCTTCGTGGTCTGCTTCATTCTTAGAATAGATCAGAATATCATCAAAGAAAACCAATACAAAATCATCCAGGTAAGGTCTGAAAATATCCTGCATAAGTCGATTGAAGCTTGCAGGGGCATTTGTTAGACCAAAAGACATTACTGTGAATTCGTAGTGCCCATACCTAGTATTGAAAGCTGTCTTTGGGATATCTGATTCCTTGATCCTGATTTGGTAATATCTTGACTTTAGATCAATATTTGTAAACATTTTGGCGTCGTGGAGCCTGTCCAAGAGTTCGTCAATCCTTGGAATTGGATACTTGTTCTTGACAGTTACCTGGTTTAGTCCACCGATATCTATGCATAACCTTAAGGTTCCACCCTTCTTCTTCTGAAAAAGAACTGGAGCACCCCAAGGAGAAGTACTAGGTCGAATGAATCCTTGCTCAATGAGTTGCCTAAGTTGTTCCTTGAGTTCGATGACTTCTGGAAGTGACATTTTATAAGGTCTTCTTGAGATAGGTTCACATCCAAGGATAGTCTCAATCTCATGATCTACCTCTCTATGTGGAGGAAGATTCGTAAGGTCTTCAGGGAATACATCATCATACTCCCTCAACCAGTTTGGTCGAAGTGAGGTATCTGATTGGTCCACCTTGTTGAGTTTTACCACATAAATTTGTTGTCCCTTTCTTAGTCCCTTCAAAAGTCTGCTGGCCTTAACTAGAGTAGCCCTAGGTCTCCCATTTTCCCCCTGGATTAAGGCTTCATTACCCAAGTTATCTGTAAAGGTAAAGTTTCCTTGTGCGCAATGTATGTGGGCCCTATTTTGCTTTAGCCAGTCCATCCCTAGTATCCCATCAAAGAATCCTAAGGGTAGGGTTTGAAATTGGGCAGAATTTGGGTGTCCCCCTAAATCAAAGTCAATTTTTCCTGCAGAATGTTGAGATACTACTTCCTTGCCGTCGCTAACTCTACAACTAGCTTTCTTGTTGGATACTTATCTAGCCTTAACTTTCTCATGCATCTGGGTGAAAGAAATGAAAGAGTACTACCACAATCTATAAGGAAGTTAACTTGTTCACCTCTGAGAGATCCTGGCATACGAATGACTGCGTATTTCTCGCAACCATTGGGGTTGTCAATTGTAGCATGCAGGGTTGCTCTCTCCATTGCTTTGTCACCCACAGTTGGTTTTACCACTGCGGCATTCACTCTAGCAGTAGCTCCACGCCCTCACCCTCTCTTCATCCTTCCATGTCCTCCTCTTCCATTAGCTTGGCCACCCCATGGGTATTCAAGGGTATGGCATTGGTGTTGGTTTCGTGAATGTTCCTGGGCCACTTGGATCTATAATGTCCATACTCGCCGCAACCATAGCATCGAACATCTGGGAACTCCATGGTTGTGGTGGTAGCCACAATAGGACGTTGGTCATATGCTTGGTTGGCTGGTCTGTTATTCCAAGCAGTTGTCGTTGTCCTTTTTGCCCAATGATTCCTCCTGTTCTGATTAACCTTTTGTACTTCAAGAGCTAGAGGTTTGGCCCTCAACAAGGCATCCTGTAGTGTCGTTGGCCTAAGAGCTTCCAATCGAGTATTGAAAGGGTCGATTAGACCTTGGCAGAACCTTGCCACCTGTTGTTCCAAGGTCATTTTAGGAGCGTATCTCCGAAGAGTGACAAACTTTGCATAATATTCTTCGACAGATGAAGTCATCTACTGCCAAAGTGAAAAGAACTCATTCATCTTCAGGGTTTTGTAGGTAGGTGGTAAATAACGTTCCATTATTGTAGCCTTGATGTCTCCCTAGGATTGGGAAGATCCTTTAATATCCAGATCCCTGCAATGTTGCTTCAAATAAAATTCAAGATACCACTTTATCAAGAGACAGAGATTAGAGACAAAAAGCACTTTATTGATGAAAATTTATTACAATTGAAAACCCTCAAGGTTTAGGATAACTGATGATCAACTTATTACATGGCTTTTTGGATTGCGTATAAAATACGCCTAGGAGATGGTATTCACATGATGCACTACTTTGTTCGTGAAGTAGTTCCTGTACTCACCCTTGAGTGGATAATAAACTAAGATATCAAGTCGGGATTCTTCTTTTGGTACTCCAAAAGTTTTGACTCTGTTCGCTGGGATCACCTTGGTGACCTTTTCCAAGAGCCAGTCGTTGATGGTTTGATTGGAGTCGCGTGAAACAGTCAGGTCTAATCGGGTAGGCAGCAAGTAGAATAACTCCACTACTCTCAACTCTTCTCCCCAACGTATCTTATTTAAATCAGTAGCCACGTATCCTAGCTTCTGATCGTTGATGTGGTAAACCCCTCCTGGAAATGTCCAATCAAGTTCCCATCCTCTATCAATGCAAGTGGAGTGTAGCGTATGAGCCTTCATCAGTATCTCCATGACATCTCGCCTGAACTGGTAAACTGGGGATCTTCGAGATTGCTCATAAATAAGCTCAAACACTTGGAACTTCCGATATTCTAGCACGGGGTCTTCCTGCAACACCAATGCAAGGAATTCGGATCAGCTACCTATATACTTTCAGTTCCTTTTTAAATATTCAAACAGTACGACTTTATTTCCCAGCCTGACCTAAGCTCTGATACCAAGTGTGAGGTTCCCACCCCGCCATATCAAACAGTGGATCAGATGGTGGCCACTAGATCTATAGCGGAAGCAAACAAAGTGGTTCAGGGTTCAGGTAGCGGATGATCTCTCATCACAAAGTGAGTCGATCTCGAGCCTACTAGCAATGAGATCTAGCTCTACCTTGTAGGGGAAGCGTACTTAAACTATCTAGCGATCCTAAGACCCACCTTCCAAGAGAAGAGAAACCCCGAGTGCCTTTTTCCCCATGTTTCAGATGCACGTACTCTCGAGATTTCACCACTCTAGGGACAATGAGTATTACTAATATCGAATTAAACACTATGGGGACAGAGAGTTCCCGACCAATCGGGACCACCCTTCTCATAGGCATTGGCAACCTGAGCCAAGCCCCCACTTTCCACCCCAACACTCACACTTCCTTGTGTGTCCTAATTACTACCACATTGGTCGTTCAACATAAAGATTCTTTGATTATATTCCGAATGATAGTGTTCGTTAAGACAACCCTTCAAACAGTATTGCAAATCGGCACCAAGACAAAATTTATAGTAAAAATTCTACTCAAACTTGTTCATTAAAATTCCAATATTCTGGAGGTACAACATCCCTCGTCCAGCGAGAGTTTACTCCTCCCGTTGTCGCCTAGCTGCCCATAAAAACTAGGTTTGTCCACCGCATAAAAAGCACTACATGGACACTCCCACCGCATAGAAAACAAGACGTGGGTTCCCACCGCATAGAAAGCAAGTCGTGGGTAAGGCCCTAAGCTAGTAACTCTAGCTATTGCGATATCTTCGCGAGCCGCCACCTGTGATCAGTAGGGGGGTTAGGACTAGTTCAACATTGGAAGTAGAATGAACATGTTGAGCTAAATTTTCCCTAGCATACATTCTTTCCTATTGAAAACAGTATATTCGTCAAACAATTCTTTCCTACTTTAAAATTTAGTAAACAAAGGAATTCAAATGCCGTTGTTTCCGTTGGATTTCTCCAACATGTTTGGGAATGTGTTCGTTTCCTAACTAATCGTATGCAATGTTAATTAAACAACTTGAATAAAATTTAGTGACCTACCTCTTCCATTTTCTCGTCAATGGCCGGTGAGATGGCCGGTGCTTGGTCGTCCAAGGGAGCTTTCCCCTTTCCGTTCACATTGCTCGTTCCTGCCTCGTGGTCGTGGGCTCCACCAAAGGGAGTCCTCTTAACCAGGGCCATTTTAAACTCACTACTTTAAATAATTAGTTTGGAGAAAAGAGCTAATGTCCGCAAGCGTCATAACAAGCCAAATGATAGATTAGCAACATCAAACAATGCCTGCTACATGAGAGGTTTAGATTTTTCCATATAGCAATCATTATGGATGATTCATATTCCTATGGGAACCGGCTCTAAGGAAAATTACTCAACTTAGATGATTAAGAATAATAAGGTCTCATTAATAGAAATACCAGAAAGATGAATCAACATAATTAACCTCTTTCCTAGCAATTAGAGGATGCAGGTTCACCTCATGCATAGGTGTGAGAAAAATTAACTCTTAGAGACTTAATGACGGCTTTAATTTTACCTTAATTACATCTTAATGCATAAGGGAATGGATCTAATTTAGCTACATTGTTAATAAAGAAGTGGTTTTCATCAATCTACACAGTTACCGGCTTATGGATTAATCACTATGCTACCTAGAGAGAGAGAAAATTCTATTAATCATGCACTAATCACTAATTAAGGATGATGAATGGCTGATAAGTCAGCTATGGTGCGATGGTTACATAATAGAATATGGTTAAAGAGAAATTAGAGAGTAATTATAGAGAATTACGACTAGGAATAAGCATAATAGACGAGGAATTTAGATGGTAATGAAAAGGATTTGCAAAAAGCATTAATTAAATCGCGGTAACCGTGATTAAGGGCTGATAATCCTCTCGATTCTCTGATTTAATCGATCTTCTTGAGGCGAGAATTCGAAAGCACCTCCCTCCTTGCTTCTCCTTCAAAGGATGTGTGTACCGGCAGCACCTCCCCAAGGTGTGTGCACTGGGTGTGTGTGTGTGAGCCTGTGTGTGTGTGTGTGTGTGTGTGCACTGGCCTTTAAATAGGCCTTCTCAAGCTGAAAATTGACCTAGGTTGCTAAATGCATCTGGGAGCTTCTCCAGTTAAGCATGGTAAGTCCAGTTCCCTACCCACCAAGTGTTAGGTTGGCTAGGTTAACTGACTCTGAGACTTAGTTACTGTCTTAGCAGCTTTCCCAAGACTCCCACAAGGACAAAAGGTGCCCCCTAGCTGCTAAAGCTGATCTGGAGTGGCTTGGGACCTGTTCCCACACAGTCCCGGGCTCCGGTGTCTCCCCGCTCAATTTTTGGAAAAATTGATTTTAGGCTAAAACGGGTCATACGAGTCGGATTTGATGCTGTAAATTGCTATACGGATCTCTAACTACGGTGTAGTGGCCCGAGTACTTGCCATATTTAGCAGCCCCCGGGGTCCAAAAATGCATTTTTTTCAATTTCGGGGTACGGATGCAGTTTTTTAAGACGGTCAAAACTAGACGGGTCGGGTGCCCAAAAACTTACTATTTTTGGATTTTTTTGCAAGAATTATTTTAATTCACATTTGGGAGCTTTAAAACATTCTAAACATCATGGCACTGATGACAGAATTCAGAAAACTGCTAAAAATAGTACTTTTTTCATTATGATCATTACATGGTACACGGTGCTCTTTTTGGTCGGGGTCAGAGACCTTATAGCGAGATAGGACTAGGTCTTTTTCTAAAGTTATAGACCCAAGCCATTGTCAATGGTAAAGGTCTATTCCTTGGATTTTTCTTGTTTAGAGACTCTGATTTTTATCAGACCTAGAGACCTATCAAGGATCCTGTCCCAATCTCGGTATTGGCGGGTTGGGGACCTTACAGAATCCACCAAATATATGTGCACCATTGGCTTCTCCTCATATGGGGGCCTTACAAACTGTGTAGCATATATTGTGGTGGGAAAACTGAGAGAGGTGGGCATTGCAAGTATACCAACAAAGCTGCAGTGAACTCTATAAAAGGTGTGTCCACTACACAAACAATGGGTAAATCACTACAACAATGGTTTCAAGGTATCCTCATTTGTTACCAGAGTGTACCTCCTAATCAAAACATGGACGATCCAAATTGGGATCCTATTCTACCAATTCCTCCGATAAATGTGTATGTGTGCACTGTTCATGCCCGTCTACAAATTCTTGACAAGTTGCTTATGCTCCATATTAATTATTCTTGGAGTATAAGGCTTGCAAAAACAAGAGAAGAGTGTATAAAAGAACTCAAATCTATTTTATCAAGTGTTGGTCTACATGGGGGTGCAGTTGAGTTATCAAAGGACAAGAAGGCATCTGGAAGTACACAAGATCATCCTAATAAAATATGTATGGGTGGTAGTAAATCTAAGCATTTTCTTTCATACAATTATGACTCCCAAAGTCCTAATGAGTTTCAATTGTGGAAAAAGGTGTGTGACATTGGTGCCTACAGAGGTAACGAAGCAGCCCTAGGAATTAAGTGTGCTCATGTGTGGCCGTCTGTAGATGATATTTTTTGTTTGCTTGAAAAGGCAAAGCTAATCTGTGTTGAGATATCCACCTTAAGATTTTTAATCAATACTTTCACAACGCAAATGGTGGATGTTTGGGAGGAGAAGCACATTATATGGTGGGTTAAACACTTTGTCTTTGCAGTAAAAAAACATCAGTGTTTGAACTAAAGTTTTATTGTTTTTTCCATTAGAAAATTTCGGAGGTCATTTGGAGGGCCTTGTAAGAAATTGTATTTCTCTCTCTAGAAACTTTTTTTAAAATGCACTTGCACCTTGTGAGTACGTCCAAAAGGACAACCAGACACTTTAAAAAGTAGATTTATATTCCCAATCGTCCTTGAAAACGGTCACTTTTTTATTTAATATGAGCGTCTTTTTCAGAAGGCAGGTGCGGCGCATTCTAGGCAGCTTACGTCATCACTGAAATTTGAAAAGTCACAAACTGTCAAATAGTGATAGATTTTGAGGCTTTTGACACCACCAATGCGTCCGGAACACCAAAATATCCTAAAAACGAATGTCTACTTGTCTCATTCCGACATCCGGAGATGCAAAAAATATCAAAAAACCCCAAAAAATGGGCTTTTTACTTAAGGCGCGCGAGGAGGCATTCTAAAATGTTAGAATGCCCCTCTGCGCGCCGTTAGTACAAAGCTCCTTTTAGTGATTTTTGGACAATTATCTTTCAAGAAAGCCCACCCATGTTTCTCTATTGCACTTTTGCACCATGCTCTCTCTCTCTCTCTCTCTCTCTCTCTCTCTCTCTCTCTCTCTCTCTCTCCTTTTTATAGCTTAGCATATTTAAAGAGAGAGAGAGAGTGAGAGACTCCCATTACTAAGGGCGCGCGTGGAGCATGTTTTGACCTCAAAAAACACCTCCTCGCGTCGTTAGTATAAGGTAACAGAAAGACTCTCTCTCTCTCTCTTTCCCCCGCCTTACTTCCTCTCTCTATAACACTCACACATACACACATAAACACATACACTGGTGGATGCACAGTACTAAAGGCGCGCATAGAGACATGCACACAGGTTGTGCCTCTCTACGCGCACCTTTAGTATAGAGAGAAAGAGAGAGAGAGAGATAGAGAGAGAGAGAGAGAGAGAGAGAGAGAGAGAGAGAGAGAGAGAGAGAGAGAGGCTCTGTGTGTGTGTGTGTGTGTGTGTGTGTATGTTATATTTGTGTGTCTGTCTGTGTGTGTGTATGTCATATTTGTGTCTCTGTTTATTTATGTGTATGTTATATTTGTCTGTCTGTGTGTGTGTTTGTGTGTGTGTGTGTGTGTGTGTGTGTGTGATCAAAATGCACTTTGTAGAATTGTAACAATGGGTGTGCGTGCTCACTCTTATAGACTCGAAATTATGATCTCTAAGGCTAAGATGATGAAGAAAAAACCTATGTGTTAGATGGAGGCCTTTTTAGAGATTTTTTGATATTTTCCTCTCAAAAAGCTCCCTAAAAGAGGAAAAAAGGGGCTTTTTACTAACGGCGCGCGATGAGGCATTCCAAAATTTTGGAATGCCCCCTCGCGCGCCGTTAGTAAAATGTTCTTTTAGGGGTTTTTGAAATTCTTTGCCTCTTTGGATGTCGGAGCCAGGCAATTGGACATTCATTTCTAGGATATTTGGCTGTTCCGAATACATTGACAATATCAAAAGTTTCAAAATATTTCACCACTTGATAGTTTTGTAACTTTTTGAATTCTAGTGATGATGTAAGCCGTATCAAATGCATCGCATCTACCTTCTGAAAAAGGTGCTCGCATTAAATGAAAGAGAGTGATCGTCTTCAAGGACCACTAGATTATTAAATGAAGAGAGGGACACCTTTTATATTTTTGTTAATATCAATCTATTTTTCTACGTAACGTAGGCTCTTCTCGCATAGGAGGAGCTTATTTTCCTCTCTCTTCCAAAAGGCCCTCCAAAAGACCTCCAAAATCTCCTAATGAACACATTCTTTTTGCTCATAGCTCAATTTTTCTCGACAAATTTGGTTCATTCGGCATCTCGAGTAGCCAAGGAATGGAGCGCTCACACTATCAAAAAAAGCAATGTATTTTAAAAATACACGGCATGGAGGTGGGAGGAAAAAGAGCAATGCCCTATACGAAATGTTCAATTGGTTCTACAAAGTTTTAGTGAGGAGAGAAAGGAAGAAGAATAGAGTGCAAAGAAGTTTGAAATGCAAAATAGAGAAAGTGGTTAGCCTAAGGCAATCATAATCATATGATGCATCTAATGCAAAAGATCAATTCTGATGATGGTTGGAGACAAGGCAACAAAATGGCAGGCGTTGGGTGGAAAAGTGATAAATTTTTGACACTAACCACTTATATTGTAAACATGCATTGTAATGCCACGTGATTTGTTGACGCCCCAATCAATCATTCTGTGGGTCAAGTTTTGTCTATTTTGAAGTTTTTTTTTTTAAAAAAAATATTAATATTGTTGAGTTTTTAAGTTTTTATAAAAAGATTTAAGTACTATATAAGTCAAAACTCACAACTTGAAGCTCAAGCACACAAACACACATTCATATCTTGCACCACAAGGACGATTCACACGAGCAAACCACTACGCACATCAATACCACCACAGCCACTCACACCATAGAAATTCACAGTCAGAATCCCGTGCAAAATCTATGGCTTCAAATCCACATTTCCAACCAAAAGTGAATAATCTAGTGCCCCAACCCGCTTCAAAATCCTGAGACCTTGACTATTGTCACAACACTTGGTGGTCAGGCCACCGCAAAAACCACGCTGCAAAGATTTGGATCGCGAGTCAAACAATGGGTATCAAAGTAATACCAAACAACTTGGTTTCTAAAGCATGAGAGGCCAATAGGAGGAAAAGAATGAAAGAGATGGAAAAGAAAGAGGCAACTGAGAAGGAAGCAAAAAGAATGCAAGAAGAACAAAGAAGACAAAGGAAACAAGACAAATGGCAGAGAGCCGAGGCGGAGAGAGCTCTCTTGGAAAACTTACAAGCACACGCAGAGGTAGAGAGGAAGGCAGCAGAGGATAGAGCCCAAGCCACCCAACAAGCAAAGGCTGGGAGCTCTAGGCCTTCAAAAATACCCCAAAGAGCCAAGCAATGTGCAAAGAGGAAAAAGGACAAGGTGACGCCTGAAGAACAATAGGTCCATGAGGAGAGGAGAAAAAAGTACAAAAATGATCCTCCTCAATGGGCCAGGTAAGCGGCTCCTCCACCACTACCAAGAACATAGAAAAAGTGGAGATGGAAACGAGACACAGTTTCTTTGTGGGAGATTCAAAAAATATCAAAAGAGCATTGAGTCCATAATACCCAAAGCGGCCTTCTCTTGGGTGGTGAGAAAGATAATGGATGAATATAGCAATTCTGTTACACGCATACAACGCAGAGCCTTACCGGGGCCTATAGGATGCCACCAAAGACATTTTGGTGCGCTGTTTCAGGATGGCATTTCCTGTAGTGTGCATGCTAAGCGCGTAACATTAGAAAACACAGATCTAGCTCTAGCAATCAATTTGCAAAATGAAGGATGCCTTCATAAGAAATATTTTATCCCATGTACTCTATCTTGATGAGATTTGTAATCTTCTTATCAAATTTCTACCATTTCGTGCAATTGTTCAACTTGATTTTGTACAATGTTTTTTTTAATATTTGAATTCTTCAATATGTTAAATTTAAATTGTCCATTACGGCGCACGGCTTACCTGACGGGTTGGAAGGCACAAAAAGAAGCCATGCAATGATCCATCCATTGGGGGTCACCTCTCAGTGATTTTTTTATGAACCCAAGCAACAAGGTGGGCGTACGGGGTCAACGTGAACACCACAGAGCATGGCCGCGTCTGACAAGGTCGGACAACGCAAAAAAAATCCCTGTGCACCATGACGTGCAGGGTATAGATCTTTCAGTGCGCTTTTGTAAAACAATCATCAAGATGTGCCCCCCAACCGACGGGTCATTGCATGTTCAAGGTTTTATGCATGTGTTGCAAAAATGAAATTTTCAAAAAACAAGTATAGAATGTTGATAGAAATCCTTAACAAAAACAATTATTATGTATTGATTTTGATATTAAATCATGATTGATTAGTTTTACTAGAAATTACATATGTGGATATGGGGAAAATGGATGACTTGATGCTAAGGGATTTTACAATTTCCTTTGGGTTTGTCAACCCTTGACATAAGCTCAAGGCACAGTGGGAGAGGATTGAGCCTGGGTGCTTGCCTATAAAGGCATACAATGCCACCTCTCTATCTACTAATATAAATTTGTGATCATTTAGGGTGAGGGAATCTTCAAACAGTATGGCACTTAATGCTTTACACTTGAGTAGCTCAGCAAAACCATTCTTGGAGAACTTTGTGTGAGCAACTCAAAGAATTGATGGCCCCAAGTGGCTCATGTAGTGCCAAAGCGAGCTATCCCTACCCATGGGTGTGTTGCATGAACCTCCAGTACTCATTGCAAACTTGTCAACATGGTATGCCGTCTGCAAATCATTTTAAATGACCTTAACACTTGTTGTAAGGAACGATAGACAATCAACCAAGTTCTGATATTTTTACCTTAGTTTCTTGATCCTTCTCTTCAAGATTTTTCTTTGTAAGATCAATGCTAGATGGATCATCTCTACCCATCACGATTAGTAGTTTGTGTGGATGAAAAGCGCTTTTTGGGACGCTTTTGTTAAATAATGCACATGATTTGATTTCCACAAGTGTACTTGCTACTATTTCCACCAACTTTTGTTCATTTCCATTGGTTAGGAAAGAGATGGTTGCTAGGAGACCTTGATCTTCAAAGTCAATTTGAAATTTGACTTTTTCATTATTTCCACTGGGATCCTTTATGCAGATATCAAGCACTGCAAGTGAGTCATCTTTTTTTAGTCCTAATGTTTTGGCAATGTCGTCAAGGAACAAAAAGTGAAAATCATCCATCGCCACTGCATGCAAAGTGCGAATTTAGAGGTGTGGAACTTTCTCCAACATCTCATCTCCCTATATCATCAGATCTTCCTCCTCAATGGAGCTGGGCTCTTGCAAGAGGACAAGTGCCATACATGCTGATGGGGGCTTTTCACAAGCCAAGCTCCCATACCCCTCTTCTCTCGTCCCCACCCCATGAAAACCCCCTCTTAGGGAGGGAGTGATAAAAGGCATTGGAAAAAAGTAAGAAAAAAATAAATTATGATTATGTAAATATATAAGAAAGGTAAAATAGGCCACCTGATGCCTGCGGGGTAGCCTATCCCCACCTTGCCTCCTTTTTCTTCACTGTTGCCCCGCCGGGTGTCCCTTTTCCTCTCCTCCACTCAAAAGGTCAACCCCCTCTCTCTTCCCCTTGTCCTTTCTCCTTTCTCTCTCCCCTCAAGCTACCCCACCTCTCACCAATAATGCATTATAACTCACCAATAATACACCCTAACTCACATGCAACTTACCCTATCTTCCAAAATAGTATACCCCACCCCCTCTTTCTCTCTCCTATCATATCCCATGACCCAAATACCCCCCTCTCTCTCTAAAGGGCGCCATGTCTCTTGTCTTGTAGCTAAATAACCTCCCCCACACTCACACACACTCAGTTTCACTGAAAAAGGTGCCCACAGACCCATCCCCACCCGGTGGTTACCTGGTTTTTCTTGTGTTCACACACATCTGCACACAGATTCACCTCTGAACACACTCCCCTCTCTCCCCTTTTGTAATTACTTTATTCTCCATGTCACCTCTCACTTTTTTTCATCAACCCATCTCTCTCTCTCTCTTAGTCTCTCTCTCATGAGACTGCTGTTCTGGCACATATACACACAGCCAGACAAGTGGGGCCCACAGTCACATGGCCTATGTAGATAATGATTTCTTCATTTCTAAATTCTAGAATTTCTCCCCCCTCCTCCCCTATATAAAGAGGGGTCATCATCACACTAGACACACACACAACATCACCAAAGAATACACTATGCACTATGTGTGCCTAGTGCACACACACACACCCACACCATCACCATCACCGCAATCACCATGCTCGTCTTGAGCATGACCTCTACACCCTTGGGCTATGGAAGATGAAGGGAAACTAAATGAAGGATAATGGCCATAACCCTCGTGCGAGTCTTCGCCATCAACTCCCACCTATCCGCCATGTGCTCTACCACGCTCTCCCTTCTCATTCCCCTACCTTATACTCCCCATTTCATCGCCTTATTCTCTAAATAAAGCTTGAGGTTTTGTGAGTATGTTTTCTTGCAATGTTTTGCCCATGTGAGGTGTGCGGAATCGCCACCTAGTCTTGTGTTTGGAGTGATCTTGTGTATGTGTGAAGGGTGTGCGGATTTGCCATCCTTTTGTGGTGCCTAAGTACTAAGCCGCTATACCCCCTCCCTCACTCTCTCTCTCTCTCTCTCTCTCTCTCTCTCTCTCTCTCTCTTGATCTCATTCCCTTTCCTCTTCATCATTACTCCCAAGCATCCATCTCTCTTGGATGAAAACTTTGTTATGGTGGTGTGTTGTTTGCGTCCTAGCCGCTGAAGCTAGGTGGTGCCCCCTGTTTGCTTTACCATGATAGGCTCGAGGCACGCCATTCGGTCCCCGGTGTTTTAGAGGCCGTCGGGGTTCGGGGTTCGCTTTGCTCCCGTCAATTGGTTCCCCCACTGAGGATCTTTTCATGAAACCCTTCAGTTTACAAGACTGAAACCCCTAAACTATTGTGAATGGATGAATGGCTAGCAGGATTTGCTAATTGGACGACAGAAGAAGAAGAGCTCCAAGCACAACTAGACGAACTCCGAATCTCCATCGAAGCTCGAGTGCCAAGCGTAACGGTAATCGATTTGCAGTAGGAGAGTCAACCAACACGCCAAACCCAGTGGGTATACATAGGCCAAGTGCCAAGAAGAAGAAGGAGAAGGTCAAAACCATGTCCGCAACCTACAACCAACCCACAACAACAAAATGGAAGGAGCTCTACACAATAGAGAATCAACACTATTCTACTTTGAGAATCGGGTAACTCAAGTCACCGAGGTAATTATCACAGTCAGTTTTCAAGTCACACCTGATGCTGCAGCACAGATAACGGAATCATTGGCTCACTCTCTCACTAGAGAAACTAGGGATCTACTGAGTTTGTTTCAAGAAAGAACACCACCCTCTCCCACAAGCTTGGATAGTGACTAAGCACCTCTAAGCTTCACATGAATTAGTACAACCTACCTCAAGACAGATCACACATACCAACACGTGTACGCTCAATCAAGGTAATACTGGATTTGAAGGCTCACTACCAGCACGTCATTGACACCATGCTGGGTGGGGAGCGATTTTTTGAGGTTCTGGCATCAGATCAACCATTTGTCCTACCTTTGGTACAAGGCAATGTACCGTTTGAAGTTTTAATCTATGTCCTAGTATAAGAGGGTATACACGCCTCCTTGTAAAGAAGAAAAAAACTTTTGCAAGTTAAGCAGTGTGTCTTTCTAGCTCTCTCTCAGTAATCATGGCAAGTGTAGCATTTCCAACATTTAAAGGAAAGAAGGGGGAGGATTTGGTAACAGACTTCCTAGATGACTTTGAAGTAGCATGTGTAGTGAGCAACAAAGATACGGATGAATCCCGGGTTAGAATCTTTAAGCATCTCATGAAGCTAGAAGCTAGATCATGGTACAATGCACTTCCACAAGCAACCAAGGATGACTGGGAACCCTTAAAAACCGCTTTTAAGAGGCGCTTTGGGGGAGGTACCACTTCAGAAAAGTTGTGGGACAAGTTGAGAGACTTGAAGCAGGAGGGTCTTTTAGAATATGCCACCTATGAGTCCAAATTTGTGGATTTGTGGGAACGGTGGGTTGAGTCACTGGCAAGGGGGGAAGCCGCACCCGATTTCCTAAAAAAAGATCAGTTCACGCATGGCTTATGGCCGCTTCTCAAGGAGAAGGTGAAAGGTAGATTCCCGGCTACGTACGAGTTAGCCATTGAGATTGCTCGCCTTAAGGACAAGAAGCTGCGAATGAAATCCAAAGAAACCGAGTCAACAGAAGCAGGAACATCGCGTCGACCAGCAACTACGACAACCACCATTCCACCACCACCACCGGCTCTTGGGGTAAGAGATGACCAACAAGATATGTTGGCCCATATTACTGACCAACAGCAGAATTTTTCTGTCCACTTAATACAGCAAGGGAGGAGTCAAGAAAGAGATCAAGACCTTGGAAGAGCACAACGACAAAACAGGGAGTATCATTGCTACAACTGCGGAGAAGACGGTCACGGTATGTACTACTATCCCAAACCACGACAAAACTATAATAGATGAGGTAGGAGGAACCAATTGTCACCCCCTAGAGAAAGAACACCCCCACCTCGAGCACCAACCCCACCAACACAAATTCTACGTCCACCCCAGACACCACTACAAGCATCCATTCCACCTCTTCCACCAGCCCCACCACCTGATCGCCCTGCAAACATCATAAGGCTAGAAGAGAAAGGAAAAGCCGTAGTAGTGGATCCACCCAGAGCAAAGGAGAGGGACAAGGGTAAGGAGAAGGTAACCTTTTTAGAACCACTTGAGGCCATGACTGTGAAAAGAGCTAGGAGGGAGAAGGCTACACAATCAGATGATGAGAGAAGCATGAGAGGAGAAACTAGCAAGAGGCCATCCAGGCCACGACGGAAATTGGGCATCACCGACTTCTAGCTAGGGGAAAGTTCTAAGCCCTATGATCTAACATTGGATGTGGCAGAGCAAGGACCGAAGATTACATGGCCACAGCTGCTACGTCTTGTACCTAAAGTAAGGCGACAATGGTATAAAATGGTAAGTACAAGACGCTCCAAAACAAAGGTAGCCGGAGCAATTTCGGGATGCAACATAGATGACATCCTTCCAATTGTCGACGTAAACATAAAAGGAAAGAGGGTTGGAAACACCTACATTGATGGAGGTGCACAAATCTGTGTAATGAGCGAAGCTATGATGCTTCGATTAGGGCTCGAGGTTGACAGGCCTTCTCCATGCAAGGCAAAGATGGCAAACAACGCAAAAGTAAAGTGCGTGGGCGTGGTAAGTGCCGTGAAAATCAAAGCTTTCAACACTGAGGTAGAGGTAGATGTTTTTGTGATGCCTACTAAGGGGGAGGGCTATCCACTAATTTTGGGAAGGCCATGGTTGATGGCCATGAAGGCAAAACAGGACTGGGGTACTGGCCTTCTACGCATGACCGGTAAGAAAGGGGAGACAATCTACTACGACATGAGGATTGGCAAGCAGAAGCAAATGAATCTGGAAACATCGGCAGATGAAACCACTAGCGAATCTTCCAGTTCTGAGGAGGAGACCACATCCACCGACGAAAGTGACAGTTCCATTGATGTGATGGGTATCATTATGAAGGATCCACAAAGGGTAAGCACAACTGGTGATCCATCACCAAAAGGGCAACCCAATGAAGAGGAGAGAAAATCACCTGGCCTAGGAGGAAGTAGGTTGAAGGGTATGTTGTCTACGGAATTAACACTTGAGGAGAAAGATAGTTTTTTGCAAATGTTGATGGGATTTCCTAACCTGTTCATTGACAACTATGAAAGAATCACAGGCATTACAGTGGTGGAACATCATATTAAGCTGAAGGAAGGGATAAAACCAGTTGTGCAAAAGCTACGACGACTGGGGTCATACAAGAAAAGGCACTCTTGGCCGAGGTAAGGAAAATACTGGAGGCCGGATTCATCTATCCTGTAGAAAACTCAGAATGGGTGTCACCCGTAGTGGTGACGCCTAAAAAGAATGGTAAGTGGAGGGTCTGTGTTGACTACAAACCACTAAATGCAGCTACAAAGAGAGACCACTTTCCTCTCCCTTTCTTGGATGAAATTCTGAATGAAGTAGTGGGTTTTGAATGCTATACCGTCTGTGATGGTTATTCTGGATACTTTCAAATACGCATAGCCTTGGAAGATCAGCTAAAAACCACTTTTATCACGCCATGGGGTTGTTTTGTATACAGGGTTATGCCATTTGGTCTCACAAATGCACCTGCCACATTCCAAAGATATGTTACATATGTTTTTCAACCGTTCTTTGGAACATCCATAAGAGTGTTCATTGATGATTTTTGTATATATAGCTCCCGTATTTCACATTTAGAAAAGGTAACTGAAGGTTTGGCTAGGTTGCACAGCCTAGGCGGGCAATTAAATGTGGATAAATGCCACATTGGGGAGAGTAAAGTCATTCTACTAGGCCATGAAATTTCAGCAAAAGGTATCAACGCCGACCCAAGTAAGGTGTCCGCACTCATAGCCCTACCTTCACCAACGACCGCACGTCAGCTGGTCTCTTTTCTACAGAAGGTGAGGTACTTAAGTAGATTCATACATCTACTATCACAACTTGTTCTACCACTGCAACAACTCACTCAAAGATCAACTTTCACTTGGGACGAGGAAAGCGAACATCACTACAACAAGGTAAAGGAGGTCTTAGCCACTCTGCCAACTATCTCACCACCTAAGTGGGATGAAAAATTCTATGTCACCTCAAGTGTTGGTGATGACTCATTGGGGGTTGTGCTACTCCAAAAGGATACAACGACATCTTTCATGAGGCCAATCTACTTCTCTAGTCGAATGATGACAGCAGGAGAGAAAGGTTTCACCCATGTGGAACACTTAGTCCTAGCTCTTAGATTTGCAACTACAAAGTTTAGGTCATATTTGCTGCCTAAGCAATTTGTGATTCTAACCACGGATGAAATATTTCCCTATGTTGTACAACACATGGATGTGTCTGCTAGAATTACTAAATGGCTAGTTCGTCTGCAAGAGTTTGACTACACGGTACAGGTAGAAAGCACGACAAGGGAAAGTTTGGGGGGACTCATGACCTACCAAGTCTTTGAAAGGAAGGAGAAGCAATCTAAGGAAGGAGAAGTCCGATTACCTCCAGTACCACCGATGGTAGAAGGAGCATACTCTCTCTACTTTGATGGAGCCTACAAGCGAGCGTCTGACAAAGCAGCTGCAGGAATAGTGGTCTTTGATGACAAAGGAACAAAGGTATTTTCGTTGGGCCAATTGTTAGATTCACATTCTAACAATGAAGCTGAGTATGCAGCACTAACCAAGGGTCTACAATGGTGCGTCTCGCAAGGTGTACAACGCCTTAATGTATTTGGGGATGCTCTACTTCTGGTAAGGCAAGTAAATGGAGCATGGACATGCAAGAATCCTAGTTTAAGGACTCACTTAAGTGTTGTAAAAACCTTGTTGGGTAATTTTGAAGAAGTTCAAATACACCATATCCCAAGGGCTCAAAACCAAGAAGCAGATGCCCTAGCAAGTGAAAGACTACAAGAAGTGGTGGTTGGAGCAATAAAACTAAAGCTCCCTCTATTTCAAGGCAGTGATGCCTTGCCTGACATCATGCATTTTTTGGAAACAGGGGAATGCCCATCAGATTTAACAAAGGGACAGAAGCAATGGCTAACGCGGAAGGCCACAAGGTATCGACTCATCAATGATGGTTTGTACTGTAAGGGTAAGGACCAAATACTCAGGAAGGTCCCTCTCTCTCACGAAATCACGGGAGTAGTTGCTAGCTGTCACGACGGGGTTTGTGGTGGTCACTTTTCCCTAGACATAACAAGTAGAAAAATCTTGCAGGCAGGCTTCATATGGCCTAGCCTCAACCGTGATGTACACCATTGGTGCAAAACGTGTAAGTTGTGTCAAAAGGCGGCACTAGGTCACTTATGCCTGAACCACAGACACCTATTCTCTCATATGGCCCATTTGAAAAATGGGGTATCGATGCCATTGGGCCATTACCTAGGGCCAACTCAGGAAAATTCTACATTATCATGGGGGTCGACTACATGACTAGATGGGCAGAGGCTACAGCCACCACTAGAATCACAGCAGTAGAGGTAGCTAAATTTATCTATGAGTACATATGCTGTAGGTTTGGCACACCTTTAGAGATCATCTCTGATAGAGGGCCAGGTTTCAGAGCAGACTTGGTAGGAGAATTAATGCAGAAACTGGGCATTACAAGGAGGCACTCTTCACCATATTACCCTCAATGTAATGGCCTAGTTGAAAAGTTAAATGGAATGGTTTCTAAAATTATTACCAAGCAGGTAAACAATCATCCCGGAGACTGGGATAAGTATCTACTACCAGCTTTATGGGCCTACAGAACTTCATTTCGTACATCCTTGGGATTCACACCGTATCATCTAGTATTTGGTAAGGAAGCAATCTTGCCCATTGAAGTGCAACTACAAAGTCTCAGAGTAATGGCAAGCCAACTTCAACAACCCAACATGCATTTGAGAGATCACATCATCAACTTGGAAAGACTGCAGCTGGACAGAGAAGAAGCAATAAATTATTATGCAGCACAAGCAGAGCATAGACGGCTTAGCTTTAACGAGCATCTCCGGAAAAAAGAATTGAAGAAAGGAATGTTGGTGCTCCGCTACGACAATCGCTTCGACACGCGCAAGGATAAGAAACTCCTGCTCCGATGGGAAGGCCCTTTCATCATCAGGAAAAAGTATGCCAATGGAAGCTACCAGCTTATGGAGGCTGATGGAAAACTTCATAAAACCAGGGTAAATGGTTGGCGACTTAAACCTTATTTTCTTTGATTTGACCAAGCTCCACCAATTGACATTCCAAATGGGGACACACCATCAGCCTCCACCTCCGACGATAATGATCAAACAGATGAGCTAGAGACATGAATGCCTCTAGCCAAAAGGGGAGGGCTAATGATGGGGGCTTTTCACAAGCCAAGCTCCCATACCCCTCTTCTCTCGTCCCCACCCCATGAAAACCCCCTCTTAGGGAGGGAGTGATAAAAGGCATTGGAAAAAAGTAAGAAAAAAATAAATTATGATTATGTAAATATATAAGAAAGGTAAAATAGGCCACCTCATGCCTGCGGGGTAGCCCATCCCCACCTTGCCTCCTTTTTCTTCACTGTTGCCCCGCCGAGTGTCCCTTTTCCTCTCCTCCACTCAAAAGGTCAACCCCCTCTCTCTTCCCCTTGTCCTTTCTCCTTTCTCTCTCCCTTAAAGCTTCCCCACCTCTCACCAATAATGCATTATAACTCACCAATAATGCACCCTAACTCACATGCAACTTACCCTATCTTCCAAAATAGTATACCCCACCCCCTCTTTCTCTCTCCTATCATATCCCATGACCCAAATACCCCCCTCTCTCTCTAAAGGGCGCCTTGTCTCTTGTCTTGTAGCTAAATAACCTCCCCCACACTCACACACACTCAGTTTCACTGAAAAAGGTGCCCGCAGACCCATCCCCACCCGGTGGTTACCTGGTTTTTCTTGTGTTCACACACATCTGCACACAGATTCACCTCTGAACACACTCCCCTCTCTCCCTTTTTGTAATTACTTTATTCTCCATGTCACCTCTCACTTTTTTTCATCAACCCATCTCTCTCTCTCTTAGTCTCTCTCTCATGAGACTGCTGTTCTGGCACATATACACACACTCAGAAAAGTGGGACCCACAGTCACATGGCCTATGTAGATAATGATTTCTTCATTTCTAAATTCTAGAATTTCTCCCCCCTCCTACCCTATATAAAGAGGAGTCATCATCACACTAGACACACACACAACATCACCAAAGAATACACTATGCACTATGTGTGCCTAGTGCACACACACACACCCACACCATCACCATCACCGCAATCACCATGCTCGTCTTGAGCATGACCTCTACACCCTTGGGCTATGGAAGATGAAGGGAAACTAAATGAAGGATGATGGCCATAACCCTCGTGCGAGTCTTCGCCATCAACTCCCACCTATCCGCCATGTGCTCTACCACGCTCTCCCTTCTCATTCCCCTACCCTATGCTCCCCATTTCATCGCCTTATTCTCTAAATAAAGCTTGAGGTTTTGTGATTGCAATGTTTTGCCCATGTGAGGTGTGCGGAATCGCCACCTAGTCTTGTGTTTGGAGTGAGCTTGTGTATGTGTGAAGGGTGTGTGGATTCGCCATCCTTTTGTGGTGCCTAAGTACTAAGCCGCTATACCCCCTTCCTCACTCTCTCTCTCTCTCTCTCTCTCTCTCTCACTTGATCTCATTCCCTTTCCTCTTCATCATTACTCCCAAGCATCCATCTCTCTTGGATGAAAACTTTGTTATGGTGGTGTGTTGTTTGCGTCCTAGCCGCTAAAGCTAGGTGGTGCCCCCTGTTTGCTTTACCATGACAGGCTCGAGGCACGCTATTCGGTCCCCGATGTTTTAGAGGCCGTCGGGGTTCAGGGTTCGCTTTGCTCCCGTCAATGCTTCAGTCTGCTCATCAATATCTTTGGTAAATGCATTTGATTCCTCCACAATGGTCACATGTAGTCTTTGGTTGATGTTGGAAAGAGAGAGAGAGAGAGAGAGAGAGAGAGAGAGAGAGAGAGAGATGTGCGTAGAAATTAAAGAGAGAGAGAGATATAAAGAGTGATATATATATATATATAGAGAGAGAGAGAGAGAGGGAATTAGAGAGAGAGAGAGAGAGAGAGAGAGAGAGAGAAACAGATAGGAAAAGAGAGAGAGAGAGAGAGAGAGAGGGAAATAGAGAGAGAGAGATAGGGAAGTAGAGATAGATAGATAGATAGATAGATAGATTTTATTATCGTCCTCGGAGGTCAAATATGACCTATGGGACCAAAGTTACATGTGATGTAGTATGTGTATGGCTGATGAGTGACTCTCGATGCTCCAAAATTGTAGTGATGAGAGTCGCAATGGAGAGCCCACACTTTGGCTGGGAGAGGAAAGTGTGTAGGTCTAAGTTATGGCTGAAAATGTGAGAGAAGCAAGTTCGGATGTGATCAAAAGCTGAGCACTCTAGTAGTGTGTGGTACTCAGACTCTTGAACTTGCAGTGAGCATAATGTGCTATCTCAACGCCCTATCTCGCATTTCCCCAACGCCCTATCTCGCATTGAAGGAAATGGGAGCTAAGCCGAATTGCTGCGATAGTGCGTATCGCGGACAAGGGAATAGGCTCAAGCATGTAAGTGTGAGTACGGTTTCCTCTCTCAGCGAAGAACATGGTTTTGTAGTTGGGGGCAATATAGGTGGTGTAATGTATGAAGTGTGACCCACCGGATTTCTCCCAAGCCATAATACATTGGCGTTGTAGAAAAGCTTCATTCACTTGAGAGTCAATTGAAGCATCATGTAGCAAGTGTAATGCATCCCATCTCCCAAACCACTTCTTTATGTCTTGCATCCATCCCGTGCTCAAGATCTTGCTTTTATACGTCTTTTGAACTTTTTTGCTTGCTTCCCATGCAATTGTAGGAAGTCGATGTGAGGGGTTTTGACGCATCTTTATCATGTACTCCACAACCCTTTCCATGCCCATAACCTCAATTGGAAGAGATCCCGACTCAAGAAGTAGGAGCATATATGGTGTTTGTGTCTTAACTTGGAGAAAGTTTGTAAGAAAACGCTTTTGGACATTCTCAAACTCTTTCCAAGTAGACTTTGAGATGCTCCCGCCCCACACTTCAACTCCATAAAGAAGAACCGGTGTCACCAATGCATAAAAAAGATACTTCTTGAGAAACCAACACTTGATGTTTCCCGCATTACACATGTTCTCAAATGCATAATATGCTCTCTTTCCCGCTTCCAAACGACGCATAGCACATTCATGCCACTTGTGATTGGATGGAACCTCAAGGCCAAGGTACTTAAAGCTCTCAACAACTTCAAGTGTCTCGTTGTTGTACGCAATGCATGGCTTCTCCTTATGGTTGGTTTTCACAAGCATAACCTTTGTTTTGGATTCATTTACAATCATCCCACTATGCAAGCAAAAGTTCTCAAGGACAACCATAAGCTTTTGTGCATCTTCTAAAGTGTGTGCTAGAAGCACTACATCATCCGCATACAACAAAAGCATGATTACCGCATTGCAAATAGTGACCTCTTCAATGCCTTCTTCTTGCATAAAGTCAAGTACCGTTTGTTCCAATTGATCGATGCATAGACCAAAGAGAGTTGGTGACAATGGACATCCTTGTTTAACCCCAATAGTGCTTACAAAAATTTCTGAAATTTCTCTTTCCATGCGCAATTGACAAATCACCTTCTCATAGATTCAAGAAACCGCAAGCATAAACTCACTTGGCACTTGGAGTTCTTCCATCCTTCTCCACAAATTGTTACGTGGAATCATATCAAAGGCTTTCTTAAAGTCCACAAAACAACAATACAATCGCTTGCCTTTCAACCGACTTTCCTCCATGAGAACACGAAGAGTGACAAGATGATCAATGGTGCTATGGCATCGACGAAAACCCGCTTGTCCCTTTGCATGCTTGTCATTCTCTTCAGCCCAATCACTCAATTTCATCTCCATTATGCACCCAAACAACTTTGCCATAAGAGACCCATTGTAGTCCGGTAGTTGCTTACATTCTTTACATCCCCTCCTTTATGCAAAGGCTTAACCCAATTAGTACTCCAATCATAAGGCATACCATGTTGAAGTGCAAGGTTGAACATATCACACATCCACTCATGGGTAAAATATCCCGTCCATTTGATCATCTCCGGCTTGATACCTTGAAGATCTCCCGCTTTGCGAGTGGCCAACTTTTCAAGCCCACCGCATACATCCTCAATAGTAAAAAAAGACGGCATACATGAGACTGAACCATAAAATGGCATTTTTTCAGTATTTGCTTGCTCATATAATTTCCTACAATGTGTGTACATATCCACTAGACTCAAGTTACCAAAATTCTCAACCCGCTTGCCTCTCAAGTTTCTCCAAAATCTTCCACATGCATGTGCCTTTTCTTGGACTTGAAATTCTTGTTGCTTTACTTCCCATCTTCTTCTCTTCTTTTGAATCAATGCCTTGTATGTATGCAAATGACTTTGATAGTTGTCTTTGTCCATAGTTGCATCAAGCTTTATCAAGGACTTTCGATCATCTTGACATTCTTTATCAAACCACCTTTTGCGTGATCTATCTTTGTTGATACCATGGAGATGCTTTATGGCAAAGCATTCTTCCGCACAAGAACAAATAGCTTTCTTGAAAGCTTCCCATTTAGTTTCCAATGGTGCATCACATTGAAGCTTTGTCATCCATAATTTTTGCTCAACCATTTCAATGTACATTGGTGCCCGTTTGAAATCCATACATAGTGATAACTTCTCTTTCCTTTGGCTGAAATTATCATGCTTAGTTGCTTCTCCACATGAAAGGTCAATACATAAGGTGCGATGGTCGGATTCCGGGGTCCATTGACCAAACATAAAACTCTTTATGAGATACATGATGGCTTCAGAGAGTAGCATATAGTCAATCACACTATCCCCATTATGTCTCCTACATGTAAATCCATTGGTTCCACTCCACAAAGATACACCATTGGCAATGAGCATACCCGTACTATTACACATGTGTAAAAGTAACTTTCCATAGTGATCCGGCTCTTTCTCATCCATTGAAGTACGATCATACAAGTGAAATTCCTCCAACTCCCTTGAAATGTATGGCATATCAAATTGTTGAGTATCATGTTGCAATGTTTTTGTGCGAGCATTCATATCCCCAAATACAATAACATCACCTTCACCTTTTAAATAAGCAATGTCCTCTTCCAAATCAGAAAATGGTTGATCTCTATCCATGCAAGCATAAAAGGGAGAATCATGATGAGGAATGTAGCAACCGGCTACAAAAATGGGTGCTCTTTTTGGTGTCATAATTTTCATCCATACATAACGTTTGTACTTGTCATCTTTCACAATTGATACAAAATCTTCCAATCCTTTCTTAACCATACATGCTAACCCTCCTTGTCCTCTTCGTTGCTTGAGATTCTTTGACCACATCAATGAATGTACATTGTAATCCTCCAAGCCGTTAATCCTTTGTGTATCATGCTCCCAAGTTTCAACAAGAAGTACAACATCGGCTTTGCTTGTTAGTTCATCAATGCCAACCCCCGCATTCCATGGGTATCCATTACAATTCCAAAAGCATATTTTCAATTGTAACTCGGTCTCATAGGTCACACATCCCTATTTTCTTGAGAGACTTGCCTCCTCCTTGGGCACATTTTCTTCATGAGAGATCTCCTTGTTTTTATTATTCTTTTCCTCATATGCCTTGCGATGCATATTTTGTTGCTTAATAGTGCGATCTTCACATACAAAACATTTTGTATCCCTCAAATAGATCCAACTATTATCAAGGATAATCTTTCGCTTCGTCTCATCCGGCATGGTGCATACAATTGGCCGTTCTCCCGAGCGAGGAGCTCCTTGCTTCCCCACTCTATGTGCTCCATAGACCATAACTCCGGACATGACAAAGTGGGTTTTGAAGAAATCTTCAATAACAATGGCAAGAGAAGGAGGTGTCTCTAACTTCTCTTCGGGAATTCCACGAATAACAATGTTCTTGGAACGTCGCTCCCGTTCCTTCAACTCCTCCACATCCACATTCTCAACATTCTTTGTTTGAACCATAGCTTGCATGAGTGAGGAATTAGAAACCACATTGCTACCACATACATCAGCCCAAGACTTGTTTGTGCATACATTTTTCATGTCGCATACATCTCGGCTCATAGTGTCAAATTTCTCCTCTTTCAATACATGGTCATGCTCTACTTTGCTCATCCGCTCCTTCAAAGCATTCAAGTCCACAAGAGAGCGTTTACATTCCTTGACTTCCTCTTCAAGTTGCATCAAACGTGTTGTTTGCATCTCAAGTGTCCTCTTGAGATTCTCATTCTCAACCACAAGTACCCTTAGTGTGCCATTCTCCATTGCAAGTGCTCGTAAGTCTTCGCCTTGTTTGTTTACGGTCTCTTGCAATGATACCAAGTACGCCACGATCATGGTTTCCGATGTCGTTGGTTGAGTGGTTGTGTTGCTATCTCCACACTTAGTAGATTTTGGATCATTTTCCACAATGGTTATGGACCTTGTTGAAGAAGAAGAACCCTTGCGAGTGCCGGAAGACATTGTATGTAAAATAGGAGATGAGAATCAATTTTGTTGAACCTGTTCACTTCGAAAATGCTGCTACAGAAATGTCTTCCATAACTCTGAAAATTTTTGTCTTTACATCAATGCGTAGAGGGCTTCGTGCTCTTCGATTGAGGCTATAGATCACCCAAATCGGAGTTCGGATGAAGAAGTTATGATCAAAAGAGCTGTCTACTAGGTCAAAAAACGGCTGCGTTTTTTGAGAGAGAGAGAGAGAGAGAGAGAGAGAGAGAGAGAGAGAGAGAGTGATATATATATATATATATATATATATATATATATATATATATATATATATATATATATATATATATATATATATATATATAGAGAGAGAGAGAGAGAGAGAGAGAGAGAGAGAGAGAGAGAGAGAGGAAAATAGAGAAATAGAGAGAGAGATAGAGAGAGAGAGAGAGAGAGAGATAGGGAAATAGGGAGAGAGAGAGAGGAAAATAGAGAGCGAGAGCGAGATCGAGAGAGAGAGAGAGAGAAAGAGAAAGAGAAATAGCGAGAGCAAGGGATGCGAGAGAGAAAGAGAGATAGCGAGAGCGAGAGAGAGAGAGAGAGAGAGAGAGAGAGAGAGAGAGAGAGAGAGAAAGAGAGATAGGGTATGGAGAGAGAGAGAGAGAGAGAGAGAGAGAGAGAGATAGGAAAATAGAGAGAGATTGAGAGAGAAAGAGAAAGAGAGAGAGAGAGAGAGAAAGAGAGATAGCGTGAGCGAGATCGAGAGAGAAAGAACGAGAGATAGGGTACGTAGAGAGAGAGAGAGAGAGAGAAATAGAGAGATAGAGAGTGATATATATAGAGAGAGAGAATTAACTAGAGATAGCTACGGAGATGGATAGAGAGAGAGAGAGAGAGAGAGAGAGAGAGAGAGAGAGTGATATATATATATATAGAGAGAGAGAGAGAGAGAGAGAATTAACTAGAGATAGCTACGGAGATGGTTAAAGAGAGAGAGAGAGTAGTAGATAGAGAAAGTCGGCGTGAAAGAGTTAGGTTGTCTGAATGTGTGAAAAGGATAGAAAATCTCTCTATCTCTCTCTCTCTCCCTCTAGAAGAAACTATGGAACTAAAAGAGGCAAAGGGGTTTTGCCCGCTACATGCATTGTCATGTACACCTGGGAGAGCATGTATGTGTCTACCCATATAGGATTTGACCAATAAAGATGAGATTTTGACCCGATGGTCCTGATCTCCGTACACCTCTGGACTGAGGTGTACGGAGATTAGGCAAGACTACAGATTGCAAGGTAGTTTACATTGTGAGTAGTATATATATTAAAACAAAATTCATAATCGTTGTAGATGGCAACGTCATCAACTAACATGGAGGAAAAGATTGCATGCTCGTGCACGCTCTGCAAGTATAAAATCGTGCGCAAGCGTAGGATATGTAATGAGGTATGGAGAGTTTGCTAGAGAAATCGTACAGAATCTACGATACGACTCCTACGGAACGGGCATTGATTTTTGCGACATAACACCTACATCTGAGAGACAGAGAGAGAAAAAGGATTATGTGTGAAGGTCCGACCAATATAGAGCCAAGGATGGAAGCAAAAAAGGGCTTACAGACAGAAGACGATGGCATGGAGGAGATGTTGGATGCCTTCTTCCAGACAAGCGAGGAGAACGCTAACGAAGCAACACCAGAAGCCGTGCATCTATCTCCTGAAGACATGTTGAGGAAGTTGGCACGTCAACCAATCTATGCATGTGCTAAAATATCTGTGCTTCGTACTTGTCTGACGTTTTTGAATCTGCAGTCAATGTACAGGTGGTCAGATGCAAGCGTCACTGCTTTGTTTAGGTACGTAACTTACAAAAGAGATTTTCTGATTGCAACGGTGATGTGCTTGGGGAGATTTTTAATTTAATGTGGCTTAAACAGGTTGTTGCAAGAGAAACTTCTCCCGGGTGGCAATGAAATGCCCCCCTCTAGGCCAGACGCAAAGCGACAATTGACCTCAGTTGGCTTGGACTACAACAAGATTCATGCATATCCAAATGATTGCATTCTTTTTCGCAATAAATTTGTAGATTGTCTGTCATGTCCTAAGTGCGGAGCAATGCGCTACAAACAAGATGCGGTTGGCGAGACAGTGCCAGCTAAAGTGTTGCGGCATTTCCCTATTATTCCGAGGGTAAAAAGAATGTTTCGTTGTGGTTCCATTGCAAAGTTGATGCGGTGGCATTCTACAAATAGATCCTTTGATACAACATTTAGGGTGCCCGCTGATTCAAAGGCTTGGAGGCACATTGAAGATACCTGGCCACATTTTAAGAGTGAACCACGCAATTTGCGTTTGGGCATGGCAATGGATGGAGTCAATCCATTTGGATTGAGAAGCTTGTCATGGAGCACTTGGCCTGTGTGCCTTATCAATTACAACCTCTCGTCATGGCTTGCCTTCAAGAAGGGTCATTTGATATTAGGCTTGATTGTACCTGGTAAGTTCAAGGCAAAAAACATGGATGTTTATCTAGCTCCACTAGTTGACGAGCTCATCAGTGGTAGGAGAAAGGAGATAAAAAGGGGGAAACATGGGGAAGAGGGTGTTCTTTATATAAGGAGAGGGGGGGGGGGAGAAGGAAGTGTATTTTTTGAAGGGGTTTAGTTAGGGAGTTAGTTGCTCTAACTGAAGGAAATGACTCGTGTATAGTGTGATGTAGAGTCCCCATAGATAAAAATACGGGAAGTCTTCATGGATTGTTAGCCGAGGAGCGGTTTAAGTGAAGGCGGGGCCTGATAATATGGCAAAAAGGGTGGGTGGGTTGGGGGGGGGGGCATAGAACTCAATACAAGGGGGTGTATCCCTCAAGGGGGGTTAAGTCCTAAAGGGGACTAAAATAAAAAATAAGGGGGGAATAGAGGGTAAGGAGATTTCTTAAGCATAACACGAAGGGTGGTGTTACTAAGAAAAGGCGATGTTGGGTCTCAAAAGAGTATATAATCCAAGACTGGGAGTGTAATGTACATGACTGGGTGTAAGGTGTACACTGGGGGGAATGCGAGGGGGGGGGGGGGGGGGGGGGGGGGGGGGGTTGAGGGCTTGAGGGCTTAAGGAGCAAGGGAGAGTATTTAAATTCATAAAAAGGTGTTACAAGAGTACCATTCAAAGGGACAAAAAATTGGAATGTAAGATCCAAAGAAGAATGGGGATTTTTAGGATAGGAGGGGTCTTCGTCGTCGTTGAGGTTTATATGGGGGGGGGGGGGGGGAAGAAGGGGGGACTTTGAGAATAAACCTGCAAAACAAGCAGTAGCGGTTAGGGAGGGAATAAAGAGTATTTTAAAAAAACTTGGTTTGAATCTTGTTTTTGGATTTGGTTAGAAGAGTGCCTAAGTTATGGCCATTGGTCCAACATAAGATAGGTTTGTCAAGATGAGAAAGGGTGGGAGAGAGATTGCAGGCTGTATGGATAGGTTTGCCTATTGCAAGGGTAGGATGAAGTCTTTGAGTTTCTAGTCCAAAAGGGAGTTTGAGGATGTTAGGGAGTGGATTTTTTGAAGAAGGGGTTTTGGTTAAGAGAGAGGTACGTTCCTTATAAGTGATCAATCCAAATACCTTAAGAAGGAAGTTTCTTGGGTAGCCTCTGCGAATGAGTCTTAGGAAGAAGAGGTTTCTCAAACTAGCGAATCCATCGTGATTACTTTCCCTGATGATATAGCACCTAAGTTCGGTTTTGATAAAGGCTAATTTTTGGTGGAGAGGGTTCCAAGAGTCTCTTGTCTTGACGATCAAATTTCTATCCATTTCTGACCCAGAAATGCCTCGACTATGGAGCGATGAGGAGGATGCAAGATTGGTGGGAGAGGAGCCGCAGGGCAAGGGGTGCCGAAGAAAATGAACGACGCCATGAGAGAAAAGATCATGAAGTTCTGTATACTAAATTCAGAGTCGATGCAAAAATGCCTTGAAAGGTACGAAGAAGAGAAAGAGAGACGCGATAGGGAGCGACACGATTTCACTTGTATGCACCTTTCCTAGATTTAGCTGTCTCTCTTCCAAAAGAGTGCGTATGAAGTGATATCTCACCTCAATGTGCTTCGTCCTTGAATGAAAGGCTGAGTTCTTTGCAAGATGGATAACGCTTTGTCTATCACTGTACAAGACACAATTGTCTTGTTTGAATCCAAGATCTTCTAAGAATATGTGAAGCCACAGAATTTCTTTGCTTGCCTCCATCATTGCTACATACTCTGCTTCCGTGGTAGAAAGTGAAACCACTTTCTGTAGCTTTGAAGCCTAGCTTACTGCTGTGCCTCCAACCGTGAACACATAGCCAGTAGTGCTCCTTCGAGTATCTTTGTCACCTGCCATATCTGCATCAGCATACCCTTCTAGAAAAATATCAGTTCCTCCAAAATACAAAGCATTTGTTGTTGTCCCTTTTAGATACCTAACTTTACCTGGGTTGTCCATGAACCTGCTCACAACTCCCACTGCATGTGCAATGTCTGGCCTTGTCCAGACCATAGCATACATTAGAGAACCTACCGCTGCAGCATATGGAACTTTAGACATATACCTTTGTTAGTTTAAAGTGACCAGCCAAAAGTGTAGAAACTGGTTTTGCATTTTGCATTGAAAACCTTTCTAGTACCTTCTTGATGTAATCCTCTTGAGATAGCTTTATTTTCTTCTTCGTCCTATCCCTTGATATTTTCATACCAAGTATCCTCTTTGCAGCACCTAAATATTTCATTGAAAAAGATTTAGACAGCTCCTCTTTTAGGTCTTTGATGTCCTGCATGTTAGCACTTGCAATCAACATGTCATCAACATACAACATTAGGATGATGAATTTCCCATCTCCCAAATTCTTCGTGTAGACGAAGTGATCCGAGTTGCATCTTGTGAATCCATGATGCAACATCCATCGATCAAACTTCAAGTACCATTGTCTTGATGCTTGCTTTAAACCATACAAGCTCTTCTTTAATCTGCAAACCATTTTCTCCTTGCCTTTTACTTCATACCCCTTTGGTTGAAGCATGTAGATTTCCTCCTCTAAGTCACCGTGAGGGAATGCCGTATTTACATCCATTTGCTCGAGATTTAGATCATGAGAAGCCACAAGGCTTAAGACAAGCCTAATTGAGTTCATTTTTACAATAGAAGAAAATATTTCATTGAAGTCAATACCTTTCTTTTGAGAAAACCCTTTTACCACAAGCCTAGACTTGTACCTTATCTTCCCACCTTCTTCTTCCTTCAGCTTGTACACCCATTTGTTTTGAAGTGCCCGCTTACCTTTAGGAAACTCAACCAACTCCCATGTTTGGTTGCGATGTAGTGAGTCCATCTCCACTTGCATGGTATTCATCCATTCTTCTTTGGATTCATGTTGCATAGCTTCTTCGTATGATTCCGGCTCTCCAGAATCTGAGATCAAGAGATGGTTGGAGGAAGGAACAAACCTTTCTGGAGGTCTACTTGCTCTTATAGATCTTGGGGGAATAGGTTGAGGCTCCTCATTTGGTTGACGTTGTTGCACATTGTCACCGTTTGCAGTCCTTGAGTCTTCACCGTCCTCAAGCTCCATGTACTCATCACATGTTTCTTTTGTTTGTTTTCTTTCCAAGTAATCTTTGTACATATTTTGTTTGTTAAAAATTACATCCCTACTCCTTAAGATTTTACCATCTTCAGGATTCCATAGGCGATACCCAAAGTCACCTTCCCCATAGCCAATGAAGAAACACTTTTTGGACTTTGCATCTAGCTTTGATCTTAGGCTTCTATCTATGTGCATGAAAGCCTCACACCCAAACACTTTGAGAAATGCATAATTCACCGGTTTACCAGTCCATGCCTCTTCTAGAACTCCCCCATCCAATCCCGTTGAGGGTGACCGATTGATTAAGTACACAGACGTACTTACAGCTTCCGCCCAAAGCTCAAGCGGTAGGCCTGCATGTAGCCGCATGCTTCGTGCTCGCTCCATGATTGTCCCGTTCGTCCTTTTCGAAATCCCATTTTGTTGAGGTGTCCTTGGGGTTGTCCTTTGCCTCCGAATGCCATTGCTAGCACAAAAGCTTTCAAAAGCTTGGCTGAAATATTCACCTCCATTGTCGGATCTGAGGCATTTAACCTTGGTACCTATTTCATTCTCCACAAAGGCTTTCCATCTTTGAAATATGGAAAATACATCGGATTTATTCTTCATGACATAAACCCATGTTTTTCTAGTCGCATCGTCTATGAATGTTACATAGTACAATGAGACACCAAGTGATGGTGTACTTACAAGACCCCAAACATCAGAATGAACCAACTCAAGTTTTTTATTTTTTCTTTCATTTCCTGATTTTTGAAATTTTACCCTCTTTTGTTTACCATAAACACAATCTTCACAGAACTCTAAGTCCACTTCTTTCAAACCTAGTAGAAGCTTCTTTTTTTGAAGGATTTGCATTCCTTTGGCACTCGTATGCCCAAGTCGGTAGTGCCACACCGCACTGTCAACTTCTGTAGTTGTTGCACAAGCTGAAGGTTGCGTGCTAGCAGTACACAAGTAAAGTGTACCGACTTTTTCTCCCTTGGCAACCACCAAAGATCCCTTTGAGATCTTCCACCGTTTGTTTCCAAATGCAATGTTGTGACCTTCATCGTCCAATTGTCCTGTAGAGATCAAATTTTTGCGAAGAGAAGGAACATGCCTAACATCTTTAAGCTTCCATTCATTTCCGTTAGCCGTTTTGATAGAAACTGTAGCTTTGCTGACAATCTCACAAGCTTCATCATCTCCCAAGTATACATACCCAAAATTACCTTTGGTGTAGTCTTGGAAATGTTTCTTGTGTGGTGTCGCATGGAATGAAGCCCCGGAATCTACTATCCAGGAATTAGACACATTGTCTAATGAGAGAATTAGAGCATCTTGCTCTACTTTACCTACCACATTGGCCTCCGATGTTGGCTTGTTGTCTTGAGCCTCAGTCTCCTTCTTCTTCTTGGACCAGCAATCCTTCTTGACGTGGCCCTTCTTCTCGCAGTTTCAACATTCAAGAACTGACTTTGTGCGTGACTTGCTCCGTCTTGAGCGATCACGACCCTTTTGGTTTTTGAACCTCTCCTTAGGCCTTCCTCTTGTTTCCACTGACAGTGCAGCACTTGATGATTCTCCTGTGCTTCTCCTTCGTATTTCCTCGCTTAGGAGAACACCCACAATATCATCAAACTTAAGAGTATTTGTGCCACAAATAGAATTACTTACAGCCATCACAAGGCTGTCCCAACTATCCGGTAGAGATGATAGTATAAGGGGAGCTCTCACTTCGTCATTGAAATTTATTTTCACCAATCGAAGTTGAATTATGTTTGTATTAAAGTCATTTAGGTGTTCTGCAACTGAATCATTCTCTGCTATCTTTAGATTGAACAAGCGCTTCATAAGAAATACCTTATTGGATGCCAATGGTTTCTCGTAGAAGTTGTCAAGTGACTTCATCAAGTCCTCCATGGTCTTCATCTCCGAAACATTGAAGGCCACCGTTGACGCCAAGATTAACCGGATTGTTCCCAGTGCCTTTCGATCAAGGACAATCCATGCTTCATCTTCCATTGTTGCGTGCTTCTTCGCAAGACCGCCTAGTGGCAAATAGAAGTCCTTCTGGTAGAGATAGTCTTCAATCTGCATCTTCCAATGTTGGTAGTTTTTTCCGTTGAACTTCTCAATCTTGAGCTTCCCTTCCTCCGCCATAACTCCCACTCAATTCAAGGAATCTTTTCCTTGAGATAATTTAGCTACAAGCAAACCTTGCTCTGATACCAGTTGTTAGGAAATAGTACGTAGCTAAATAGATAATTGAGTAGATTACTTAATGGAGAGAGATAGATTTACATATGCGAGATTATAGAGTAGAGAGAGAGAGAGAGAGAGAGAGAGTACACACGATATACGTGGTTCACCCAATGTGGGCTACGTCCACGGGAAAGCAGCCACTCAATGGATGTAGTACTTCAAAAAAAGAAGTAGTTTACAAAGGGATTATACCCTTAATGGAGCTCCCGCCTTGCTTCACTCTCACCACCTCACACTCACCTTGTTGCATCAACTTCACACACTATCAAATGTGTGTAGAAATGGCCTCCTTTTATAGGCCAAAGGGATTGCCCTCTCTCATGAGGAGCAGCCATGTGTAGCCGCCCTTGTGTAGATAAGTCCAAATCGGACCCTTCAATCCGCCCATGTGTGGCTGCCCTTGAGAAGGCAAGTCCGCTTTTGAATTCGGCCACCGGCCATTGAATTCGGCGACTGACAACTGGCCATTGACTTCCGACCACCGACCACTGGCCATTGACTACCGACCACCGGCCAACCGACTTTTCCGACCACTTTCCGGCCGCCGTCCGGCCATAATATTCTTGCGAAAAGGAATATTCCGGCGAGGGAAAGAAAAAAAAAAAGTCTTGGGGGCTTCCGTCCTCGAGGCCCCTAAAGTTGCCCTTGATTTTTGGCCGTGAAAATTTTGGTTTCCGACAAGTGATTTTCCTTCACGCACGATGGCTTCTCCTCATAATGGGGGCCTTACAAATGTGCGTTTTTACCACAAAAAATTACAAGGATAAATCAGGCTCAATACTTGACACGTGGGAATACCTGTGGAAATACGCGTGGTAATATTTTACCTTTCCACGTGTATTTCCATGTGCATTTCGATGCCCCTTTCCACGTGTATATCGAAGGACTGCAAGTCCGTTGAAAAGCACGTGGAAAGGTACGACCGTCGAAATATGCTGCGTCGAAATCTTGGTGTTATGTTGTAGTGTCCTCTATCCTGTAGTCCCATTTTGTGAGGCCTTTAATAAACCTCAACAAGAGAAAGTGAAAGTCTTTGTCGGCCGCATAGAGATGCTTGAGGAAATCCACTGGCAACCATGCCGTGTCGGATCCCTCAAAGACTATGGCAATTCTTCCATGTGTTGTGCCATGTAGTCAAGAAAGCTTTCAAATGCTTTTGCATGCATGTTAGCAGTGGTCTGCATGTCAATTTTCTCCTCAAACACGTTGAGTAGTTCATGTGCTTGATCCACAAGTCCTACCTTTTCTAATTGTTTGAGAAGTGCATCAGTAGACGTTTCCATGGGTTTGTTCGTGAAGAAGACGCGAAGAGAGCTTAGAGCTAGAGTTTGTGAATGTGAGAAATGAAGTTTAAAACCTAGAAAGTAACTTAGATACCCAAAGTCACTTTTAAAAAAACACTTAAATTAATGTCAAAATAACTTAAAACTATAATTTTACAAATTCACGCAACAAAGCATTGAAAGACACCAACATTGAAAACATTTGTGCTCCACATCAAATAAATTGCACGTTTCAATCGAAAATTTGAATAAGTTGAGAATAAACAAGTATGCGCAAAAACAAGACTCAAAACACCGTATGTATTAATGGGAGCAAAATCCCTGTCAGTTACAAGATTTTTCAAAAATACATCGCGAAAATGAAATGTTCTCACACAGAAAGCTCTTCTCTTTTTTGGAGCAAACAACCTTCTCATTGATTACAAAGAGATATTGCTTGGGCAAGGTATATTTGAGATTAAGATACTCGCAAAGGTGGCTGAGGTGCTAATCATTATTCACTGCAATGTCATGCACTGCATCGTCGTGAAGGCATGTTTATAGGTCAACTGATTTTGTAGCAACAACATTAGTGTCTAGTGTCTCCCATTCTCCATCGTTTGCTTCCATCTTCTATAGGGAAAGACCATTGACAAGCTTTGCTTTGCAATATGGTATCTGAACACCACATTTCTAGTAACTATAGAGCACTTGATTCTATCTCCCTGGTGGTTGACCACCTTAGTCTCCCATCTAGATGTAAGGAATCCATTGATCGCACTTCCCCTTTGCAAGTCCACATTTTTTGTGTCTTGTGAAAAATCTGAAGTTGAAAGATAAACAAAAACACATGAAGAGACATAAACCATGTTATCGTGGCTTTGTGGGAACCATAGGTGCACTTCGTTGCTGCTTGCACATCCACCTGGATTCTCCTTTTGGTTGCTACGATCAAGGCACTATCTGGCTTACGCCATTCCAAACTCTCCAAGGCTGGTGAGTGAACTGGATAAAGATTACCATATTTATATTGCCTAGGTATGACATAATTATGATTATAAAAAAAAATGTCACGTGAGGCAAGCTCAGAGGATGGACAGTTAGCATAGAACAACTTGCCAAGCTCAATGTGGATGGCCTCAAAAGTTCTTGTGGAAGGACTCTATTGGCTCCCACTCAACAAAATCGGATGGAAAAACACCTGCAAACATGAATATGCAATGGAAATCTTACAGTCATCAAAAGCAATGTACAAGGAAAAAATACTAAGTAGACAACCTAAAAACTTGAAAGAGGAGTAAGATTACAGTTTGCAGGAAACCTCGATGAAGTCACTGCTGTCTCTAGCTTCATTTGTGAAGCAAAATGCACATGTTGCACCTTTGCAATCCTCTTGCCGTCTTGTGTTTTCTTGAACTCCATGATTCTTCCCTTAGAATGGTGTTCTTGAGAAGCCATGTGTCTCCTTGAGACCTTGTGTGCACCTCTTGAGCTGGGTTGCATTGTCACCCACTCATTTGTTTGAACTCCATTGTCACCCAATATCCACTGTTGTCTTGTACATTGCTGCATGATCAGTGGAGTCACTCCTAGGTCATTGAGTACCTGATGATGTCATGGGAAATAGTGGAACAACCTACAGACAAACACTTATGATTAGACATTGCACATCCACGTTCTCAGCTGTATGAAGAGCAAGATTCTTAATGGTACACAAAGACGATTGATGCCATTTACTGCTATATTGCTCCAAGTGCTTGTTGTCTTAATGGGGAAGATAATGCTACAAAGCTTAAGAGGGAAATAGATAATCTCTAGAGAGCTTAATGGAGAAGTAGCACGAAACCTATTGAGGAAAGAAAGAGGGATGATCTAGCAGAAGGATATGCTGCAGACCTTCAGCTTTAAGTAGAGGTGTTTAGTGAGGCTCATGGAGAAATAGAGAACTTCAGCTTGAGGAGAATGCAATAGTACAAGAGGAGACTCAGTCTCCTTCTTCTTCTTGGACCAGCAATCCTTCTTGACGTGGCCCTTCTTCTCGCAGTTTCAACATCCAAGAACTGACTTTGTGCGTGACTTGCTCCGTCTTGAGCGATCACGACCCTTTTGGTTTTTGAACCTCTCCTTAGGCCTTCCTCTTGTTTCCACTGACAGTGCAGCACTTGATGATTCTCCTGTGCTTCTCCTTCGTATTTCCTCGCTTAGGAGAACACCCACAATATCATCAAACTTAAGAGTATTTGTGCCACAAATAGAATTACTTACAGCCATCACAAGGCTGTCCCAACTATCCGGTAGAGATGATAGTATAAGGGGAGCTCTCACTTCGTCATTGAAATTTATTTTCACCAATCGAAGTTGAATTATGTTTGTATTAAAGTCATTTAGGTGTTCTGCAACTGAATCATTCTCTGCTATCTTTAGATTGAACAAGCGCTTCATAAGAAATACCTTATTGGATGCCGATGGTTTCTCGTAGAAGTTGTCAAGTGACTTCATCAAGTCCTCCATGGTCTTCATCTCCGAAACATTGAAGGCCACCGTTGACGCCAAGATTAACCGGATTGTTCCCAGTGCCTTTCGATCAAGGACAATCCATGCTTCATCTTCCATTGTTGCGTGCTTCTTCGCAAGACCGCCTAGTGGCAAATAGAAGTCCTTCTGGTAGAGATAGTCTTCAATCTGCATCTTCCAATGTTGGTAGTTTTTTCCGTTGAACTTCTCAATCTTGAGCTTCCCTTCCTCCGCCATAACTCCCACTCAATTCAAGGAATCTTTTCCTTGAGATAATTTAGCTACAAGCAAATCTTGCTCTGATACCAGTTGTTAGGAAATAGTACGTAGCTAAATAGATAATTGAGTAGATTACTTAATGGAGAGAGATAGATTTACATATGCGAGATTATAGAGTAGAGAGAGAGAGAGAGAGAGAGAGAGAGAGTACACACGATATACGTGGTTCACCCAATGTGGGCTACGTCCACGGGAAAGCAGCCACTCAATGGATGTAGTACTTCAAAAAAAGAAGTAGTTTACAAAGGGATTATACCCTTAATGGAGCTCCCGCCTTGCTTCACTCTCACCACCTCACACTCACCTTGTTGCATCAACTTCACACACTATCAAATGTGTGTAGAAATGGCCTCCTTTTATAGGCCAAAGGGATTGCCCTCTCTCATGAGGAGCAGCCATGTGTAGCCGCCCTTGTGTAGATAAGTCCAAATCGGACCCTTCAATCCGCCCATGTGTGGCTGCCCTTGAGAAGGCAAGTCCGCTTTTGAATTCGGCCACCGGCCATTGAATTCGGCGACTGACAACTGGCCATTGACTTCCGACCACCGACCACTGGCCATTGACTACCGACCACCGGCCAACCGACTTTTCCGACCACTTTCCGGCCGCCGTCCGGCCATAATATTCTTGCGAAAAGGAATATTCCGGCGAGGGAAAGAAAAAAAAAAAGTCTTGGGGGCTTCCGTCCTCGAGGCCCCTAAAGTTGCCCTTGATTTTTGGCCGTGAAAATTTTGGTTTCCGACAAGTGATTTTCCTTCACGCACGATGGCTTCTCCTCATAATGGGGGCCTTACAAATGTGCGTTTTTACCACAAAAAATTACAAGGATAAATCAGGCTCAATACTTGACACGTGGGAATACCTGTGGAAATACGCGTGGTAATATTTTACCTTTCCACGTGTATTTCCATGTGCATTTCGATGCCCCTTTCCACGTGTATATCGAAGGACTGCAAGTCCGTTGAAAAGCACGTGGAAAGGTACGACCGTCGAAATATGCTGCGTCGAAATCTTGGTGTTATGTTGTAGTGTCCTCTATCCTGTAGTCCCATTTTGTGAGGCCTTTAATAAACCTCAACAAGAGAAAGTGAAAGTCTTTGTCGGCCGCATAGAGATGCTTGAGGAAATCCACTGGCAACCATGCCGTGTCGGATCCCTCAAAGACTATGGCAATTCTTCCATGTGTTGTGCCATGTAGTCAAGAAAGCTTTCAAATGCTTTTGCATGCATGTTAGCAGTGGTCTGCATGTCAATTTTCTCCTCAAACACGTTGAGTAGTTCATGTGCTTGATCCACAAGTCCTACCTTTTCTAATTGTTTGAGAAGTGCATCAGTAGACGTTTCCATGGGTTTGTTCGTGAAGAAGACGCGAAGAGAGCTTAGAGCTAGAGTTTGTGAATGTGAGAAATGAAGTTTAAAACCTAGAAAGTAACTTAGATACCCAAAGTCACTTTTAAAAAAACACTTAAATTAATGTCAAAATAACTTAAAACTATAATTTTACAAATTCACGCAACAAAGCATTGAAAGACACCAACATTGAAAACATTTGTGCTCCACATCAAATAAATTGCACGTTTCAATCGAAAATTTGAATAAGTTGAGAATAAACAAGTATGCGCAAAAACAAGACTCAAAACACCGTATGTATTAATGGGAGCAAAATCCCTGTCAGTTACAAGATTTTTCAAAAATACATCGCGAAAATGAAATGTTCTCACACAGAAAGCTCTTCTCTTTTTTGGAGCAAACAACCTTCTCATTGATTACAAAGAGATATTGCTTGGGCAAGGTATATTTGAGATTAAGATACTCGCAAAGGTGGCTGAGGTGCTAATCATTATTCACTGCAATGTCATGCACTGCATCGTCGTGAAGGCATGTTTATAGGTCAACTGATTTTGTAGCAACAACATTAGTGTCTAGTGTCTCCCATTCTCCATCGTTTGCTTCCATCTTCTATAGGGAAAGACCATTGACAAGCTTTGCTTTGCAATATGGTATCTGAACACCACATTTCTAGTAACTATAGAGCACTTGATTCTATCTCCCTGGTGGTTGACCACCTTAGTCTCCCATCTAGATGTAAGGAATCCATTGATCGCACTTCCCCCTTTGCAAGTCCACATTTTTTGTGTCTTGTGAAAAATCTGAAGTTGAAAGATAAACAAAAACACATGAAGAGACATAAACCATGTTATCGTGGCTTTGTGGGAACCATAGGTGCACTTCGTTGCTGCTTGCACATCCACCTGGATTCTCCTTTTGGTTGCTACGATCAAGGCACTATCTGGCTTACGCCATTCCAAACTCTCCAAGGCTGGTGAGTGAACTGGATAAAGATTACCATATTTATATTGCCTAGGTATGACATAATTATGATTATAAAAAAAAATGTCACGTGAGGCAAGCTCAGAGGATGGACAGTTAGCATAGAACAACTTGCCAAGCTCAATGTGGATGGCCTCAAAAGTTCTTGTGGAAGGACTCTATTGGCTCCCACTCAACAAAATCGGATGGAAAAACACCTGCAAACATGAATATGCAATGGAAATCTTACAGTCATCAAAAGCAATGTACAAGGAAAAAATACTAAGTAGACAACCTAAAAACTTGAAAGAGGAGTAAGATTACAGTTTGCAGGAAACCTCGATGAAGTCACTGCTGTCTCTAGCTTCATTTGTGAAGCAAAATGCACATGTTGCACCTTTGCAATCCTCTTGCCGTCTTGTGTTTTCTTGAACTCCATGATTCTTCCCTTAGAATGGTGTTCTTGAGAAGCCATGTGTCTCCTTGAGACCTTGTGTGCACCTCTTGAGCTGGGTTGCATTGTCACCCACTCATTTGTTTGAACTCCATTGTCACCCAATATCCACTGTTGTCTTGTACATTGCTGCATGATCAGTGGAGTCACTCCTAGGTCATTGAGTACCTGATGATGTCATGGGAAATAGTGGAACAACCTACAGACAAACACTTATGATTAGACATTGCACATCCACGTTCTCAGCTGTATGAAGAGCAAGATTCTTAATGGTACACAAAGACGATTGATGCCATTTACTGCTATATTGCTCCAAGTGCTTGTTGTCTTAATGGGGAAGATAATGCTACAAAGCTTAAGAGGGAAATAGATAATCTCTAGAGAGCTTAATGGAGAAGTAGCACAAAACCTATTGAGGAAAGAAAGAGGGATGATCTAGCAGAAGGATATGCTGCAGACCTTCAGCTTTAAGTAGAGGTGTTTAGTGAGGCTCATGGAGAAATAGAGAACTTCAGCTTGAGGAGAATGCAATAGTACAAGAGGTTTTTCATATTAGCAATGCTAGCAAGGTGACACTCAAATATGTAAATCCACGGCGTTGCTATGGTCGTCGATATGACAATTGCTATAATATTTGTTAAATAGAAATGACCATAGCGATGCCGACAGGGTAAGAAAAGAAATCGAGAGTGCCAAAAGGTCAGATCTCAGATCTGAGTTTCGAAGCTCTAGCAAAACAGGTATACGCCCATCTCTCTCTCTCTCTCTCTCCCCCCCCCCCCCCCCCCCCCCCCCCAACACACACACACAAAGGAGAGGAAGGAGAGCCAGGTATTCTCCTTCCCTCTCCTCCCTCCCATGTTCTCTTTCCCTCTTTCTCTCTTTCCCTCTCTCTCTCTCTCTCTCTCTCTCTCTCTCACACACACACACACACACACACACACACACACACACACACACACACATTGAATGTAGACACATGCATAAACAAAGAATGCATACTCACACACATTGAGAGAGGAAAAGAGAGAGAGAGAGAGAGAGAGAGAGAGAGAGAGAGAGAGAGAGAGAGCAAAGAGAGAGCAAGAGATAAGGGGAGAAAACAAAGAGAGAGAGAGAGAGAGAGAGAGAGAGAGAGAGAGAGAGAGAGAGAAGTAGAGAAAATATGAAATGAAATGTTAACTTAAGATTTAGGGCTAGGTTAGATTACATTTAGGGTTAGCTTAGATTTAGGATTAGGTTAGACTTAAGATTATGTTAGATTTAAGGTTAGATTAGATTTAGGTTTATGTTAGATTAAAGATTAGGTTAAGATTTAAGTTAGATTACATTTTAATTTGATCTAGGTTAGATTACCTTTAGGTTTAGGTTAGATTTAAGATTAGATTAGATTAGGTTTGTGTTATATCTAAGACTAGGGTGAGATTTAAGGTTAGGTTAGACTTAAAATTAAATTAGATTTAAGATTAGATTAGATTTAGGTTTATGTTAGATTTAAGATTAGGTTAAGATTTAAGTTAGATTACAATTAAATTTGCTTTAGGTTAGATTACATTTACGTTTAGGCTAGATTTAAGATTAAATTAGATTTAGGTTTGTGTTATATTCAAGATAGGGTTAGACTTAATATTAGACTAGATTTAGGTTTATGTTAGATTTAGATTTAGGTTAGATTTAAGATTAGATCTATGTTAGATTTGAAATTAGGTTAGATAAGCTAGATTTAAGTTAGATTTAAGGTTAGATCTAGTTTACGTTCAGGATATGGTTTAAATTTAGAGTTAGGCCAATGGTGATCTCTCTCTTCCTCTCCACGGATGCGGCCACTTGGCGTAATCATATGCATGCTACCTGTACTTATCTATTAGAGCTTTTAGGGCATGTCCCTCGAACAATTGTAAAGGAGATGTTGTGAAGAGATGTTAAGCTATTGTGAATTGCTACAGCTAAAGAAGAGGCAAAGGGGTTTTGTCCACTACATGCATTTTCATGTAGACGTAGGTGTGTAGGTCTCTCGTACCCACAAATATAGGCATTGACCAACAAAGACAAGATTATAACCTGGTGGTTTTGATCTTCGTGCACCTCTAGACCGAGGTGTGCGGGGATTGGACATGACTAGAGAATGTGAGGTAGTTTACAGTGTGATCTGAGAGAGAGAGAGAGAGAGAGAGAGAGAGAGAGAGAGAGAGACGGAGGATGCCAATAGAAGATTAAGTTTATGTCCTGGTGTTGTAAGATTTTTACATTCATTATGAGTAGTGACGACGATGTGGGGCCGTCCAATCGAAACACCTATCTCTCAACAAGGATCTTATGTCCATGTAGTCAATACAAACATGTTTTGCAATGGACAAGATGCATTTCTTTGCAGCATGTTCGTGAATTTGGCGAATTTGACCCATCTATTATAGATTGAGTTGTTGCCAATTACAACTCGTCAAACTATGATGTTGGCCAACAGGCACATTAGGAAATTTTGGAGGTCATTTGGAGGGCCTTCTAAGAAAAATAGAATTTTGACTTTCTCTCTCTAGAAATAGGTGTGGTAAAAGCAATTGTAAACTTGGAATAGCCATTCGAAAAGTGCACTTACAAGTAGATTCTTGTCACAGTGTCATAACGGTCGTGATGATTGAAGAATAAATTGTTTTTAACTGCATTTAATGAACATCCTAGAATTGGAGGGAGTTTCTTGTACATGGAATGTATGACTAAAGGAAAGGATGCATCCTTCCAAACCTACTCTCTCCTTACTCTCTCACTATTTGTGCACTGACCTTAAAGAAATCCTCCCTTTCTTGCACTATTGCATACATGGATTCTTCTTCCAACCACACAAATGTCCTCCTTAAAAGACCCTTCTATCATCTACACATTGACCTGGATCCCCAATATACGCCACTGTGTAAGTGGGGCAAAACTAACATCAAAGTGACACCGATCATGACAGAGAGACTCAAAGCAGAGGGAGAAAAACACTTAGATATTTGGCCAAAAGGCTCACTCTATCCATTGAATCCCATGACCAATGCTTTCCCTGCATTTTCAAATTCCACTAACTTATTGACCTTTGTAGGTAATGGAGAGAATGGATTGCTTGGCTACTGTAAAGCTCTAAACAAAAATCTAAAACTTATAAAGACATGGTGAAGCACCAAGCAAATGAGATTCAGAGACTTTCAAACTTCCATTATGAGGACCAAAAGACTGTAATGTAGCGCACACAAGAATCACAGGTCTTGCAAACAAAGGTACGGTCATTACAAAACAAAGAGAAAATGTTAGGAACTTGTGTGCGAAAGAAGAAACTACGAAATCTTGAAATATTGAAGGTAGCTCTAGCGGTCTTAAGAAAAGAACCCAAGCATTGAGGTGAGCATTGTAAACTATCTAATTAATTTAAAATAATCTAAGTTTTTGCTTATTTTAGTTATGGTTTCTTTGTAGAGATTCTATCTATCCAGACAAAGAAAACATAGACCCGAAGGCCAATGTAGGAAAGCAGTTAAAGCCATTGATAACTAGTGTTCTTGCAAAGGATATAATAATGCATGACAAAAAGTTTAAGGTTTTGCAATGGGATCTCATTGACAGATTCATTTCAAAGAATGTAGTGCCTGCCAAGCATATACAAGGTACATTGGACTCCCTTGGAGTTAGTAGAAGAGGTTACTCAGCTATTTAACAGTCTATCTCTTCCATGTTTGTGAAGAAGGGAATAAAGTCTAAGCTTTTACCAGCAGCTTCAAGTGTTTGGAAGGAAAGACTACAGCTCAATAATGAACAGACAGACTTCCTTGGATGTCCATTTCATATTCAAGATATTTATAGCTCACAGAGAACTACTGTCACTTATGATGAGTACAACAATATCTTCATGGACCCACTTTGTTGCAAACTAGAATGGTAGAGTTCTACAATATCACATTCAAAAAGACAGGTGGCATTCTACATTTTGTTTTGAAGCTAGATGAGGGTGAGATTCTTAAAGAGAAGAAGCTAGAGCAAGTCACAATCACATCAATGAATAGGGCTCTTTCCAAATGTCCCATTGATGACCCTTCATACTTCAGTGTTGTTCAATCAGAAACAAACATATGGTGGCTTGGTGCATTTCAGGTAATCCAGTTATCTCCAATTTTGCAGCTCTAGCAAGCCCTCTATTGTATCTAAATTTTAGATTTATTTTTTGTATCTCATAAGGATTAATCTTGCACGTAAAGGAAGAAGATCATGAAATTTTATTTTGGGTGTTCCATCAAACCCCTATTCCAGATATCATTGATAGGCAAATGAATCGATGAGAGGTATTGGCTGTAGATGGGAGAGGAGACTTTTAAGTTCAATGGAATCTTTGTGAGGTCCCCACCCCACCATATCAAACAGCTGATCTGATGGTGAACCTCGTGGCCACTAGATCTATAGCGGAATCAAACAAAGTGGTTTAGGGTTCAGCTAGCAGACGATCTCTCATCACAAAGTAAGTCGAGCTCGAGCCTACTAGCAATGACATCTAGCTCCACCTCGCAGGGGAAGTGTACTTAAACCATCTAGCGATCCTAAGACCCACCTTCCAAGAGGAGAGAAACCTCGAGTGCCTTTTTCCTCATGTTTCAGAGGCACATACTCTCGAGATTTCACCGCTCTAGGGGCAATGAGTATTACTAATATCGAATTAAACACTATGGGGACAGAGAGTTCCCGACCAATCCGGACCATCCATCTCATAGGCATTGGCAACCGGAGCGAAGCCCCCACTTTCCACCCCCACACTCACACTTCCTTGTGTGACCTAATTACTACCACAATGGTTGTTCAACATAAACATTCCTTGATTAATTTCGAATCACATTGTTCGTTAAGACAGCCCTTCAACCAGTATTGCAAACAACACCAAGACAGTATTCTAGTAAAAATTCTACTCAAACTTATTCATTAAAATCTCAATGTTCTGGAGGTACAACATCCCCCCTCCGGCGAGAGTTTACTTCTCCCGTTGTCGCCTAGCTGCCCATACAACTAGGTATGTCCACCGCATAGAAAGCATGTCATGGACACTCCCACCGCATAGAAAGCAATACATGGCTTCCCACCGCATAGAAAGCAAGTCGTGGGTTCACACCGCATAGAAAGCAAGTCGTGGGTTCACACCGCATAGAAAGCAAGTCGTGGGTATCCACCGCATAAAAATCAAGTCGTGGATTCAAGAGCCCTTAACGAGGAACTCTGCCCCCTGTGATCAGTAGGGGGGTCAGCACTGATTCAACATTGGAAATAAAATGAACATGTCGAGCTAAATTTTCCCTAGCAGACATTCTTTCCTATTGCAAACAGCATACCCATCAATCATTTCTTTCTTACTTTATACTTTAATGTACAAATGAGTTCAGTGCTGAGGTTTTCGTCGGATTTCTCCAACATGTTTTTGGGGATATGTTCATTCCTAACTAGACGTGTGCAATGTTAATTCAAACGACTTGAAAAAATATGACCTACCTCTTCCATTTCTTCGCCAATGGCCGGTATTTGTTCGTCCATGGGAACTTTTTCCTTTCCGTTCACCTTGCTCGTTCCTGCCTCGTGGTCGTGGGCTCCACCAAAGCGAGTCCTCTTAACCGGGGCCATTTTAAACTCACTACTTTAAATAATTAACTTGGAGAAAAGAGCTAATGTCCGCAAGCGTCATAACAAGCCAAATGATAGATTAGCAACATCAAACAATGCCTGCTACATGAGAGGTTTAGATTTTTCCATATAGCAATCATTATGGATGATGCATATTCCTATGGGAACCGACCGTAAGGATAATTACTCGACTTAGATGATTAAGAATAATAAGGTCTCATTAATAGATTTACCAGAAAGATGAACCAAGCATAATTAATCTCTTTCCTAGCAATTAGAGGATGCAGGTTCACCTCATGCATAGGTGTGAGAAAAAATTAACTCTTAGAGACTCAATGAAGGCTTTAATTTTACCTTAGTTACATCTTAATGCATAAGAGAATGGATCTAATTTAGCTACATTGTTAATAAAAAAGTGATTTTCATCAATCTACACAATTACCGGCTTATCGATTAATCACTATGCTACCTAGAGAGAGAAAATTATGTTAATCATGCACTAATCACTAATTAAGGATGATGAATGGCTGATAATTCAGCTATGGTGTGATGATTACATAATAGAATATGGTTAAAGAGAAATTAGAGAGTAATTATAGAGAATTACGACTAGGAATAAGCATAATAGACGAGAAATTTAGATGGTAATGAAAAGGATTTGCAAAAAGAATTAATTAAACCGTGGTTATCGTGATTAAGGGTTGATAATCCTCTCGATTCTCTGATTTAATCGAGCTTCTTGAGGCAAGAATTCGATAGCACCTCCCTCCTTGCTTCTCCTTCAAAGGATGTGTGTATCGGCAGCACCTTCCCAAGGTGTGTGTAGGTGTGTGTGTGTGTGTGTGCACTGGGTGCGTGTGTGTGAGAACGTGTGTGTGTGCGTGTGTAGTGGCCTTTAAATAGGCTCCTCCATGCTGAAAATCAACCAGCCCTGCTATAAGCATCTGGAGGAGCAGTCAGTCTCTGCATTGGCAAGTCCTATTCCCCTACCCACCAAGTGTCAAGTTGGCTAGATTAACTGCCTCTGAGACTTAGTTTCTGGCTTGGCAGCTTTCCCAGGACTCCCACAAGGACAAAGGGCGCCCCCTAGCTGCTAAAGCTGATCTGGAGTGGCCTGGGACCTGTTCCCACACAGTCCCGGGCTCCGGTTCCTCCCCGCTCAATTTTTGGAAAAATTGATTTCAGGCTAAACCGGGTCATACGAGTCGGATTTTGATGCCGTAAATTGCTGTACGGAGCTCTAACTAAGGTGTACTAGCCCGAGTACCTGCCATATTTAGAAGCCCCCAGGGTCTGAAAATGCATTTTTTTTCAAATTCGGGGTACGAGTGCAGTTTTTCGAGACGATCAAAACTAGACGGGTCGGGTGACCAAAAACTAAATATTTTTGGAATTTTTTTGCAAAAATTATTTTAATTCAAATTTGGGGGCTTTAAAACATTCTAAACATCATGGCACTAACAGAATTCAGAAAACTGCTAAAAATAGTAACTTTTTCTATTATGATCATTACATGGTACACGGTGCTCTTTTTCGTCGGGGTCAGAGACCTTACAACCTCCCCAACGTGAAAAGTTTGAGATGTCCTCATCTCAAGAATGTGTCCTGCCACTTTACTAGATGCTCTGTGATTGTTCTATTGCGTAACCTCCTTTCCCTCGTTTCAAGTACATAGTCAGGTTGGAGCTCGAGAACTCCTTGTGCTGGCATGACTATCTGATCTAAGTCCAAGAATTGATCAGGGTTAGGACTATAAGGTTTGAGTAAGCTGACATGGAACACATCATGAACCTTCAAGTTTGTAGGTAACTTTAGCTTGTAGGCTTGGTCACTTACAACTTTAACAATCTCAAATGGTCCACAATACCTTGGGCTTAGCTTCTTATATCTGCCTAGTGATAAGTTACTTTTCTTTGGTCGGACTCTCACAAAAACCTTATCCCATTCTTTGAAAGTTCTTTCCGAACGGTTCTTATCTGCATAGTGCTTCTGCCTATCTTGAGCGGCCTGAATGTCTTGGCGAATAGTTCTAGTCTGAGCTTCCATATCTTCTAACATCTTCCTAGATGCTTCTACCCTGATGGTTGAATCTGAGAAGTTCAGTGGTGCTAAACAGTCCTGTCCCTAAAGAGCTTTGAAAGGTGACATTCCAATGCTTCTGTGTTCGGAAGAGTCGTAAGCATACTCCACCAAAGGTAGATATTGTAACCACTTCTTTGGCTCTTGCGAACAATAGGCTCTGAGAATGTCCTTAATGACTTGATTAACTCTTTCAGTTTGCCCATCTGTCTATAGATGATGATCTGTACTAAAAGCTAATTGTGACCCAATAGATTGGAAAAGAGAAGTCAAAAATTTTGATGTAAACTTGGCATCTCTATCACTGACGATACGCTTGGGTAGACCATGTAACCTAAAAATCTCCTTGATGAATACCCGGCTAATATCTGAAGTAGTAAAGGTTGTCTTTACGGGTATTAGATGAGCCACTTTTGTGAGCATATCAACAACCACGAAAACAGAATCATAACCTCCTTTAGAAGGTAATCCTGTAACAAAATCCATACTGATGCATTCCCATTTCATCTGGGGTATGTCAAGAGGTTGAAGTTGTCCTGGTAATTTGACCCTTTCAGCTTTTATCCGCTGACAAGAAAGACATTGCCTCACATAGCGAAGTATGTCTCCTTTCATTCCAGACCAAAAATAACTCCTCCTGACATCATGAAGAGTTTTAGCATAGCCTGGATGTCCGGATGTAGGGCTATCGTGTGCTTCATACAAAATGGCCTTCTTTAAAGCTGGATCTCTGGGTACACATAGTCTATGTCTGTAGTAAAGACATCCTCCCATAAGAGAGTAATCTTTAGCTTCAAGCATCTTATTTTGCTGGACTAATGCTACTATACATTGGTATTCTGGATCTACCAAGATGCTTCTTTGATTCTATCCCAGATAGGGTTATTTGGAATAGAGATATATCTCTATCCATCGCCGTTGTCGCATGTTGAGAATAGGTTGAGTAAAAATCCACTTTAAGCTCTTGTGGTCTGTAACCAGCTGAAACTTGCGTCCGAGAAGATAATGTCTCCATAAATTCAGCGCGTGAATAACCGCTAAAAGCTCCAAATCATGAGTAGGATAATTCTTCTCGTGATCCCTCAGCTTTCGCGAAGTATAAGCCACTGGTCTTCCTTCTTGAGTAAGAACTCCACCTAGAGCAATTTTGCTGGCATCGGTCGCTACTTCAAATTCCTTACTGAAGTCCGGAATTTTTAAAATAGGAGCTGAGACCAAGAACTCTTTTAGCTTAGCAAAGCTAGATTCGTGCTCGGCCTTCCATTTGATCCTCATTCCTTTCTTCAGGAGTTCCGTCAAAGGTGCAACAATACGTGCATAGTCCTTGACAAAAATCCTGTACCATCCCGTTATCCCAAGAAATCCTCTGACTTCGATGACGGTAGATGGTTGAGGCCAATCAACGATGTCCTTGACTTTATCTGGGTCCACTGAAATTCCTTCAGCCGATATGACAAATCCAAAGTAATTGACCTTCGGTGAGCAAAAGGTACACTTGCTCTGTTTAGCGTAAAGCTGATGTTCTCGAACGAGATCAAGTACCTTGCGAACATGATCTTTGTGATCTGCTTCGTTCTTAGAGTAGACACGAATGTCATCAAAGAAAACCAAGACAAAGTCATCCAGATAAGGTCTGAAAATATCCTGCATAAGTCGATTGAAGCTTGCAGGGGCATTTGTTAGACCAAAAGACATTACTGTGAATTCGTACTGTCCATACCTAGTGTTGAAAGCTGTCTTTGGAATATCCGATTCCTTGATTCTGATTTGATAATATCCTGACCTTAGATCAATCTTAGTAAACATTTTGGCGCCATGGAGTTTGTCCAAGAGTTCGTCAATCCTTGGAAGTGGATACTTGTTCTTGACAATTACCTGGTTCAGTCCACGGTAGTCTATGCATAGCCTTAAGGTTCCATCCTTCTTCTTCTTAAAAAGAACTAGAGCACCCCAAGGAGAAGTACTGGGTCGAATGAATCCTTGCTCAATGAGTTGCCTAAGTTGTTCCTTGAGTTTGATGGCCTCTGTAAGTGACATTTTATAAGGTCTTTTTGAGATAGGTTCACATCCAGGGATAGTTTCAATCTCATGATCTACCTCTCTATGTGGCGGAAGATTCATAAGGTCTTCTGAGAATACATCATCATACTCTCTCAACCAGTTTGGTCGAAGTGAGGTATCTGCTTGGTCTACTTTGTTGAGCTTTATCGCATAAATTTGCTATCCCTTTCTTAATCCATTCAAAAGTCTGTTGGCCTTTACTAGAGTAGCCCTAGGTCTCCCATTTTCCCCCTGGATTAAGGCTTCATTACTCAAGTTATCTGTAAAGGTAAAGTTTCCTTGTGCACAATGTATGTGGGCCCTATTTTGCTTTAGCCAGTCCATCCCTAGTATCCCATCAAAGAATCCTAAGGGTACGGTTCGAAATTGGGCAGAAGTTGGGTGTCCCCCTAAATCAAAGTCGATTTTTCATGTAGAATGTTGAGATACTACTTCCTTGCCGTTTGCTAATTCTACAACTAGCTTGCTTGTTGGGTACTTATCTAGCCTTAGCTTCCTCATGCATCTGGGTGAAAGAAATGAAAGAGTACTACCAAAATCTATAAGGAAGTTAACTTGTTCACCTCTGAGAGATCCTGGCGTATGAATGACTGCTTATTGCTCACAACCATTGGGGTTGTCAATTGCAGCATGCAGGGTTGCTCTTTCCACTGCTTCGTCTCCCACAGTTGGTTGTACCACTACAGCATTCACTCTGGTCGTAGCTCCACGCCCTTGCCCTGTGTTCATCCTTCCTTGTCCTCCTCTTCCGTTAGCTTGGCCACGCCCATGGGCATTCAAAGGTATGACATTGGCATTGGTTGCGTGAATGTTCCTGGGGCACTTGGATCTATAATGTCCATACTCGCCACAACCATAGCATCTAACATCTGGGAACTCCATGGTTTTGGTGGTAGCCACAATAGGGCGCTGGTCATATGCTTGGCTGGCTGGTCTGTTATTCCAAGCAGTTGTCCTTGCCCTCTTTGCCCCATGATTCCTCATGTTTTGATTAACCTTTTGTACTTCAAGAGCTAATGGTTTGGCCCTGAGCAAGGCATCCTAAAGAGTTGTTGGCATGAGAGCTTCCAACCGAGTATTCAAGGTATCGATTAGACCTTTGCAAAACCTCGCTACCTGTTGTTCCAAGGTCATCTTAGGAGCATATCTCCGAAGAGTGACAAAATTTGCATAGTATTCTTCGACGGATGAAGTCAACTGCGGAAGTGAAAAGAATTCATTCATCCTCAGGGTTTTGTAGGCAAGTGGTAAATAACGCCCCATTATGGCATCTTTGATGTCTTCCCAGGATTGGGAAGATCCCTTAATATCCAAATCCCTGTAATGTTGCTTCCACCATCTCTTGGCATTGCCAGTCAAGAGGAACATCGCAAGCATGGTCTGATTTATGGGTTGGGTTCCCGTAACTTCAAAGTAGTCGTCCATGGCTTCCATCCACACTTCGCATCTCTCTCCACATTTGCCCCCTCGCCCTTAAAGATCGGAGGTTGGGCTTGCTTAAGGAGAAGCTTATTCTCTTGCGCTGCCGAGTACAGAGCAACAGGCGGTGCCTACAGAGGTTATACGAGATTCTTGATACCATTACTTGGATTTCAAAATAGACACGAGACTTTAAATAAAATTCAAGATACCACTTTATCAAGAGACGGAGATTCAGAGACAAAAAGCACTTTATTGATGAAAATTTATTACAATTGAAACCCCTCAAGGTTTCGGATAATTGATGATCAACTTATTACATGGCTTTTTGGATTGCGTATAAAATACGCCTAGGAGATGGTATTCACATGATGCACTACTTTGTTCGTGAAATAGTTCCTGTACTCATCCTTGAGCGGATTATAAACTAAGATATCAAGCCGGAATTCCTCTTTTGTTACTCCAAAAGTTTTGACTCTGTTTGCTGGGATCACCTCATCGACCTTTTCCAAGAGCCAGTCGTTGATGGTTTGATTGGAGTTTCCTGAAACAGTCAGGTCCGATCGGGTATGCAGCAGGTAGAATAACTCCACTACCCTCAACTCTCCTCCCCAAAGTATCTTCTTCAAATCGGTAGCCAGGCATCCTAGCTTCCGAGCGTTGATGTAGTAAACCCCTCCTGGAAATGTCCAATCAAGTTCCCATCCTCTATCAATGCGAGTGGAGTGTGACGTATGAGCCTTCATCATTATCTCCATGACATCTCGCCTGAACTGGTAAATTGGGGATCTTCGAGCTTGCTCATAAATAAGCTCAAACACTTGGAACTTCCGATATTCTAGCACGGGGTCTTCCTGCACAACCACCAATGCAAGGAATTCGGATCAGCTACCTATATACTTTCAATTCCTTTTTAAATATTCAAACAATACGACTTTATTTCCCAGCTTAACCTAGGTTTAGCTCTCATACCAGGTGTGAGGTCCCCACCCCGCCATATCAAACAACGGATCTGATGGTGAACCTGGTGGCCACTAGATCTATAGCGGAATCAAACAAAGTGGTTTAGGGTTCAGCTAGCGGAAGATCTCTCATCACAAAGTAAGTCGAGCTCGAGCCTACAAGCAATGATATCTAGCTCCACCTCGCAGGGGAAGCGTACTTAAACCATCTAGCAATCCTAAGACCCACCTTCCAAGAGGAGAGAAACCCCGAGTGCCTTTTTTCCCATGTTTCAGAGGCACGTACTCTCGATATTTCACTGCTCTAGGGGCAATGAGTATTACTAATATCGAATTAAACACTATGGGGGCAGAGAGTTCCCGACCAATCGGGACCACCCATCTCATAGGCATTGGCAACCTGAGCCAAGTCCCCACTTTCCACCGCCACACTCACACTCCCTTGTGTGACCTAATTACTACCACAATGGTTGTTCAACATAAACATTCCTTGATTAATTTTGAATCACATTGTTCGTTAAGACAGCCAACCAGTATTGCAAGCAACACCAACACAGTATTCTAGTAAAAATTCTACTCAAACTTATTCATTAAAATTCCAATGTTCTGGAGGTACAACATCCCCCCTCCAGCGAGAGTTTGCTCCTCCCGTTGTCGCCTAGCTGCCCATACAACTAGGTATGTCCATCGCATAGAAAGCATGTCATGGATACTCCCACCGCATAGAAAGCAAGACATGGGTTCCCACCGCATAGAAATCAAGTCGTGGGTTCCCACCGCATAGAAAGCAAGTTGTGGGTATCCACCGCATAAAAATCAAGTCGTGGATTCAAGAGACCTTAACGAGAAACTATGCCCCCTGTGATCAGTAGGGGGGTCAGGACTGATTCAACATTGGAAATAAAATGAACATGTCGAGCTAAATTTTCCCTAGCAGACATTCTTTCCTATTGCAAACAACATACCCATCAATCATTTCTTTCTTAGTTTAGACTTTAATGTACAAATGAGTTCAGTGCCGAGGTTTCCGTCGGATTTTTCCAACATGTTTTTGGGCATATGTTCATTCCTAACTAGACGTGTGCAATGTTAATTCAAACGACTTGAAAAAATATGACCTACCTCTTCTATTTCTTCGTCAATGGCCGGTATTTGTTCGTCCATGGGAGCTTTTCCCTTTCCATTCACCTTGCTCGTTCCTGCCTCGTGGTCGTGGGCTCCACCAAAGCAATTCCTCTTAACCGGGGCCATTTTAAACTCACTACTTTAAATAATTAACTTGGAGAAAAGAGCTAATGTCCGCAAGCGTCATAACAAGACAAATGATAGATTAGCAACATCAAACAATGCCTGCTACATGAGAGGTTTAGATTTTTCCATATAGCAATCATTATGGATGATGCATATTCCTATGGGAACTGGCCCTAAGGATAATTACTCGACTTAGATGATTAAGAATAATAAGGTCTCATTAATAGATTTACCAGAAAGATGAATCAAGCATAATTAATCTCTTCCTAGCAATTAGAGGATGCAGGTTCACCTCATGCATAGGTGTGAGAAAAAATTAACTCTTAGAGACTCAATGACGGCTTTAATTTTACCTTAATTACATCTTAATGCATAAGAGAATGGATCTAATTTAGCTACATTGTTAATAAAAAAGTGATTTTCATCAATCTACACAGTTACCGGCTTATCGATTAATCACTATGCTACCTAGAGAGAGAAAATTATGTTAATCATGCACTAATCACTAATTAAGGATGATGAATGGTTGATAATTCAGCTATGCTGTGATGATTACATAATAGAATATGGCTAAAGAGAAATTAGAGAGTAATTATAGAGAATTACGACTAGGAATAAGCATAATAGACGAGAAATTTAGATGGTAATGAAAAGGATTTGCAGAAAGCATTAGTTAAACCGTGGTTATCGTGATAAAGGGCTGATAATCCTCTCGATTCTCTGATTTAATCGAGCTTCTTGAGGCGAGAATTCGATAGCACCTCCCTCCTTGCTTCTCCTTCAAAGGATGTGTGTACCGGCAACACCTTCCCAAGGTGTGTGTAAGTGTGTGTTTGTGCGTTGGGTGTGTGTGTGAGCATGTGTGTGTGTGTGTGTGTGTGTGTGTGTGTGTGTGTGTGTGTGTGTGTGTGTGTGTGTGTGTGTGTGTGTGTGTGTGTGCACTGGCCTTTAAATAGGCTCCTACAGGCTGAAAATCGACCAGCCCTGCTATAAGCATCTGGAGGAGCACTCAGTCTCTGCATTGGCAAGTCCAACAAGTGTCAGGTTGGCTAGGTTAACTGGCTCTGAGACTTAGTTTCTGGCTTGGCAGATTTCCCAGGACTCCCACAAGGACAGAGGGCACCCCCTAGCTACTAAAGCTGATTTGGAGTGGCCTGGGACCTGTTCCCACACAGTTCCGGGCTCCGGTGCCTCCCGCGGCTCAATTTTTGGAAAAATTGATTTTAGGCTAAAACGGGTCATACGAGTCGGATTTTGATGCCGTAAATTGCTATACGGAGCTCTAACTAAGGCATACTGGCCCGAGTACCTGCCATATTTAGCAGCCCCCGGGGTCTGAAAATGCATTTTTTTCAAATTCGGGATACGGGTGCAGTTTTTCGAGACGATCAAAACTAAACGGGTCGGGTGACCAAAAACTTACTATTTTTGGAATTTTTTTGCAAAAATTATTTTAATTCACATTTGGGAGCTTTAAAACATTCTAAACATCATGGCACTGACAGAATTCAGAAAACTGCTAAAATTAGTAACTTTTTCTATTATGATCGTTACATGGTACACGGTGCTCTTTTTGATCGGGGTCAGAGACCTTACAATCTTGCAGGTGACCTCAAAACACTCAAGTGTATGTATAATTGTGGAATGGTTGCCATGGCAAAGTCTCCATGCTTGTATTGCATGGAGCCTACAAAGGTGATGGACCCAAAGTGGTGGCAAAAGGCTCCTACTCGTCACAATCAAGACTCTAATCTTCGAGTAGTTCTGGATATACCACTTGTTAATTTCCATGTTTGTACAATGCATGGTCTCTGACGAATTGTAGAGAATTTGGTATATATGTACATTGGGTTTGCTTGGAAAATCAAAAAGTCATGTGAACGACAAGTCGCTCTAGAGGCTTTGGAACTAGTTTTGTCAGATATTGGTCTACATGGGGGCAATTTGAAAATCCAGCGGGATGACAAAAGGTCAACCAATGAGAAAGATGTCCCCTGCAAACCATCCATAGGTGGGGTCAAGGCATGCCGTTTTCTATCTAAACCTCAAGGTATGAAAGATGTGCGGCTAACAAAGCGAGGGAGATTATATCACTCAACCTACATTAGCAAAATTGAGTATATGCACTGGAAAAAACTTCATTTAGCAGTGAAAGACCAAGAGCCAACAACTCGCAATGCAAAGGGTGATGTGTGGCGTTCCATTGACATGTTATTTCAAATGTGTGAGAATGATGATTGGTCACAGGTTAATCTCAGCAAGTTTAAACAGAACCTTCATCTACTACTGAAAAAATCCTTCAAGACAGCATGGACTAACACTCAAATCACTCATTACATGGTAAATTCAAAGCACCTCAGACAGTCTTAGTACCAAGTTTGTGTTTAAATTTCTAAACAAATTTCTTGTTTTGCAGCACATTATTAATGATTTTCCATACTTCATCCAAAAGTATGGGAATCCAGGTATATGGAACACCTAGGGCCTGGAGAAATCTCATTACATGGCTAGAAATGCCTACTTTAGACACACGCACCATGGAGGCTCTCAAAATAAGGCAAACAGTCTGAAGGAGTTATTTCAGTGGTTTGATCGCAGAATCATTCATCGCATGCAACAAAAGCCTCTTCAGCAACCGTACAGGCAATCAGACATTTGCAACTTCAAAAAAGAAAGCGAGCAGATGCATTCAACAACTCAAGTGCTCTTGAAATTCAAATGAGGTGGAGGGAGACAATGCAATATGCCAATCATCGGTGGAACAAGAGAGTTAGATTTTAGATGATTGGATGTACCACAAATGCCTGTAGAATTAAATTCAATATGTACCACAACTATTTCAGCCTTTTGATGATTTGCAAATATCATTTGGAACCTCGCACTTGTATCTGATCATTAAATATTTTCCATACTCTAAGAGTTCAGTAGGGTTTTCTTTCCCTAAAGATAATTACATTGTTGTGTATGTGTAGTAATATGCTGCATGGCCCCCAGTATATCCTGGTAACCAAAACATGCTCTCCCAAAAACCTTGTCGACGAGGATAACTTTGTCAGCATTTTGTGGCAACATTGGACCACCTAAGAAGGGAGATAATGTCTTGAAAGCATAGGTTGCAGTATTCCCCTCTTGTGACATTCCATTGTGGAAGATTAGGATGGGTGCCTCACATAAACTAGGAAGATATTGTCCTAGAGCTGCATCCCTACCACAGAATTGTCTTCTTCGATGACGAAGAAAGTCGTCCTTTTCAGCAATCCATGATTGTAAACAAAAGAAGTGTTTGTGTATGTGACAGAGAGAGAGAGACAGAGATGGGGGGGGGGGCAAGATTTTATACCATGAAACTCTCATCTTGCAAAAAAATCTCATCCTTCCATAGGTTGACTAATCCGGTTGTCTCCTGGGCTTGTCGCTTAAACCAATCCTCCATATCATGTTTACTAGTTGATGGCTTAAGATTATTTCGAATAGTTTGAAATGTGGCTTCCTCAGGAAGGCTTTCTTTATACTTTTGTGCCTTTTCAAAGTAGATTTTAAGGTAGTCCAGTGGGTTATTGGAGATCTCCATTGCCTCGTCATCAATACTGTCATCGAAAACAAATCCATTCCTCTCCTCATGATACTTGGAGATAGTGGTCAGTGCAAAGTCCTCCCGCAAATAAAAAATACTTTGTATATCATGAAGGAAAATGTATGACCTATCTCCGGTAAATAATCCATTTAAAAATATCAGAAATCCAAAGGATTCTTGAACCAGCTTGCTCTCCTGTTCATGTAAGCTACACCAATGGGGCTTGTACATAAGAGGCAGCTGATTATACTTCTTATAAGACTGTCCTTTAGGATCACAGTCTTTTAAATGGACTACCACCATTTCACCAACATTAACCCTGCCCTCTTGAGTGTGAAGCTCAAACTTCTCTCGTTCTAGCTTCAAGTGTTCACTCTGTTCATCTATAAACACATAAGATTAAATGGAGCATTAAAAATGCAGGAGACCAAGTCAAACTTATCACCAGCCCCAAACAAAATTGCAAAATCTAAAAGCCTTTCATCAATCACTGTAGGGTCTTCATAAATAACTGCCTCTTTTTTCTTTTGGATTGTTGCAACACATTGGGTACTCTGCAAAGTAGGTCCTGAAAAATCCACTTCTCTTTTAAGTGAGTTTGGTAAAGTACATTTGGAGTAGAAGGGGACTCCATTCCGACAGATGGATCAGTATCAAGCTCCTCCAAACCTAGATTAGGCTCCTCCAAACTCAAGGCAAGCTCCTCCAAACTCATGGTAGGCTCTGCACCAGATATATCAATGGGTTCTGTGAAGTCTACATTCCTCTTGATTGATGTTTTTAACAGCTCCGGCAATCTTCTCGGAATGTTTGCTTGGCCAACGATGCACTCGGGATCTATTTTCTGTCTCTTCCTCCTATGTGATCTTAATCCTGCCATTTATTTCATACTCACAAATATAAGTTTCATCAAACATAAATAAAAAGAAGAGCACAATAAGTTTTGAGCAAACCATAGCTAGGTATCTCACAGTTATTTCCAACTAATCACATAGACAATAAGATCAGATGATTAGCATGGATAGAATACAAAATTGCTTTATAGTTGTGAAGAGCAAAAGCCATACAAGTGGATTACGGCGTGCAAAGTACATAAACCAAAATCCACAGAGCTACTGGTGTGCTGTGATCCACTTGATGGGCTTTCATACAATGGAATAGCTACCAAAACATCAAAGAATATTATTCTCCAAAAAAAACGTTTGTACAATTTCAGAAGAGAATCACGGCGTGCGAAGTACGTAAACATGCGTCAACAACACTACTGGCACGCCGTGATCCAATTTTGGTTGGTGAAATGTTAAATGGTCTTTTACATTTTGAAGCAAAATTCCTAGACACAACTAAACTATGGACCAAATCAAAGTGAAGAGATTGACTTTACCTTTGCCAAGACTAGACATTGCTCTTGGAGTAGAGATTCAGGACTGGGAATGTTGTTGTGGGTCTTCAAGCTTCTGATTCCTACACCTTGAAGGAGGCAGAGGCCGTTTTAAGTCTCTCTCTCTCTCTCTCTCTCTCTCTCTAGCCTCTATCTCTCTCTCGAGGTCTGTATTTAGCTTCACCAATATGATTTATATTCTCCCCTTAATCTATCCTGTCACCACATGAGTTATTCTCTCTCTCTCTCTCTCTCTCTCTCTCTCTCTCTCTCTCTCTCTCTCTCTCTCCTGTTTCCATGCAATAATAGATATTACCGTTAACGTTTTTAACGAAGCAAGCCGAATATTATTGTACACGTGTTAGAAGGACATGCATTAAATGGGTGGTACGACCACAATAAGTATTTTTAACAATCAAAAAATATGTGTACTATTTATGGTAACAAATGCACACTTGGATTCATGATAAGAGAGAGAGAGAGAGAGAGAGAGAGAGAGAGAGAGAGAGAGAGAGAGAGAAAGAGGGAGAATGAAATTGAAAGAGAGAGAGAGAGAGAGACCTACCACCGAGACAACCTCTGCAACCAAGGTGCAAAGCTCCTTCAAGCGTTTTCATCCAATTTAATTCCACCAAGTGAGGTATTTCCAAAGTGTTTGTTGAAGTAGAAGAGAGAGAGAGAGAGAGAGAGAGAGAGAGAGAGAGAGAGAGAGAGAGAGAGAGAGAGAGAGATTGAGAGAGAGAGAGAGAGAGAGAGTGAGAGATAGTGTTTTTGATTGCTTGCTTGGTTTGAAAGAGGAAGATACAGAGAGAGATCGCGAGAAAGAGAGGGAAGTCAGGAATTGGATCACGGCGCATGATGGTTGGATTGTTTTCTTTACTCAATTTTGAGCATGCATGTCGTGATTCACACACACACACACACACACACACACACACACACACACACACACACAGAGGGAATACAAGAAGTGGATCACGACACGCAATAGGCTATTATCCCGTCTCAAAGTTGAGTCGGTGCACCGTGATCCACAGAAAGAGAGAGAGAGAGAGAGAGAGAGAGAGAAGAGAGGAAGAGAGAGGGGGGAGAGAGAGAGTGAGGGGTAGGGATAAAGCCTCAGAAAATACAAAACAACATTGCTCACCAGTCCACCTTGGAGTAAATAACAAAGCATTGAAACCAATGTCTAAAACTAGAGTGGCATGGTTAGACGGATAGTTAGGGTATCCATACAGGCGCCAACCATTGTAGCCATGTGGAAGAGGTGGTGGGGAAAACACCAAATGAAAATTAAGGGGGGGGGGGGGGGGGGGGGGGGGAGAGGGAGAGAGAGAGAGAGAGAGAGAGAGAGAGAGAGAGAGAGAGAGAGAGAGAGAGAGAGAGGGGGGGAGAGAGAGAGAGAGAGATAGGGATTTCAAAAATCGGTGCACGTCGCACAGTAGGCTATATTCTCCTTGCAATTTTCAGTCCGCGCGTTGTAGTTCAGAGAGAGAGAGAGAGAGAGAGAGAGACCTACCACCGAGACAACCTCTGCAACCAAGGTGCAAAGCTCGTTCAAGCGTTTTCATCCAATTTAATTCCACCAAGTGAGGTATTTCCAAAGTGTTTGTTGAAGTAGAAGAGAGAGAGAGAGAGAGAGAGAGAGAGAGAGAGAGAGAGAGAGAGAGAGAGAGAGAGAGAGTGAGAGATAGTGTTTTTGATTGCTTGCTTGGTTTGAAAGAGGAAGATACAGAGAGAGATAGAGAGAAAGAGAGGGAAGTTAGGAATTGGATCACGGCGCATGATGGTTGGATTGTTTTCTTTACTCAACTTTGAGCGTGCACGTCGTGATTCATACGCACACACACACACACACACACACACACACACACACACACACACACACACACACACACACACACACACACAGGGAATACAAGAAGTGGATCACAACACGCAATAGGCTATTATCCCGTCTCAAAGTTGAGTCGGTGTGCCGTGATCCACAGAAAAAGAGAGAAAGAGAGAGAGAGAGAGAGAGAGAGAGAGAGAGAGAGAGAGAGAGAGAGAGAGAGAGAGAGAGAGAGAGAGAGAGAGAGAGAGAGAGAGAGAGGGGGGGGGAAGAGAGAGAGTGAGGGGTATGGATAAAGCCTCAGACAATACAAAACAACATTTCTTACCAGTCCACCTTGGAGTAAATAACAAAGCATTGAAACCAATGTCTAAAACTAGAGTGGGATGGTTAGACGGATAGTTAGGGTATCCATATAGGCGCTAACCATTGTAGCCATGTGGAAGAGGTGGTGTGGAAAACACCAAATGAAAATCAAGGGGGGGGGGGGGGGGAGAGAGAGAGAGAGAGAGAGAGAGAGAGAGAGAGAGAGAGAGAGAGAGAGAGAGAGAGAGAGAGAGATAGAGAGAGAGAGAGAGCGAGAGAGATAGATAGATAGATAGATTGAATTATCGTCCACGGAGGTCAGATATGACCTATGGGACCGCAAATAAAAACAATACATTGTCAGATACAATCTCAGTTAAGGACTAAGGGTCCATCGAGGGGTGAACAAAAAGAAAATGACCAAAACCTAAGGAGGGGTAGATGAGGAGGAAGCCAATTTGGGAGTTCGAAACTCCTGGATAATAGCTTTGCCTCCTCGGTAAACTGCCCATTTTCCTGCAATGCGCGCCTCTCGCATCTTTTGTAGTTCTGCTCTCTTCTGCTTGAGTTGGGCGGGAGTAAGGTCTTCTGCAAACCAGATTTTAGTGTCTTTAAGAAGCCTCGATTGCTCGAGGAGTTTGATTCGGTCCGCCTTGGTCTTGAAAGTGATGATTGCATGGTTCGTACGGTATTCGTGTGTAAGAGAGTTGATTGTGACTAGGTCCCACTGTATCATGTGGGTTGCGGATTGAATGCGGGCAAAAGACTTGTTGTTGAGATCCCCCTCACCTTGCCAGTTGCTAGGAAGCCCACCAATGCGAACGTTGAGAGCTATACTATCTTGCCGTTGTTGTTCGAGTAGCGTGGACGTCACCCGATCATCGACCTTGTGGAGGATAACTTGTTGCACTTGATTCTTGACCGTATTGGTGAGAGAGGTCTCCACCTCTGCTTTTGTTTGGTTGATCTTGATTTCCATCTCTTCCATTGTTTCCGCCTTGGAGTTCTCTACTATGGTGAGTCTAGCCTCGATGACCACCAGTCTTTGTTTCAGCTCATCGTTCTAGAAGTCAGCTTGCCTCGGGACGACGCCCGTGTGGCCATGATTGCTGCAGCCCTTGTGCCTAAAAGATGTCTCTGTATTTACTGGTTGTTTGTTTCCGAAGGATGCATTCCAGCTAGGGGTGCATTGGGGGTGTTGAGGACATATGGGCTCGTGATCAAACCTGCAGTTGAGAGAGAGAGAGAGAGAGAGAGAGAGAGAGAGAGAGAGAGAGAGAGAGAGAGACACTAAGTGTCCATGCCTAGTGGGAGAGCAGGGTTTCGGACCTGCAGTGGCGAGCACGACAGTCGAGCGTGCGGGATTGTGGGCGAGCAGAGCCTCGGACCCCAGTGGCCAGTCTCGTTGACAAAACAGGCCTGTGCGGGGCGGGGTGGTCGAGAGGCCTTCGTAGGAGGACGGGTTTTTGCAGGGCAGTCGACGGGCTTGCACGCATGGCTTCTCCTGCTCGTGGGCCGAGCCTGGCAGATGCAGCGATGCCGGGCCTTACAGATGCAGCAAGGCGAGCTTCGCAGGGAACAGAGCCTGACAGATGTGGCGAAGCCGACCCGGGTCCTGCTCGTGGGGGACAGGTGCGATGAACCTTAGTTGGGATGGGGCAAGGCTGTTGGCCGCCCCCTAGGGAAGCCCCTCGCCCACAGGGGGAGGCTGGGGACGCGTGAAGGTGAAGAACGAGAGAACCGCTTAGGGTTTGAGAGAGAGAGAGAGAGAGAGAGAGAGAGAGAGAGGAGAGAGAGAGAGAGAGAGAGAGAGGGAGGGAGAGAGAGAGAGAGAGAGAGAGAGAGAGAGAGAGAGAGAGGAGAGAGAGAGAGAGAGAGAGAGAGAGAGAGAGAGAGAGAGAGAGAGAGAGAGAGAGAGAGAGAGAGAGGGGGATTTCAAAAATCGGTGCACGTCGCACAGTAGGCTATATTCTCCTTGCAATTTTCAGCCCGCGCGTTGTAGTTCAGAGAGAGAGAGAGAGAGAGAGAGAGAGAGAGAGAGAGAGAGAGAGAGAGAGAGAGAGAGAGAGAGAGAGAGAGAGAGAGAGAGAGAGACCTACCACCAAGACAACCTCTGCAACCAAGGTGCAAAGCTCCTTCAAGCGTTTTCATCCAATATAATTCCACTAAGTGAGGTATTTCTAAAGTGTTTGTTGAAGTAGAAGAGAGAGAAGAGAGAGAGAGAGAGAGAGAGAGAGAGAGAGAGAGAGAGAGAGAGAGAGAGAGTGAGAGAGTTTTTGATTTCTTGCTTGGTTTGAAAGAGGAAGATACAGAGAGAGATAGAGAGAAAGAGAGGGAAGTCAGGAATTGGATCACGGCGCATGCTAGTTGGATTGTTTTCTTTACTCAATTTTGAGCATGCACGTCGTGATTCATACACACACACACACACACACACACACACACACACACACACACACACACAGAGAGGTAATACAAGAAGTGGATCACGACACGCAATAGGCTATTATCCCGTCTCAAAGTTGAGTCGGTGCGTCGTGATCCATAGAAAAAGATAAGAGAGAGAGAGAGAGAGAGAGAGAGGGAGAGAGAGGGGGGAGAGAGAGAGTGAGGGGTAGGGATAAAGCCTCAGACAATACAAAACAACATTTCTCACCAGTCCACCTTAGAGTAAATAACAAAGGATTGAAACCAATGTCTAAAACTAGAGTGGGATGGTTAGACGGATAGTTAGGGTATCCATACAGGCGCCAACCATTGTAGCCATGTGGAAGAGGTGGTGGGGAAAACACCAAATGAAAATTAAGGGGGGGGGGGGGGGGGGGGAGGAGAGAGAGAGAGAGAGAGAGAGAGAGAGAGAGAGAGAGAGAGAGAGAGAGAGAGAGAGAGAGAGAGAGAGAGAGAGATAGGGATTTCAAAAATCGGTGCACGTCGCACAATAGGCTATATTCTCCTTGCAATTTTCAGCCCGCGCGTTGTAGTTCACACACACACACACACACACACACACACAGAGAGAGAGAGAGAGAGAGAGAGAGAGAGAGAGAGAGAGAGAGAGAGAGAGAGAGAGAGAGAGAGAGAGAGAGACCTACCACCGAGACAACCTCTGCAACCAAGGTGCAAAGCTCTTTCAAGCGTTTTCATCCAATTTAATTCCACCAAGTGAGGTATTTCCAAAGTGTTTGTTGAAGTAGAAGAGAGAGAGAGAGAGAGAGAGAGAGAGAGAGAGAGAGAGTGAGAGATAGTATTTTTGATTGCTTGCTTGGTTTGAAAGAGGAAGATACAGAGAGAGATAGAGAGAAAGAGAGGGAAGTTAGGAATTGGATCACGGCGCATGATGGTTGGATTATTTTCTTTACTCAATTTTGAGCGTGCACGTCGTGATTCATACACACACACACACACACACACACACACACACACACACACACACACACAGAGCAAGAGAGAGAGAGAGAGAGAGAGAGAGAGAGAGAGAGAGAGAGAGAGAGAGAGAGAGAGAGAGAGGGAATACAAGAAGTGGATCACGACACGCAATAGGCTATTATCCCGTCTCAAAGTTGAGTCGGTGCGCCGTGATCCACAGAAAAAGAGAGAGAGAGAGAGAGAGAGAGAGAGAGAGAGAGAGAGAGAGAGAGAGAGAGAGAGAGAGAGAGGAAGAGAGAGGGGGGGGAGAGAGAGAGTGAGGGGTAGGGATAAAGCCTCAGACAATACAAAACAACATTTCTCACCAGTCCACCTTGGAGGAAATAACAAAGCATTGAAACCAATGTCTAAAACTAGAGTGGGATGGTTAGACGGATAGTTAGGGTATCCATACAGGCGCCAACCATTGTAGCCATGTGGAAGAGGTGGTGGGGAAAACACCAAATGAAAATTAAGGGGGGGGGGGGGGGGGGGGGAGAGAGAGAGAGGAGAGAGAGAGAGAGAGAGAGAGAGAGAGAGAGAGAGAGAGAGAGAGAGAGAGATAGGGATTTCAAAAATCGGTGCACGTCGCACAGTAGGCTATATTCTCCTTGGAATTTTCAGCCCGCGCGTTGTAGGTCATAGAGAGAGAGAGAGAGAGAGAGAGAGAGAGAGAGAGAGAGAGAGAGAGAGAGAGAGAGAGAGAGAGAGAGAGAGAGAGAGAGAGAGAGAGAGAGAGAGAGAGAGAGCCTTTGCATTTTTCTCTTACAATGGAATGGCAAGAACAAAGGCAACAACAAGGAAGGCAGGGAAAGGACCAGGGCTTGCAAAGAAAGCATGTGGAAGGTCTGCTAGTAAGAAGAAAACTTCAGGTAAACCAATGAAGATATTGAAGGGACCAAGAATGAAGAATATTCAGAGAAACATGGCTTTATTTAGAGAGACCAGAAAAGTGCAGAAATGTATTGAGCTTTGTGTCCCTAAACTTCCTTTCCAAAGAGCAATAAGGCAAATTTGCAAGGAAGCATGTGCTGGTACAATGAGATGGAAGGCTGTTGCCCTGCTCTGTCTTCAAGAAGCAGTAAAAGATTTTTTACTGGAGTGTTTTAATGATATCACCATTGTTGCTGCTCATGCTCACCGGGTGACAATAATGGACAAGGACAGTGAGACGCTCAAGAGAGTACGTTGGAGATGCAATAAGCTCCTTATCCCTAATGAGTTGAGAATGAGTTTATTGACCCTAAAATGAAGGATATATTGCTAATACCACGAGGCCGACGAGATCATGGGGTTAAGATTCATGAGGTTACTCATGATGTGAGCACTAGAGCCAGAGTTGAGCAAGAAGAAAGACGTCACCTGGAAGCAGCGAAACTAAAGAGGATGCAGACTACTGCTGCTGATGAAGAGGCCCGAGGAGAAATTATGGGCAAGTTACCACAAACTTAAATGAAAGAAACAATGATATTCTACATTCCAAGAAAGAAGGATCGTTAGCAACCATTCTCCTTGCTGATGATACTAGGCAAATAGCTATGGATTCTGTTGATATTGGGATTTTGAAAGATCACAATGCACAAATTACAAACTCTATTGTTTATTTATGCCTAAAGTAAGTGCTCTTCTCTACCTTTAAGATCCTTTTTTTTGTACTTAGTCTCTAATTAAATCCTTGTTTTTTATTGTAGCTTAATAAAGAGCAGCTCCCTCAGCAAACCCATACTGAAATATATGTTTTAGATACACAGTTAACTGTGCCACTCCGAATAAAAAACACCCCTTATGGCACATTGGAGAGATGGTTTGTCCACTGTCAATGCTTCAGGTCACAAATCTGGTGTTTCCATACGAATCAAATAATCATTGGAGCCTTGTATGCATTGAACTGGACAAACAAGTGGTATGGACTATCAACTCCGTACAAGGAACACATTCAAAGATAAGAGTGTGAGTGTTGATAAAACCTTGAGTTTTTATTTGGGCAATGGTTGATGACCTCAATATTGTTAATAACAAATAACTTTCACTGTTCACAGATATGTAAAAATATTACTTCATATCTATGGAAGGCTTTGTGGAAATCATGAACTCTACAAGGAAACCTTTAAAGCTATGAAAATGCCTAATCAAACAGATCCAAATTCCTGTGGTTGGAGATGTCTTCTCCATGCAGAGTACATACTACAAAGTTTTTTTGCTTTGAATCCATTTATGTCAAAGGTATTTCCTTGCTATGGTTTGGACCAACTTGGTGCTATTATTAATTAAAGTATTGACCACAAGTTAACCTAATTTTGTAGAATGCTGTGGAAAATTATACCTTGGAATATTAACAAAGGTGCCATGCTTCAATGATTCAACATCTACTATCTCTTTCAACTCCAAGAGTTTTAGATGCAGAAGACAGTTTTGTTGACGGCCATATAATCACTTTAACAATAACCGGTGATGTTAGACAAGGGGAACTAGAACCTAGGAGTCCACCTCCCAACCACCCACTATGTAGCATGACTCTTAGCCCTTTGCCCTAGTTGGACTCCCTTTCCACACTACCTAGCCCGACCTTGCCCTTGTCTAATCCGGCCTTGCCATTGTCCTGACATTACTCCCCCCTTAAAGAAGATTTTTCGTCCTCGAAAACAAAAGTGGGGAACTTCTTCTTAAGAACACTAATGTTTTCCCAAGTGGCACCTTCCTCTCAGGTCGATCTTTCCACTTGATTAAGGCTTTTTGACATACATGAGACGCGTACGTAAATCATGATAGTCAAGAATACGTTCAAGTTCATGTAGTAAGGTAGGACCTTCAACGAAATCAACCAAAATCTGTTGGTCAATGACATTGTCATCCCCATGTAGCCGCTTACGTAAACGGCTTACATGAAACACCGGATGAATACGAGAATGTGTAGCTAGCAATAATTTGTAGGCACGATCACCTACTCGCTTGAGTATTTTGAAAGTCCCACAATATCGAGGAGATAATTTAGGTGTTGGCCCAGTTTTCAGACTTTTTGAATGTTCTGGCACATATAAAAATACTTCCTTCCCTTTCCTCAACGGTAATTTGCCAATGTTTCTCATCATTGTACTTCTTATACTGATCCTGCGCTTGTCAGACATCCTGAAGAGCGAGTTTTAGCATATCCATGTGGTCTTGGAGAAAATCCTTAACCTGTTGGAGCTTTTCAGTTGCCAACACCACCGTAACAGGTGACCTAGGTTGAAACCCATACATGAGCATGAAAAGACTAAATCCATTTGTGACATGCTTAGCACTATTGTAGGCAAACTCGAGAATAGGTAAGTATTCTTCCCAGTCTGACTGTTTTTTGCTAACATATGCTCGTAGCATATCCTCTAGCAATTGGTTAACTCGTTTAGTCTGACCATCTATTTCTGTATGATCGGCTGTACTGAAGTTTAGTTGTATACCCAATCGTTTGAACACAACCCTCCAAAAATGTTGTTAAACTTGGGATCACGATCACTGACAATGTTACTTGGAAAACCATACAACTTGTATAGATTGTCCACAAATAACTTGGCTAGTTCTGGAGTCTTAACCGTTGATTTGGTTGGAATAAACTTACATAGATTAGTCAACCGCTCTACGACCACCCATACCGAGTCATGACCTCGTACAGTGGTTGGTAAACCCACAATAAAGTCCATAGAGATACTTTCCCATTTTCCATTGGGAATCTCCAAAGGATGTAAGATTCCAACTGCTTTCAGGCACTCTGATTTGTTAACTTGACATTTTTGGCAATGCAAGACATAAGCTTGAACAAAGCCATGTAAACCTGGCCAGTAAATTGTTGTTGTACGAGAGCATAAGTCTTTCTAATACTTGGGTGCCCTGCACTTGGACTATCATGACATTCATAAAGAATTTGGCGCCAAATATATGTGTCCGTTGGTACACAAACTCTCCCCTTATGGAGTAGGTACCCATTGTCGATGGTGAAATCCTTCCATCACTGTAGTTCATCACTCGATAGAGGAGAACTATGTGTGGAGGTTAACGTTACACTACCATCATTGGAGTGAGAAGGATCCCTCATTTGTACATGGCTCCACACTTTGGAATATGCTTCATATGCTTACATTTGCCTTTGAGAGAATCCAAAAATTCACTACGAAGTTCCGTGAACAAGAGAGAATTGATCTCCGGCATACGACTTAGAGCGTCATCCACCACATTGTATCTTTCTTTACGATACCGGAGCTTGGTGTCATATTCCTGAAGAATCTCGGCCCACTTGGCTTTCCGACCCTTCAAATCAATTTGTTGTGTAAACCATTTGATTCTTTCATGGTCAAACACAATCTCAAACTGAGCACCATACAAATAATGCCACCATGTTTTTAAGGCAGATTCTATTGCATAGAGTTCACGCTCGTAAGCAGAGTAGTTCTGCGGAGCTGCATCAAGCTTCTTGCTTTCAAATGCAATTGGCCGTCCGTCTTGTAACAGAACTACTCCAATAGCACAGTCACTGGCATCCATTTTCAAAACGAATGGTTTCAAAGGATCTACAATAGCTAGTATGGGAGTTGTAGCTAATGCATCCTTGAGTGTATCAAAAAGTTGTGTTGTTGAGCGGGTCCCCACTGAAAAGATTTTCCTTTGCCTTTCAGTTGATCCGTCATGGAAACAACAATATTAGCATAGTTTTTAACGAACCTTCGGTAAAAACTTGCAAATCCTAAAGAAAATTATAACTCTTCCATATTTTTAGGAGAAGGCCACTGTCGGATTGTATCCACTTTGGATTAATCCATTTATAGCCCATTAGCTGAAATAACATGCCCAAGATAGTGAATTTCTTCTTTCAAAAAATCACACTTAGATTCCTTGGCATATAATTTATTTGTTCGTAACAATTCGAACACCTGCCTCAGATGTTGTAAGTGTTCAAAAGCACTGTAGATTAGAATGTCATCGAGAAAACTGATGACAAATTTGCCCAAGTAAGGCTTCAAGACACTATTCATAAGTGTCATGAATGTTGCGGGTGCATTGGTTAACCCAAAGGGCATCACCAAAAACTCGTAGTGTCCAAACCTTGCTCGGAATGCAATTTTGGGTATACCAGCAAGTCAAATACGGACTTGGTGATAACCTGACCGCAAGTCTATCTTCTTGAAAATGCGAGCATGAGTGAGTTTGTTGAACAACTCATCCACTCGTGGCAATGGGTACTTGTTCTTGACCGTAACACCACAATAGTCTACGCACATGCGCATACTGCCGTCTTTTTTCTTCACTAATAGGATAGGAGAAGCCCATGGTGAAGAACTGGGTTGGGTAAACCCTCTGCTAAGGTAGTCAATAAGCTGATGTTCCACCTCAGCAGCTTCAGAGTAACTCATACGGTAGGGCGGTTTACTGACAGGTTTACTGCCTGCAACCACATCGATGCTATGTTGCATCGATTATGTCGGCGGTAATCCTGGTGGAAAATCATTAGGAAAAACATCTTGAAATTCCTTTAATAATTTTTATAACTCACTAGCAATGTTTTGCTTGTTTGAAAGTAGCCATTGGTGGAAGAGATGAGAGAGAAGCGTGTAACGTTGAGGAATGTTCAACAGATTCAATGTTAGAGAGAAAATGAGACAATGAGTAACACAAGATAACTTGATCTATTTCATTATCAAAAACGAGCTACATAAGCTCAACTGTACATTTCAATGCTGAAGAAGGTACATCCTTCTCTCCTAACAACACATGTGCGCCATGGGATTCGCACATCAAGCTGTTGTGCTCATAGCTACGCTTCAGTGATGGTCCTAGGCTATGCAACCATTCCCTACCAAGTACCACGTCTGCCCTCTCCATGTTCATAACCTGAAAATCCAAGGATGTGGAGTAACCTTGTACTTCCAACGGAACAGCTTGGATTAAGTTTCCCAGATTTCGGCATCATGTCCATTCATAATTTCTACCTTGTAGCGGTGGGTACTTGGAGTTTGAGGAAATTTGAGTTTTTTCACCAATCCGTAATTGATAAAATTGTGAGTAGCACCATCATCTACCAAGATGCACACCTTGTGCCCTTGTAGAGATCTGTGCATACGTACTAACTCATGTTTTCCAAAGGTTTGTTGCCACATGGAAGCTGTGAGACAGCATTCATGCACCAAATCTGTGTGTGTTACTTCCACTATAGAGAATTGTGAGGAAGACTCAAAAGGCAGTAGTTGCACCATGTGCACTGCTTTCTCCTTTCCATGAGCAGCAGATTTCCCCTTGGGACAATCCTTTTTGCCATGAACTCTTCGTAAACATTGAAAACATAATTTCTCTTTCTTAGCGTTATCAAAGTCCTCTAAAGAGAGAGGGCCTCTAGACCCCTTGGGTTTTTTAGATGCTTCTGAATTGGCTACTATAAATTTCCTTTTATTGTGCCCATACTCTGTGTGTGTATTACCATGTGTATTAGCAGGCACGTGAGTATTATGTGATTTCTTTTCATCTGGATCATCGTGAATATGTGCTTTCACTATGGCTTTCTCAAGTGTTTTAGGGTCTTGGGTCTTGACGTGCTTCTTAAGCTTTGGTGTCAGACCACGTATAAATTCCCGTACTTGCTGAAAGTTATCTAAGCCTTCCAACTTGAGCATAACATCTCGAGAGTGAGATATATATTCGAGTAATGATGGGTATTTGCGCATGGAATATGTGTCCCAAGCCATCCAATTTCGATTTGTCTCATTTGTAGGCAAAAATTCTTTGCGAAACATAGCTTCAAAAGTTGCCCAACTCTATCATTAAGAAAAATATAAACCCTCTAGGGGCCCTTTGGGATTAAGGTTAATTAGAGGCCAACCAATGAGAAGAGGGTGGTGGACACACTCTATGCCCTCAAAAATGTAGGGGGACAAAGTAGTTTTACACTTCGTAAATGGGCTCTTACCTAGTGAGAAGGTGGGGGGGTGTAGGGAGGGAGGTGAGTGGGCCATATGGAACCTCCAACTTTTCTCCTTTTTGATCCGGTTATGAAAAAATCCCAAAAATTTGAAATTTTTCAAAATTTTCAAAACTCAAATTTCATCTTCTTAAAACCCCCCTAAAACTATTTTATGGTCAAAAAAGCATTTTTTGATCTCAAAAAGTCAAAACGTGCACCCAAAAACCCTAAAATTTAAATTTTTTTTAAAACTTTTAAAAAATCTTTTTTTGCTATCCAGAGCTCCCCCAAAAGTAGTTCTTAGGCAAAAAGTGATTTTCTCTCTCTAGAACCCCCCTTTTCCAACCCCTCCTTGGTTGCAACCATCACACTCATCCTCTACTCCAACACACTCTCTCTCTCTCTCTCTCTCTCTCTCTCTCTCTCTCTCTACACCATCTCCATTGTTGTAGCAAGGAAGCTCCTCTCTCCTCCCCTACCACCTTCCATTGCCACACCAAGCAAGGGTTATCCACCTTCTCCTCCCATTGCCACAAGGGTTATCCACCTTCTCATATCACTTTATCCTCTGCACATTGTAGCAACAAGCAAGGTCCTTCTCCTCCTCCTAGTTTTCTTTGCTCAACCATGGCCAAATCTACTTCGCAAAGGTGGGCAAAGGATGAGGTCACAGCACTTGCATACCACAACACTAGAGGTGTAGATGATGAGTGGGTGCCACAAGAGTTCACCAAAGGTGATTGGGTATACATGCAACCATTTGCTATTGTCCCTCATCGTGTGCGGAATCGTGTAAACTTGGATCTTCATTGGAAAGGAAATCTCCTTGGCTTCAAGAACCGCAAAGACAAGGGGACCGTAGCCATTGTGCAACATGTTTTCTCAATGTCAACCATGCATTTGTAACAACCACCTCGATTTCAACCACATTGTAAGTACATGTTTTGAGAATACAAAGCTAGGTGTGAAATCACAGTGTAATGTTATTATGGATTCATACTTAAGATTTGTCATGCATTTATAGTCATATTTCCATCCACGTTGGTGGAAGAGCAGCCACTACATAGTTTCTCCGGCACATTCAATGCTATACATGCGGATATTGGAGCAATAATGTTCCCACATCTTTGCCCAACCAAACTGGTTCAAAGAAGGATTTTCTTCTATTCTAACTCCTATATTGTCCCTACTTCTACACAAGCGTTTGGAATGCTTGAACCCATCAAAGTAACTTCCTTATTAAGTATGGAGTGGCCGGTTCCAGATTTGTGGTCGGTAGCATCTTTCAAGCAAAAGATGATAATGGATGTCCAAAACTCTTTGAAATACTCTAAAGCTTCTAGGTGTGTGGGCTTGAGTTGGTGTTTGCCTATTCATTGTTTTGTGCACATTTTTAAAGAGTTTGGATTTGTGGAGACTACCACAATGCTTGTATGTAAAGATGCGCATTACGAGGAATTAGAAAGGCTTTTAGAAGAGGACTGAGGTTTTGTCGAGGGCATGCACAACGGGGACCGGTACCATTGTAAGGTTGGAGCTTCAGGTATTGGAATGTTCTATTTGAAATCCCGCACCTCCTTGTACATACGATTTCACTATGATCGATGGTTGTGCGAGCTTGGAGTGTGGACTCCCTTACAGAGTGTAGACGGCGCTATTGCAAGCTTTGACATTGAAGTGAAGATGCCCAACGATGCTTTGGAGGTAGTCCAAGTGAACAAGCATTGGACTCTCAGTAATGTTGGAGAACATTTGGTTATTATGGGTTTTGAGGCCCTTCAACAAGCACAATTTCATTTACAAGGTCACAAGGTGAGAATCCTTCCACCACATTTTCAATACATCATGGTTTGTCGATCATTGGATGCTTATTGTAATGAATCTCTGCAGATTGGGAAGAGAATGGAAGACAAACTGAAGGTTGAGGAGGACTGGGGGATGGATGGAGCTATGCTATCGATCTTATAACTTTGTAACTCTTGCAATTTTCAAACTGATCCCCGCTGTAATCAACATGATTTGCTTTGGCAAAATCATGCCTTTGAATATAATTTTTTGCATTGGGATGAGAAATCATTTTTTTGTGAAACTGCCTTTTTTTTAATGTCTTAAAAAAAGGGTCCATTATAAAAGGGGGGCCACCTAACTCATTCACTATTTTCACTTTTGCAACTCTTGAGCTCCTCCACTCTCTGTCTACACCCTAGGCTATACATGGATGCTTCCACAGCCTCTACATCTGCAGCCACATCCACCCCTTTGTCACGCTTCATCCTCTTCCTCAAGGACACAAAATACAAAGGGAAGTTGGACCTCCACACTTTTTTTACTCGTCTCCCTGACCTTGATGCCACAGTTGCCCTTCACATGGATGCATTTTCCGAGATTTTTGCGTTCATGGAGGAGCACATCATAAAATATTATGTATCTATCCCCCCACATGTAGGGATCTGGGTGCCTTGCGGTGATGCCCATTCTCCAAGCGGTTGCAACGATTCCAAGAAATTGCAACCGATGCAGGCCATTACTTGGACAAGCAAGCCACAGGGGTGTCAGCGCTCAAGAAGCGCAAGTTGGGGGTGGAGTACCTTTCTTGGCTCGCAACATTTATCTTCTTGGTGAGCGAGGAACCTGATTTGGAGGAGCTTCGCTTACCACACCTTCAGGTTGGGTCCTTTATCAAGGACACCAAGGAGCAGCAGGTTATCCCCATGAACCCTGCAGTGGAAGGAAAGGCACACCGGCTCGAGTACCCTAGGGGTCTTGAGGAAGTGGTTGAGAAATCCATAGTTGCGGCTGGCCCTAGTGACACTCCAGTGCCACTACCACTGACGGATGTGGCTATCCTAGAGGTAGAAATCAACCGCTTCTCCTCAGTTTTAGTGGATGGGGAGGAGTATGTGTTCCTGCATGATTTGGAGAAAGCATTTGGCCTGCGCATGGATGAATGCTTGAGCGTGCTATGCAACAGCACCAAATGTCCCTTAGACAATACACCAAATGCCCTAGAAAGCAAGCTCTTGCCAGATGGGGACTCTGTTGCTGACACTATTGCAGTTGTATGTGCGGAGGTCCTCGTAGCAGAGCAGTTGCACGTGGTTGATGAAAAATTCCAAGCCACGCAAGCCAAGGTTGAGGCTGCTAGGATGCCTATGCCATTATGCAACCTCTCATCTGATGATCCAATGGTCGTATATGTGGTGCATGGGAGCATTGACTTGGATGCAAAGGGCAACAGGGAGGAGGACGACAAGGAGCAGGAGGTAAACTGTATCCTAAATTTCATGTTACTATTTTATCCTTCATTGTCTTTTTTCTCAACCTTCATCGGTTTATGACAAGATTTCGTGGAGGTTGATGATTTTGTTGCAAGGACGGGTGGCAAGAGGACGGGCTTTGGACCTCAAGCTTCCCTTGCGCATTACCTAGGAAAACTCCCCCCTGGCGATATGGCCATTATCCATAATGAATTTACTCCCCAAGTCCATTTTATGACTTGATCGTTAAAAGCTTTGAGCAATTTTTTGTGTTTGAGCACCATTGCTCAAACTGCGCATCAAGTGTTCCTAGTGCATAGATCCCTTGTATGCACAGCATTTGGCATTGGCTTTCGTGGTAAAGTGCTTGCCCAGATAGGGATACATGCTTCCATTGGCTCAACGGACCCAAAGGCCATAGCGCACTCCCTCTTGACTGGGGAGTTGCCTTACGCGCAAAATAGGTGCCAGGAAATGGTCAAAAAAATTATGAACTCCTTAGATACATGGAGTAAAATCACCGTTTTGGAAGTAATAAAAAATATCTGAAATTGTCTCTCTATCTTGCAAATTCTTTTGAATGTGATTTGTCAATCTTGAAAATTGTTTCAATTGGTGATATGAAAATTGTTTTGATAAGTGACTTTGTAATTTCAGCCAATTTCAGTAAATTTAGGTATTTTATGTTCCCTAGGGGGTAGATAAGCCTACCAAGGGCCAAAAAAAGCCTGGCCACAAGGGCGAGCAAATGGCCCATCCATCAGTTTTGGATGGGCCATTTACGCGCCCTTGTGGCCAAGCTTTATTTTGCCCCTTGTAGGCTTATCTACCCCCTAGGATACTTACAAAGCACAAATTTATTGAAATGAATTGGTTTTACATCATTAATTTAGATGCACCCTTTCTATGGCAATTCCAGCATATGTTCACACTCAAGGACACTAGAAAAGGTGAAATCAATTATGAAATGAAGTTTCCAGCACACTATCACCTGATTTAGCTCTACCTAGTACACCCTTGCACCAAAAAGTCCAATTACATTGGACATTTGAAAAATCCAAACTAATGTTGCATAGACACTTGGTTTCACAATATGTTATTTTTTTTTATATCCTATAGGGAATTCAAGGCTTGAAATGGCCAAAAAAGGGTGTCCACAAGGATCCATGTAAAATAATGTTGCAAAACCAATAGGTTTTAGTAAATTTGTGCTTTTTAAGTACCCTTGGGGGTAGATAAGCCTACAAAGGGCAAAAAAAAAGCCTGGCCACAAGGGCGCGCAAATGGCCCATCCAAAACTGATGGATGGGCCATTTGCGCGCCCTTGTGGCCAGGCCTTTTTTTTCCCTTTATAGGCTTATCTACCCCCAAGGATACTTAAAAAGCACAAATTTCCTCAAATTGACTGAAACTACATACAGAACTTGAAATTACAAAGTCATTTCATTACAAAGATAGTAGACACAGTAGACACAATTGTTGATCATATTGTCATTGGAAAGTCAAATCATTACAAAGATAAGGGTGTGCAATACAAAAAGAGGGGTAACTTCGGCTAATGCTCGAATTCTCGTCGCAATCGACGTGCAAGCTGTATATCTTTTGGTTGTATTGTCACTCGCTTTGCATGTATGGCTCATAGGTTGGTATCTTCCAACACCGAAATGATGTGGGCCTCTACAGCTTCTTGAATATCCTCTAGCGTTATTGCTTGCATTCTATACTGATTTCCATAGCTTTGAAGCACCTCCTTCACAGTGCGAGCAAAGGGGGCGCGTCGAATCAAAAGCTCCGTCATCTTCTGGTAGTGGAAAATTTTTGCAAATGCCCTTGCTATTTTTCGGCGCCAATGCGGTTGTCTTGGGGGCACTTGCACATTTCCTAGCGGGCGGCGTTTAGGCTTCTTGAAAAACTAAGACTTGTGCATGTTTACATGCTTAGGGGCTGGTTCTGCAGCATCTTCTGGTTCTTCCTCTTCCCTTGGCTGTGATCTTCTTGTGTGGGGAGAGCTCCCTAGCCTCTAGGCAATGTCTTCCCCCCAACGGCCACCCGGTGTGTGCGCGGTATTTTTTCTCGCAGCCATGGTGGCTCACTCTCTGATTCAGTGTCTGTATGGCCCACCCGAGTCCTGGATGGTCCTGCTTGTGATTGGTGGCACGACGGCTGCTCCCTATCGGACTCTATTGTTTGCTGGCCCTCTTCCTCTCTCCAGCGCTGGGGACGTTGCTTCATTCTCCTTCTAGGTGTTATATCTTGAGAAGGTGGAGATTCAACAGTTCTCGATGACTCTCGTGCCCTACCACCATGCCTACTACCAGATGAGTTCTTGGAACGGCCAGGCGTTCGTGGCCGTTTTCTTGTGCCTTTAGGCCATGACGGCTTCTCACATCCTTGGAGGGTGTTTTTGTTGGCAGGCGGATGCTCTTTCGCGGTTTGTTTGGTGCGCGCCATTTCATTGGTAAGAGCTCACCTGTTCTTAAGAAATGAGTGGTTTATGAGAGCATGCAATATTTATAAGGGCCCATTTAAAAAGGGCCCTGTTCACACTAATTTTTTTAGAAAAAGTATTATTTTTTAAATAAACATGTCGCTAAGAGTTCGACCCTACGTTCACGTTTAGTGACTCGCGCAGTATCCACTTTGATCCTTGTCGCACTCTGCATCGCCGCCATGCAGCATGCTTGGTGGGACCTTGCGACATTTGCCACTTGTTGCTATGCTCTTGACGACTCCATTTCCGCACTTCAATAGCAATCTTGGATTGTTGCGCACGCTCCATTGTGAGCTTACGAGCAAATGTTGTGCGAAAAAACCAATTGAACATCTCCTCCAAATAATTGGATTGCACCATTCCACCACCATGTCGAGTATTTTTGAAGTACACTCCCCTTGCTCGATAATGGGACTTCTCCATGCCTTGAGTGCTAAAAATTTCAAGCGATCCATACTTGTGCATAAAAAATGCACCATGCACAAACAAGATATGTTGTTCACATGAGTAAACGATCCACATTATTAAATAAAAACAATCCCTTGTAATGAATACACCATGTAAAATGACTTACCATGTAATGTGTGATGTTATTTTCACCCCAAAAAAGGGTGAAGACCTTGGTAAAATCCGCCAAGGCTTCTTGAAATGATTGGCGTTGTTCTTTTGTTGTGTTGTTAAGGCCCATAAGCTTGACCATTTTATCAAAATGTGCCCAAACTTGCTTGCGCTTGTTTGCAAGCTAGCCATTTGAATCATTGTCGGTAGTAGCTTTGCATAACTCCTTCCAAAGCTCCCAAAGGTTACCTGCCTGCTGGTTGGAGCTGTTTTGAGCATCATATCGACTTGGCTTTCCTTGGGAAACTTTCTTCAAAAAGTGTCTAGCTTTTTTTCCATTCATTGACACTTGTTGAGCAATTTCATGGGTCTCCCTGTGTTCTTTGCAGCAACGATAGACACATTCCACTGTGACAGCCAATGGAATTCAAGAGTACCTCCACTCTTCGATCGCTTCCTGGTACTTTTCCAACGGTTTCATTGTGAAAGCATAGTCAATGTGGAGCTTCAATAGCCTATAAAAAATGCGCATGAATGCGTGTAATGTACAAAAATGTACATTCGATAGAGGAAATCGAAATATTGGATTCCAAGCGTGGTCCTTTTGATCGCGGTCTGGGGCATTGAGCATGGGACACCTCAGAATAGACGCTTCCCATTCTCTACCTTCATCTCCGACATCACGACAATCTAACCCTTGTTCTCCATGCCCTTGCCATGGAAGCATGGATCCGGCCTTTGCAGTGCTCTTATGTGATTGTTTTCCATTAGGTTTGTACCCTTGAGTGCAAAATGGACAAGGCATGAGAGAAGAAGCCCCTTGTTTGCAGCCAAGCAAACACTTTATGGTCTTCAAATCCCCACCTAAGTGCCACTCCACATCATAACTACCAAAACCTTCAATCTCCAACTTCTGACCTGCAATTTGGGAGTGTATTACTTCTGTGATCATGGATTTCTCTCAAAAATCCATGAAAGTACTCCATTGTTCTCTTTGGGCACCTCAATAGCACCCAACCACCAAATGTCTTTCTCTGATTGCACGCTAAAAGATAGGGTGGGAGATGGCTCGACTGAATCCCTTCGCTTGGTTTGCAGAAGGGCCTCGTTCATTAGAGTGACACTTAGCCTCTCTAACCTTCGGCCTTTCACTATTTGACACTCATCGAGTTTCAGCACAAAAGCGACTTTTGTGCCAAGCACTACAAAATAAACAGTACTAAGATCTTAAACTTCAGAGTCTATGATAAGAATAATACCAAAGAAAAAAGTAAAGTGTGTCACCTTCTTCAGGTAACTCGTAAAATCTAAGCATGGCTTCTTGAAGCCTTTTAAGATCCACCAAAATATTGTTCCACATTGTGTAAGGAAAGCCCTTCTCCGAAGGTCTTATGGATTGTTTCTTACCTTTTCCCCTTGTCTTTGTTGTGCACAAAGCATAAAGGGAAGTTGGCATTGTGTCCTCAATGTGTAGGTATGTCCCAATGCGAGAGAACACATCTTCGTTTGTGGCCTTCTTTGCGAGCTTGACCTTGTGAGGAACGGGAAATAGGTTTTCCACAATGCCATGTTCTTTGAGGGCATCCTTTAGGAGTTGGAAAATAGACTGATAGGCTTTGCTGCTGATTCCAACCTCATCACAAGCTTGTTGAACGTCATCATCACTAACCACATTTCTTAATTTATGCATAAGGTCCTTGGTGAATACATCCTTAATGTGCTTACCTCCAAGTGATTGTAAGATAGAAATCACGTCCTGGGTATTGAGACAACTAGTGAGAAGGTTGACTCGATCATCTTGGCTTGTTCCACCGCATGCCTCCTGGATGAAGTTTCTAGCAACAAATAAACATAAATATTAGAAAATAGTGTGAAGTAAGAATGCATCATGCAAGTAAAGACCAAATCACCTTGTGGCTGTAACTCGTCGTTTGCGTGCTCCTCCCAAATGTGCAAGAGTTTCAATGGATGAATACGTGCGTTTGCGTTCCCTTGCACCAAGGGATGTTTCTTTCAAGTATGTGATGGTGTTGGTAAGCTTCTGGATGTGGGACTCCTTTTCTTGCATTTGTTGTTCAAGAGTTTTAACTACCCTCTCCGAAGAGGCAACACTCTCTTGTAATGCCTTCGTCTTGAGGTGAAGAGCTTGACATTCGTGCATCCACATATGCAAAGAAGCACCTGCATCCATACACAACCGCTTGCAATAGCCTAACAAACCTGCTTCTCCCCTCCCAAGAAATTGAAGAAATGTGGAAAGTCTATTAAACGGTGGATGAAAGCGGCTTATAGGATTGTAAGGGTACAAATGGCCATCCACCCAAATATCAACATTGGTCTCACAAGCGGTACGACGTTCCTGTGATGACCTTTGATCACCTTCACTAGTGGTCTTCGGTGCAAATTCTGTGGGTAAGCGAATATGTATGCTTTTGGTGTGCGGAGTACGTGGTGGTGGAAGAAAACCATTTGTGATGTCCATGATCACCATGGAAGCTGTTGCGTGAGCAAGAAAATGATGAAAAGATAGAGGGGGAAGGGTAGAGAGGTTGAGAAAGATGGGAGGAGAGAAGGAGGGAGGGAGGGGAGGGAGGGAGAGATTGGGGAGGAGGAGGAAGGTAGGGGCAGGGAGGGAGAGGAGAGGAGAGGGAGAGAGAGAGAGAGAGAGGAGGGAGGAGGAGGAGAGAACAAAATGTTTATTACTTTTTGGGGGAAAAGAGTTTTGAAAAAATGGACTTTCTAAGCTTGTGGGTTAAAAAATGGGTCAAAAAATGATTTTTGGATATGTATATATGTTGGGAGGGAGTTTTAAGTTAGAAACAAGTAAAAATGATTTTTTTTTTTTTAAAGTCAAATTTTGTCTCTTTGTGACCCACGTTTTTGCTGATCTAGACACACCCCTATGCTTCCTTCACTTTAAAAAAAGCTAGAGAGAGAAAGTAACCCTTTAGGTCCACATCCTACATTTGTCTAAAAAAAGGCTGGAAAAGCCTACTCAAAGCTACCTTCTTCAATGCCCTTGCCCCCTAAACCCCACACAACATTAGCCTTAATCCCTAAAAATTAGGATTCCTTACAAGACCCATGCAAGGTTCATATTTCTCCTAATGTGGTACGATATTCTTCTCCTTGAGAGACATCCACGGCCTTGCCTTCTAGAGTTAAGCTCGTTTGCAGTGCCTTTACTGCGTCCGTAGTACACTGTAAGGCGTGAATTCCATCCCACTTGCTGAGAAAGATATTCATTGCATCCTTATTGCAATCGTCATCATCTAACTTAAAAGTCAGTGGTTTGGTGTTTTTCAACAACTCATCCACCTCTTTTGCAGTGAGAGTGTGCAAAGTATCAGCAGTTGGACCTTGTCCTTGATTAGAAGGGCCTTGCCCGTGTGTAGCAACGTGCTCATGCGTGTGCATGTGCATGTTAGCAAGACCTTTGGATTGGTGTTGCATTAATTGGATCACTAACATGGATAATTTAGTGATGTTTTCATTTAAAGATTTAAAAATTTCCTTCCATGACTGATATGTATGTCTGAAGTGCACGAAATTCTTGAATGTCGAGCAATTCATAGGTGTCGTCACCTGTCATAGCGTCACGGGCACTCTCTGTGAGAGCGTCCGCGGCCATGAGCCATCATGGGCAGGATCAGGCATATTTTACTCGAAATCAAATGTCATATGATATCTGAATCCATGGCGACACAGTGCAATGCAAGGAATAGCAAGAAAAATACCTCATGTACCGCAACTGGTAAATATCGACAAAGAATCCAGTTGATAACGGTAATTAACCTTGCTAATTTTATTTGTGCTCCAATTTCCGCTGAGGATGTAATCTTGCTCTAGATTGCAAGAAAACAATTCAATAGTGTAGGTGTGTTTTCCTTGAGCACCCGTACTGCACTTGGTCTGTGTATTTTGGATAACTTGTTGATGACTTGAATGAAGGTATGAAACAATCATATGCAGGATATGCAGCAGAAATAGCACCTTTCCTTTGTATTTCTTGGGCTTGCCCTTGCTTGGCTCTGTCGGTTTGCCTAGCTTTGCCCAAAGCTTCACAAGAGGGAGGGGGGGTACCCTGCTGTGGGTACTGTCCCTTGTTGATGAAAAATTTGAGGGTGCCCACTAACCCAAAGGGTTGGGTGCCCACTAAGTATGAAAAAAAAAAATTTCACTGGCTATGGCAGCCCGCAAACAGCGCGAGGGGGGAGCTTTTGCTCACCCCGCCTTCCATGGAGGTTGAGAGCGCCTGCTACAGGCTTGTGAAACGCTCAGTGCACCCGCGCGATGCCGTCAAGCTCGAGAGGGTGCGATTTGGTGCAAGTTGCTTGTCTGCCTCTTCTCCTCGCAAGCTGTGTTTCCCACGCCGTCGGCTTCCTCCTCACATGGGTGAGCTCCACAGCCTCCTTGACCCCGACATACAAAAGCATGCAAGAATTTGTGTGGCTCTCCAACACCACGACTGTGCCTTCCCAAAATTAGTAACCTTGTTCTTGATACCAATGTTAGACAAGGGTAACTAGAACCTAGGAGTCCACCTCCCAACCACCCACTATATAGCATGGTTCCTAGCCCTTTTCCCTAGTTGGACTCCCTTTCCACACTGCCTAACCCGGCCTTGCCCTTGCCGTTGTCCTGACAAGTGATGAGGAAGTCATGCCAATTTCCACCACTAGAAACCAAATCCCTAAAACTGACCCCATATTAGAGGAACAAACATCGGTATGCTTTGCAGTTGGAGCGGCTGAATCCAAAGTTGGGGTTGATCAATGTGAAGTAGACCAAGCCCTTGAAAATGCAGTTGTGAAATTCTCCTCAGAGCCGAGGAATGCAACAAAGGTTCTAGGACAAGTAGAGGAGGATAAGGGAGTGCCTATTATTGTGGCACAGGATGTGGCACAAGATCAATATGAGCGAGTCCAACCTCCTGTAATTGTTGATTTGAAGAGCTCTTCAGAGCCGAGATAAGATACAAAGTATTTGACCATGTAGAGAAGGAGGCCAGCATTGCAAATCAAAGCCAGAAATAGACAACAGAACAGGTTAACCATTTGGCCATGGAAACATAAGAGTCATGTATTGCACAACCACAAGAGGTGGATACCCTTGGCAATACAAAAAGGAACATCGACACTCAACAACAAAATGTCAACATTAGAAATGACCAGTATGGACTCTTGCTTCAAGTAGATATGGTTGTTCCGATAATATCCATTGTACTTAAATAATATACTCTTTTTTGTTTCTAACTACTTATATGTATGCACATAATGATTGCAGAGACTAATTATCTTGGATCTCAATGGATTGTTGCTGCTATGACAACCATACATTATATATACATAGTTCTCTAATTTATGTAATTTCTGCTTGGGAAATCTCAGAGTAGTAAATTGACCAGGCACAAAGGAATTTTTTTTTTTTGATTCCACGGTTTAGGGTTGCTATCTAGTCTTCAATGCAGGCCCAAAACTTGAATCCCCTTGTTACCATACTTTGCAATTTGGCTGAAATTCAGAGATTGGTTTTTTATTTTGTGTATAGTGAAAGAAATTGTGATACCATTGCAGGATATTTCCACCCAACTAAAGCTAATGTGCCACTTTTCTACAAGCCCCTTGAACAGATCAATGTGCCTTATGATGCTCTCATAACTTTGTTGATTGATGACACACCACATAAGGGTTTACTTAATCCACCCGGCACTACTATTTCCCCACCTTCATTTGAAGGGCATCTTCATGATTTCTACCTAGAGGACATTTTGGTCCCATACCTACAAGGAATGTGCTTAAGACCATTGAGCACATTAGAATTTGTACTTACAAATGTACTTAGTAATTCATTGTTTATACCTTAAATTGATATTGTATGTGTGTTTTGAATACTCAGAGAGAGAGAGAGAGAGAGAGAGAGAGAGAGAGAGAGAGAGAGAGAGAGAGAGAGAGAGAGAGCTTGGATCAAACACTTGATATTAAGATTAAACTAGTGAAAATAGTTACATTTCATTGAAGCCATTCAGGCTAGATTACATGGGCACAATTTGAATACAGCCAGAAAGATCTCCACATAGAAAATGCTTCTCCCTTTGTTGCATTACTATTCGTCTGCCCAGCAAGAAATAAAAGTTTACGGAGTCAATTTCAGAAGTCTCCTCCACTATGTCATGTCAAAGTCGCAAAATATTGCATTTATGCCTTATTGTAATTACTGTCATAAGATTTAGGTCTTTGTCCACCACTTCCACGTCTATGATAGCATTGTTTGCCAAACTTGCTGCCTCTTGATCCATAGGCACATAGCAACCTTCAACAATGTGAGAATGCTTGTACCAAAAGGAGATTATTAATGTCTCTGTCACAAGCATATACTTGACAATGAAAGTGTCAAGAGAAATCTTGCAACATATGCCATCTATTTCTTTCACATACCACCCTCGATCAAGAAGCTTATCACACAAGAGGGAATCAAATGATTTGCAGAGCAGCATAGTTTTAGCAACATGTACTTTGCAGGTATGAAATAACTCAACGAAGAGACCAATAGGATAGAAATTTTCCATTTTCACCAATTTAGTGGGTATAGAGTTTCAGAGAGACCTTTGAACATCCCTATAGAGCCTGCTCCTCAATGCCTCACTCATTGTTGTGTCGGGAACGGGACAATCCACGGAGTTACAGTTGGTTGGCAGTGAAACCTTCACCAGCACTCCTCTCTAACTCCTTTGATTGAGCTGGTAGAAATGGTCATAGAAGAAAATACCATTGTCTGCAAGGATTTTGCTAGTTCTTCCCGCATATTACAAGACCCCAATATGAGCATGGGTCATAGAGATGAGACCTACAATGCACTCCAGTAGCTCCCATTCCTCATATGAGGAAGGAGAAGCATCTGTGAATGTAAGATAATAGAAATAAATAGAAACATATGTATAACCTAATTAAATATCTGTATAAGAGAAGAAAAAAATAGATTCACATTTTAAATGCAACATAACATTTATAAAAGAGTGCTAAATAATTAACTCACAGTTGCACCGTGGATTATGCACCATGGAGACATCGCCGTCATTAGCAATCACATCAAAGTGAGTGAAAACATGTTGAACAAAGACTTCTTTCACAGTCTTCTTACCAACCTCGACTTTGAAATCCAGAACTCTTGCTTTTTATGCAAAACGAAACATATTTGTTGCTTTCGTGCTTTTTCTCCTTCTTGACTACATAAGAACCCAAGAACATTTTCTTATCCTTTGCTCTTGCCACCTATTATTTGTAGTGATAGAGTTTGAAATTGAGATAGTGCTTATGCTACTACATGGTCTTCTTGGCACACTAATGGTGAGGCTAGTTGGGGATAGTGTAGAGCAACCTCTAGAACTTCTTGGGCGGGTAGAAGACAAAGCCATAGGTATAATGGAGGGAGGATGAGTTTTGAAAGCCTTTCATAAAGGTAGTGGATATCTTTTAATGAAGGGAGAGAGTTAGCTATCAATCAGTAGTCAGTTTTTAGCAACTTGACGGCTACTGACAGTGGGCCCTACTTTGTGAGACGAGGAAGTTACCTTACAAAAATGGGACAAAACTCAATATTTTATTTTTTTTTTCATTTTTGTGTTTTCCATGCATTTCTACGTTACAAAGGTTGCTACTCATTGGTTGCACCTTCGTTTCTGTCTCTTCAATAAGGCCCTCCAAATGACCTCCAAAATTTCCTAATGGAAATCTTGCAACCCAATAGATGTGTTCGCAGGCACTTTGGTCAAGCAACATACGTGAGGCCACAAGATGCAGCCTCTGACAGCTCGAAGGGTGATCATGCAGACCATCCATCCAACAAGGCTATGTTTGAGCCCGAGCTCAAGACGATCATGGATTCAGAAAGGCTTATCCATGATGACATGAAAAGTGAAGCCGATACGCCATTGTATGGTGAAGCACGTGTGGCTAGATTGAAGGCGCTCTTGGTTCTTCTCAACATGTAGGCAAAGTTTGGATGGAGTGACACTAGTGTCATAATGCTTTTTAGGTGATCTATTACAATGTGTTTACTTCAATAAAAAAACTATAGATGTATAATGATTCAATAGATTACTTACACAAGGGTCTTGTTTTTTTCCACTGTGTAGATTGCTCAAAGAGCACATACTGCCAGCTGATAATGTGATACCAGATTCTAGAGAGGAAGCAAAAAAAATATTGCAAAACTTGGGAATAGATTACAATTTGATTCATGCTTGTCCTAATGACTGCATTCTTTTCAAAGGGGAATACATAGACATGGACAAGTGTCCAAAATGTGATTCCGAGAGATATCGAGTAGATCTCCATGGACAAAAAATTCCACATAAGGTTTTGTGACACTTTCCTCTACTGCCTTGCATCAAGAATTTCTTCGAATGTAAGTCCATGGCCACCCTAGCATCATGGCATGACGAGAATAGATCTTTGGATGGTGTGCTGCGGATTCCTACAGATTGCGCAGCCTGGAAACATATAGATGACACATGGTCGGATTTTTCCTGGGAAGCCAGGGAAGCTCAAAATCTACACATCGTCATGGCCATGGATGACGTAAATGCATTTGGTTAGAGGTCAACATCTTACATTGTATGGCCAGTTGTCATCATCAACTACAACATTCCCCGTGGTTGACTACCAAGAAGGGACACCTGTTTCTAAGCTTGATTGTGCCTGGGCGGTATGAAGTGAATATTATGGATGTGTATCTTTGTCCACTATTGGAAGAGCTACAACAATTGTGGATTGACATACAAGTGGTGGATATGAGCCGGCACACAGGTAGATGCAATGCTTTGATCAAAGGCATTCTAATGTGGACCATGCATGACTATCTCGGACTAACAAAATACTCATATGATATATATTTAAACTTAATCACTATAAACATTGTTTTTTTTCAAGCTTATCTATTGTCGTGTGTATACATGCAGGGCTTCAAACAAGCGGATATAGAGCATGTGTCACATGTGGACCTAGACTTAATGCACGTCGGGCATCCTCACTGAAGAAGCAAATCTAGGAAGGACATCAAGTGCATCTTCCAGAGAATCACGAGTTACGCGATGGTTTTTTGGGAAAAAAACCACCAAGGATGTCTGCTCGAGCATGGTTAGAGCAAAAGGAGATGTGTGATAACGGTTTGCCCCGAGGGATGAAGAGACTCTCTCTATGGTATGAGTTACCATATTGGCCCAGACTCATGATCAATCACTTGCTCGATCCAATGCCATATTCAAGAATGTGGGTAATTTGTTGTCGGACCATCTCATCGGCAAGAGGGATAGTTTGGGGGCCAAAATTGACCTTAGAAATATGGATCGTATGGAGCAATATTGACTGCAGACAGCACTCGATGGATTGATAAAAATCCCTAAAGCGCCATGGAGTTTGACAGCAGGCCAAGAACACAAAGTAAAAGAGATCATTCAATCTGTGCAGACGGCCACTGGAGTAGTGCACTCGCTCCCAGCATGTTTCACAAACGAAGGGAAGCTTACTGGTTCAAGTCACACGACTGGCATAAAATGTGTCAGGTATGTTTGAAGTGGAATATATCATATTGGAAATTGTGTAACATATCTGTGTGTGGATTTTAATATCATTGCTAGACGTGTTTTGCAATTTATTTTACCGATGGCCATTGAGGGATGTTTGTATCCTAACATCCTGATGTTTGTCTCCTGACGTCCGTACCATAATCTACAAACTTGCAAAGTTGGTGCAATGGATCCCACAAAAGGAGATTCATGTAGATTCCATACCATCCGCCAAACTAAATGTTGTGGAGGTTGTATGCATGTTTGAGAAACATTTCCTACTACCATGCTAACCATTCAAGTGCATCTTGTTGTTCACATAGTTGATGAGGTGAAAATAGCTGGCACAGTGCATTCCAGATGGATGCTCTTTTTAGAATGTTTCATGAAAATGCTCAAGGGATATGTGCATCAGAAGGCACATCCAGAGGGTAGCATGGCAGAAAGTTGGCTGGTATCAGAGTCCCTAGTCTACATTGGAGAGTGGCTAGACAGATTTGATAAAGCTCGAGACATGCTATGGTGAACCATAGATGATGAGAGCATATCTGGTATGGTCATGTCATAAAATCTAATATCTAACCAACCCAAATGATTTTCTCATATTAAATTGATCACTTAATGTGGGAGAATAAATGGGAACAAGTGTTAAGATATAGATATGTGCTTATAGATCTATCTCAACACGGGGCCAATAGTAAAGGGGCCAAAATGGGAGATGGTCTATCAAGAGCAAGGCTAACCAATGGAGCATAAGACCTTAGGGTTACCTTCATTGAAGACCTCCAATAATGTGTGTAAAAGTCCTTTGACCTTAGGTAATCTAGGGCTGAGCTTGAGGTGGGAACCCAGCCCAAGCTCGAGGTGCTTGTCGTGCTTGAGGTGCTTGATTAAGATGCTTGAGGTGCTTGACTGGCTCCATGCTTGAGGTGCTTGACTTGGTGCATGATTAAGGTGCTTGAGGTGCCTTGAGAAGCTTGCCTGAGATGCTTGTGGGAACACCCCCTACTTCAAGTGCTTAGTCATGCTTGATGACTAAGGGGCTTGCTCATCCAAAGTCAAAAATATCCCTACAAGGAGGGGAGCTACAAGGGGGGGGGGATGAGAGAGAACACACACACACACAAGGGAAGCCCCAGCTTGAAGAGGCAGCAAGGACACTTGTCAAGTTCCTCCCCATGTTGCCCTCATGGTGTGCCTGAAGCCTATTGGTTGGCCACCCAAGGGGTCCAATGATAATTTAGGATATTTAATTAATTGATTTTGCATTTATCAAGTCCTCTCTATCAAAGGGGAAAGGGGGACACTTGTCCCAAGGCTACCCATGTTGCTTGTAATGGCTCCTGCTTGTGATTGGCTAGGCCTGGAGGGGTCCAATGAGCTTCAAGCATGAGCTACAAGGGGGGGTCGACCCAAGCAAGCTAGGGGGCTGCTTAGGGGGTATACTCACCCACACACACTCACAAACACTCTCATTGTGTACTATGAAAAGTGCAAGAGCTCCCTCTCCTTCTCCAAGCAAGTAGAGGTTGAGAGCCTACACCAACACTCTTGGCTATAGAGTGCAAATCCATCCAAGAGCCATGCTTCAATGCTTGAGCTTGCCATCTATTTCTTCTTCATTACTATGCTATTATGTATGCTAGCACAAGAGTTATGATAAGTGAGGAACTAGCTCTTTCTCGTATGAAATGTTTCTTCTTCCTCTTCCCTACCCTCATTCCCTGCTAGCTCTCTCCACCTTTGAAGGTGTTTGAGGTCTTGGGACTGAGGCTTGGTATAGTTAAAGCTTTCTTCAAGTTTAGGTTATGCTATGATGGTGATGCATGAAGCTTTCCATCTTCATTGCTTCACCTAGGTCACAAGGAACACAAAGAATGTATTGTAACAAATCTCTCTTTATGGGAGAAATCATAATACAAATGCCTACTGGAGGGGGGACCGGCTCCACATAAATCCGGTCCTCAACTATTGTCATGTTCTCTAAATTCTCTCTCTTGCAAAAGTATTGTCCATGCCAAGTTAACTAATTTCTATAATTATGTTGCTATCTTCAATTATGTCTACCCGCTATGCTCACAAAATCATTTCTTGAAAGTACTCTCATTAAATTCCGCTACTCTCAAATTGAATAGGCAAATTCCATTACATTGGTATCAGAGCATTTGGTTTCTCTTTTCTTGCTTAAGAAGAGAGGTCCTTAAGTAGCCTATAAATGGTTGATGTTGTTAATTATAATAGAGTAAGTGGAACTGGGATCTAATATCGGTTTTGTTAAGCCCACTATGTGGGGGATGGTGCACACCTCGGGAGCTTTGGACTTAATAATGGAGTCTTTTTAGACTTGCCTACGGCTTTACCATTATTGAGCCATAAGAAGTCCAAAAGGAGCTAGCCCTTGGCAACTCTACTATGTTAGACCTACTCCTCTACTCTCTATAATTAACCACTTTGAGCTGTGGGTGTAGATACTTAAGAGCCGATTTTCAAAGGCTAAGAGGAGTGGCAACTAAGGTTTTGAACTGCCAAAGCATACACTAAGTATAAACATAAATTTTGTTAACATGGCTGAAAATAATCAAGAGAGTAGAATGAACATTGATAGCTTTGATTCTGCACATGAAGGTGCTAATGATGATGCTCCCATGTTTGTGAATTATCTCGTCGCTAGGTTGCAGCAAGCTATGGGCAACCCTGCTTTGCAAGCCGTTACTCAACAACTTCGTGCTTATGGAATTTCCCTTCCTCTCCCAGAGGAGAGAGAGCTTAGGAGGCCTCTTCAAGAGACCCCCAAAAGAAGACTCTCTCCCATTCAAGAGGAGGAATCCAAAGAGAAAGAAAGCAATGAAAGTCTAAGTTCTTCTGAAGAGGTGGCTCCACGAAGACGGCAGTCTAGACGATCGCCTACTCCTCCCAAGAGGAAAAGAGCAACCTATAGTCCTTCTCCTCATCACTCTGAAAAGCAAGAGAGGAAACAAAGGAAGAAAAGGGCTAGGAAGAGGTCACCCTCTTCTCCTTCTTCTTCACCTTCCTCCTCTTCCGATGAAAGTTATGGCTATTCTCCTAGAGAATACAAGAGGGGAGGACATCGCAAATCATTTCCTGCATGGAGAAGGTCACAAAAGCTAAAGAAGTTCAAGGAGGGAGGAAAGAGTATCTCTTTTCTCACCTACGATGGCACCTTTGGTGCTACCGACAAAGTGTTGGCCTTCATCCAGCAATTTGATGCGGCCTTTGGGGACGAGGGCTTCACAGAGTCCTCCAAGCTACGCCATGTAGCTATGCACTTCCAAAAATCAGCTCGTCAATGGTGGGCTAGCCTTCGTGGAAATGGAGAAGCCCCAAAGACATGGAAAACTCTACGAGTTTCCATCATGAAGCAATTTCTTCCAAGCGATACTAAAGATAAAGTTCTTACCGAATGGCGCGGCTTAAAGCTTCTCTCTCATGAGTCTATCAACAAGTATGTAGACAAGTTTTGGTATTTACATCTCAAAGCTACTGTCTTTCAAAAGATAGACTTTGCCGAGTAAAGACAACAATTCTGTGCGGGATTACCTGAAGAGATGGCCGAATACATCAACTCTCAACGGCCTGGTACTATTACCGAAGTAATCCATCACACCATGGTTGCTTCACGCATCAATTTCCATCAAGGGGCTAGACGTAATGTCAAGCCCATGGAAAACAAAGATAAAAATGATGCAAAGGGGAAATCCAATGCACAAAATAATTCCCAAGGCACTTCCAACAACAACAATCGGCCAAGGAGAAGGGAGTTTACAAAGGTAAAAACAAACTCTCTCCTGAAGAGCTTGAAGCTTTTCGCAAGGACCATAAATGTTTCAAGTGTGGGGATCAAGGACATGGCTATCGTTCTTGCCCCAAGAAGAATACTCGCAATGAGACTCCTAGGGCTTCCACCATCGAAGCTCCAAAAGAGGATGCTCATTGCAAAGGATCATCACTCTCCTATGCTTGGGGAAAGGTAAGAGAGCATGATGCCTTCATCTTGTTTGACCCTGGCTCTACTCTCAACTTCATATCAATAGAGTTGGCCACCAAGTTGGGCATTCAAGCTTTTGAGATGGGAGATATAGTAACAGCTGATGCATCTTTCAAGGGACAACAAGCGTCCGTTACTCCCTTGATTGGGAAGTTGAGGCTTCATGTCCAAATCTATGTTGACAAAGAAGACTTCTTCATCTCTCCTCTCCAACATCAGGATGTTATCCTAGGGGCACCATGGTTTGATCGCATGGCTGCCAACATGAAGTTCCCTGAAAGGAGAATTTACTTCACCTACAGGGGAAAGAACATGTATATAGATGCTAGTGAGCGTGGTCGCACTATTCCACTTGTAAATCCTCTTTCTTTTGATAAATCAATGAAGAGCTCAGTTTTTGCGTACATGATTTATGTCAAAGAGTCTCTAAAAGCTAATAATGTTTCATCAAATGAAAATGATAGGAATCAAGAAGAGTTAGACTTGTCTACTTTTCTAAAAGGATTCCAAGATGTGTTCATCGATGATATCCCTATGGACCTACCTCCAAAACGAGGGGATGATGACCATCGTATTGATCTCCTTCCAGGAAGCTCACCGCCTAACAAACCTCCTTATCGAGTCTCACAAGCTCAACAAGAGGAGATTATGAGGCAAGTATAGGAATTGGTAGACAAAGGGATGGTGAGGCCTAGTTCCTCTCCCTTTTGTTCTCTAGTCCTTTTAGTGAAAAAGAAAGATGGTACATACCGTATGTGTGTGGACTATCGAGCACTAAACCATATCACTATCAAAAACAGATTTCCTGTGCCTCGGTTAGAAGATCTATTTGATAAGCTACAAGGCTCTACCTACTTCAGTAGGATTGACCTTAAGAGTGGCTATCATCAAATAAGGATAGTGGATGAAGATATCCTAAAGACCGCGTTTCGCACAACATTTGGTCTTTATGAATATCTAGTCATGCCTTTTGGCTTGACTAATGCACCAGCTACTTTCAATCGTCTCATGGAGAAAATTTTTAGACCATATCATAAATTCACTGGAGTGTTCTTTGATGATATCATCATCTACTCCAAATCTTTGGAGGAACATAAGCAACATCTCCAAGTGATTTTTCAAGCCTTGAGGGAAAACAAACTTTTTCTCAACCAAAAAAAAAGTGAATTCTTCCTTCAAGAGATTCAATATCTAGGTCATATTATCTCTCACGATGGTATTCGTATGGATCCATCAAAGTTAGAGGTAATAAAATCATGGCCTAATCCAAGGAATCTACATGAGCTAAGAAGCTTTATTGGTATGTGTGCATACTATAGACGCTTCATAGCAAAATTCTCTCAAGTAGCAGGACCACTACACGACTTAACAAAGAAGAACGTTAAGTTTGTATGGACTGCTAAGGAGCAAAATGCATTTGAAAAACTCAAAGAGAATCTTACTTCCCAACCAGTCCTCGTGCTTCCGGATCTCTCAAAACCATTTGAGGTCCAATGTGATGCTTGTGGTGATTGCCTTGGAGCGGTTTTGCTTCAAGAAGGGCATGCCATAGCATATGAGAGCCGAAGGCTCAATAGTGATGAACGAGTCTTGGGCATTTATGAGAAAGATCTTTTAGCTGTTCTACATGCCCTAGATAAATGGAAGCACTACCTATTGGGGACTCCATTTATCCTACGAACCGACCACCAAAGTCTCAAGTATTTCATGACGCAAACCAAACTTTCCGAAAAACAAATGAGGTGGGCAAATTTTCTTTTGCAATTTAATTTCCATATTGCTCACATAGCTGGTAAGCACAATCAAGTTGCCGATGCACTTTCACGACGACCAAAAGTTAATGCGGTGTCTATAGCTACTCACAATGATCTATACTCTATGATAGATGAGTATGCTAATGACCCTGACTTTAGAGACATAATGTCAACCCTTGCTTTGGGGAAGAAAGAGGAACCGTTCACCTTGCAGGATGGTTATCTTCTCCATGGCAATAGGCTATGTGTTACCCATTCCCTTCCTGAGAAGGTTATGTATGAATCCCATGCTCCTCCATATGCAGAGCATAGAGGTATTCAACCTACTCTCCGAGGAGTAGAGACGTATTTCTATTGGCCTACCATGAAAGTGGACATACAAGAGTATGTTTCAAAATGTGTAGTATGCCAAAAGACCAAGTATGATAGAGGGAAGCAACTTGGATTACTCCAGCCATTGCCTATTCCAAATTCACCATGGGAGAGTATATCCATGGATTTCATCTTTGGATTACCCAAGTCTATCCATGGGAATACAGGAATATGGACAATAGTCGACAGGTTTAGCAAGCAAGCACATTTTATTCCTGTCAAAAAGACTATTAAGGCACATCAAATGGCAAATCTCTTCATATCTCATATTTTCAAGCACCATGGATTACCCACATCCATCGTGTCAGATAGAGATCCTAGAATGACCAGTAATTTCTGGAAAGGTCTCTTTGAAAATCTAGGAACAAGATTGAATTTCTCTTCGGCCTATCACCCACAAACGGATGGCCAAAGTGAGATAGCCAATCTTACGATACTCGATCTACTCAAGACTTATGTTACCGAAGTAGATCAACGCTCACAATGGGAAAAGTATTTACCTCTAGTAGAGTATGCCTACAATAATACTGTACATACTTCTACGGGGAAAGCACCTTTCGAGATCATAGAGGGAAGACCTAAAAGTCCCTTGCTACTCAAAGTACATGGGAAGATCTTCGCCGCCGATGAGTATAGCCGTGACCTACAAGAATCTTTTCAAAAGATTAGGGAGGCTATAGCCATCTCTCAACAAAGGCAAAAAGCTGCTGGTGATAAGCACAGAAGAGCCTTAATGTTCAAAGAAAATGATTGGGTCTTACTCAAGTTTCCTAAGGCTCGATTAAGGCAAACGACGGGCAAAAATCCTACGGGCCATCAAAAGTATTATGCTAAACTAGCAAAAAGATACTATGGTCCTTTCCAAATCTTGAAGCCCATCAATGAGATGGCTTATCAACTCAAGTTGCCCAACCATTGGCTTATACACAATGCCTTTCATGTAAGCCTACTTAAGCCCTACAAAGGAGAGCCACCAAATGAACCAATTATTGAAGACCCTCCCGAAGTTGAAGACCAAGAAGAGGTGCTACAATCCAAAGCTATCCTTCGGCATGAAGACAAGGTACTACGACATGGTAAGATAATCGGACGGTATCTTATTAAGTTCAAAAATTATCCTTTTGAAGATGCTAAATGGATGCAAGGAGTACAACTTAAGGATAGTATGAACCTTGTCAATGCTTACAATGCTACATTAGAGTAAGCAAATGTACAACTCTCTTTTAAATGACTCATGTTTCTGTCTTATAAGACTAATCCTCTTTTTAATTGTGCACAAATTTAACTAGTATGCATGCTTAGAATCATGTTTGTGATGACGACGTCTCTCAAACACCAAGTAGAATTTGTCACTCTACTTTGGGAGAATGAAATGGACTAAAGAGCAGACATGCTTGCGGCAGCTATGTCTCCCAAGCACCAAATGGATTAGTCATCCATCTTGGAAAGATGTCGTAGGGTACAAAAGGGATCCTCTACCCGCTAAGTAGGATTGACTAATGACTAAGGCTTTATCTCTTCTACCTCATAGTCGAGGACGACTATGATTTCAAGAGAGAGGTAATGTCATAAAATCTAATATCTAACCAACCCAAATGATTTTCTCATATTAAATTGATCACTTAGTGTGGGAGAATAAATGGGAACAAGTGTTAAGATATAGATATGTGCTTATAGATCTATCTCAACACGGGGCCAATAGTAAAGGGGCCCAAATGGGAGATGGTCTATGAAGAGCAAGGCTAACCAATGGACCATAAGACCTTAGGGTTAGCTTCATTGAAGACCTCCAATAATGTGTGTAAAAGTCCTTTGACCTTAGGTAAGCTAGGGCTGAGCTTGAGGTTGGAACCCGGCCCAAGCTCGAGTTGCTTGTCGTGCTTGTCCTGCTTGAGGTGCTTGTCATGCTTGAGGTGCTTGATTAAGATGCTTGAGGTGCTTGAATGGCTCCATGCTTGAGGTGCTTGACTTGGTGCATGATTAAGGTGCTTGAGGTGCCTTGAGAAGCTTGCCTGAGATGCTTGTGGGAACATCCCCTACTTCAAGTGCTTAGTCATGCTTGATGACTAAGGGGCTTGCTCATCCAAAGTCAAAAATATCCCTACAAGGAGGGGGGAAGCCTACAAGGGGGGGGGGGGGGGATGAGAGAGAACACACACACACACACACACACACACACACACACACACAAGGGAAGCCCCAGCTTGAAGAGGCAGCAAGGACACTTGTCAAGTTCCTCCCCATGTTGCCCTCATGGTGTGCCTGAAGCCTATTGGTTGGCCACCCAAGGGGTCCAATGATAATTTAGGATATTTAATTAATTGATTTTTCATTTATCAATTCCTCTCTCTTAAAGGGGAAAGGGGGACACTTGTCCCAAGGCTACCCATGTTGCTTGTAATGGCTCCTGCTTGTGATTGGCTAGGCCTGGAGGGGTCCAATGAGCTTCAAGCATGAGCTACAAGGGGGGGTCGACCCAATCAAGCTAGGGGGGTGCTTAGGGGGTATACTTACCCACACACACTCACAAACACTCTCATTGTGTACTATGCAAAGTGCAAAAGCTCCCTCTCCTTCTCCAAGCAAGTAGAGGTTGAGAGCCTACACCAACACTCTTGGCTATGGAGTGATAATCCATCCAAGAGCCATGCTTCAATGCTTGAGCTTGCCATCTATTTCTTCTTCATTACTATGCTATTATGTATGCTAGCACAAGAGTTATGATAAGTGAGGAACTAGCTCTTTCTCGTATGAAATGTTTCTTCTTCCTCTTCCCTACCCTCATTCCCTGCTAGCTCTCTCCACCTTCGAAGGTGTTTGAGGTCTTGGGACTGAGGCTTGGTATAGTTAAAGCTTTCTTCAAGTTTAGGTTATGCTATGATGGTGATGCATGAAGCTTTCCATCTTCTTTCTCGTATGAAATGTTTCTGCTTCCTCTTCCCTACCCTCATTCCCTGCTAGCTCTCTCCACCTTCGAAATTGTTTGAGGTCTTGGGACTGAGGCTTGGTATAGTTAAAGCTTTCTTCAAGTTTAGGTTATGCTATGATGGTGATGCATGAAGCTTTACATCTTCATTGCTTCACCTAGGTCACAAGGAACACAAAGAATGTATTGTAACAAGTCTCTCTTTATGGGAGAAATCATAATACAAATGCCTATTGGAGGGGGGACCGGCTCCACATAAATCCGGTCCTCAACTGTTGTCATGTTCTCTAAATTCTCTCTCTTGCAAAAGTATTGTCCATGCCAAGTTAACTAATTGCTATAATTATGTTGCTATCTTCAATTATGTCTACCCGCTATGCTCACAAAATCATTTCTTGAAAGTACTCTCATTAAATTCCGCTACTCTCAAATTGAATAGGCAAATTCCATTACAGGTCATGTGCAATCTTGGTGTTGAGAAAAAGATGATGGAAGATCTAGAGGCTAAAATCAATTGATTCTGCATGCTTCACAATCTAGTGATGCAAAAGTGGATTTCACAATACGAGGATGCAAAGCAAGAGCGACAAAGGGCACAAATCAAGCGGAGATGGGAAAGACGACCACCGATGCATTATTCGGCGGGTCTTTAGAGCCTACCAACATTTATGAGCTTAAGATGGTTGCACAACCAATTGATCAACGCACAAGAGTGCGGAGAACAAGTGACTGAGGAGGAGTGGGAGTACTCTCGGGATTGCGCGACCAATGTAAGTTTGCAACGTATGACTCGGGTCTTTTAGATGTTTGGACTACCACTCATAATCTTTGTTGATTGTAGTATAAGTGATACATGGAAGCAGTGTAAAGGTCGACATTTTAGGGCGAACGGATCGACAAAAAGCATTTACACAAGATTGTGGAATCATGGAAAAATTCAAACAGTCTAGTCAACGACGATCCTCTTATGCAGATCTTGTGGTGGTGGAACTCACTTACTTCGGCATGCTACAAGAGATTCTGAGAATTGATTATAGAGGATTTTTTGTGGATTTTTTCGACGTGCAATGGTTCAAGATAAACATGGAGGGTTGCAATGCTACAGTGCGCAAAGGAGAGTTAGGTTTCCTTGAGGTGGGTTCAACTAAACAATGGACCGACCTAAGAGACACTTTCGTACTACCCAAGCATTGTGAACAAGTAAGTCTATGAACATCCAATTTTAGAGGACTGATGGTCTAGAAGCACTCTGTAAGTTATGTGGCTCTTATAGGTGGTATTTCATCCTACAAAGTCTGCATCAAACTGGTGGTATGTCATAGAGGTAGCCCCTTGTAGTGCATGGGCGTATGAGGGCTACCATGCGCCAATCATACCGGCATCAATAGAGGAGATGGAAGAGGATATTGCTGAGTCGAGATCTGCTGAGGTGGTATAGTACGTGCCTGGCACTGCTACTCTCTATGGGATGCATGCAGTGTTACCATATACATGTGGTAGTGATGTGTGTGAACACACTAGGACCGCCGGGGCATTTTTTCCCTCTTTAGAAGGTTTTTTCCCCCGTGCATTGTATATACGCCCATCACTCTAGGGCTATCTATCTTTCCATTGCACACTCTCTATTGTGTGCCTTGAGCTTCCTTTGTCTTCTCCAAGCTGTGTGCGTTTCTCTGCAACCCTAATTCCAACAATTGGTATCAGAGCAGATCACGTCTTCCCGAGCTTAGTCGCCAGCTGCTCCAGCACACGTCATTTTGTGCAGAATTTCTGTTAGTGCCGTTTTTTGCATAACAGGTGCCTTACAGTCTTCTACGGTGTGTGCTATATAGCACAGGTTGTTCCCGCTCCGTTTCTCCTATTTTCGGGCAGTTTTCACATCAGGTGCAGCATTTACCATGGCTGACAACAACAACATAGATGTGTTCAAGATGTTTGTTGCTAAGGACAGGTTGGATGGGGACAACTACCCTATGTGGGATTTTATGATGCAACATGTTCTTGTGTCAAAGGGTGTCTGGAACATTGTGCAGGGCATTGATGTACGTCCTGGTTCTGAGGATGTAGGCGATGTTGAGGATGTTGCAGGTCTTGCTGCAAGGATTACAGCTGTTAGAGTTGTTTTGCCTACGGAAGAACAAGCTCGTTGGGATGTTAAGGACGCGCAGGCTCATGCATTGATTGCGTTGTCTGTGAAGCGCACCATTGTTCCTCACATCCGTTCTACAAAATCTACAAAACAGGCTTGGGATATTCTAGCAGGTCTTTATGCAAGCCGCAATGAGGCTAAAATTGCTTTGCTGCGTAAAGAGCTGGAGTCGAAGATTATGCATGAGGAAGATGATATGGACACTTTCCTTGCTAGTGTCAAGGATATCAATGAGCAGCTTATTTCTGCAGGTGAAGTCATTTCAGACAGTTCCCTTGTGCAGACGATTCTTGATGCCTTACCAGATTCCTACCAGAAATTTGCTAGTACTTGGAGACTGATGACCCAAGGAAATCCTGAAGTTGTCAAGTTTGATGCATTATGCACATTGCTGTTGCAAGAGTCACTTTCTAGAAAAAACAGGACTAGGCAGCGTGCAGTTGAACAGGCCTTTATTGCTTCTCAAAGAAAGGGTGGTAACAGTAATGCAGCCACTTCTTATGGCTCTGCTACGAGTGGAAAAAATTATGTTCCTAATGCTTCTGCTGGCAGTACTTCGTCTGGCAATTCTGGTGATAAGGGCAAAAAGAAGATACGTTGCCATTATTGTAAAGCCAATGATCACTTGATCAAGTCATGTCCTAAGTTGAAGGCCAAAGAGGCTAAGAAGAAAGAGGGTGGTTCCACTGCAAATGCTGGTTCCACTACAAATGAAACCATTATTGAGTCTTCTGTGAAGGAGACTATGTTGCTGATGTTGATGCAGAATGGGCTTTTAGCGCAGAGTGCACTTACAATCCTGTTGTCCATGATGCATGCTTTTCAGTTGCTGCAGATTCACATGTGTGGTATTTCGACAGTGGTGCTACAAAGCACATTACCTCACATTGTGAATTGTTTACCTCTCTCGAGTTCGTCCCTCATGGGAATTCAGCCACTTCTGCCAACAACGCCTCTTATCCAGTTCAGAGAGTTGGAAAGATTGTGCTCACTGCTGCTAATGGCAGTTCCTTCACACTTGTTGATGCACTTTATGTACCTGGGATCAAGAAGAATCTCTTATCTGTATCCGCACTTGCTAGACTTGGACTTCTAGTCAAATTTGTGGATGATAGATGTACAGTTCATGATCTCAGTTTTGGTGATGAAATTGTTGCATCTGGGCTTCTGTGCCGTGGGCTGTATAAGCTCACTTTGTATGACAAGTGTGGACAAAATTTTGCAAATGCTGTTGCAGATTCAAGGGCTATTTCAGATGCAAAACTTTGGCATGCACGTTTTGGTCATCTGAATTTTGCCAGTTTGATGCGTTTGCAGAAATCTGATATGGTTGCTTCTTTGCCGCCTCTTGAAGCACCTGTCAAACATGTTTGTGAAGGCTGTATTTTGGGTAAGATCCAGCGTTCTAAGTTTGCAAAGGATGGTTCAGTTCGGACCACATGCAGGTTCCAGCTTGTGCATAGTGATGTTTGTGGGCCCATGCAAACTCCGTCCTTGGGCAATTACCTGTACTTCGTGACTTTCATTGATGATTACTCCAGGGATGCATGGGTATTTCCGCTTAAAGCGAAGTCCGAAGTCTTTATGTGCTTCAAAAAATTTCTGGCTATGGCTGAAAATGTCTCGAAATGTACTATGGGCACCCTCCGTTCAGATCAAGGGGGGGAGTATATGTCTCATGAATTTAATGCATTTCTGGCTAGTCGTGGGATAAAACACCAATGTACAGTGCCTTATACGCTTCAGCAAAATGGTGTTGCTGAGAGGAAAAACAGGTCACTGACAGAAATGGCACGATGTATGGTCAAAAGTCAAGCTTTACCGCATTCGTTTTGGCTTGAGGCCATCATGTGTGCCACTTATGTACTTAACAGGTGTCCTACGAAAGCTTTGCACTCTATTACTCCATATGAAGCATGGCATGATAGAAAGCCTTCTATTGAGCACATGCGTGTTTTTGGCTGTTTGGCATATGCTTTGGTGCCACAAGTGCAGCACAGAAAATTGGATGATAAGGCTATCAAATGTATTTTTGTTGGTTATAGTGCTGAAAGCAAAGGTTATAGGTTGTATCATCCGCAAACAAAACGTATTCTGGTTTCTCGAGATGTAGTGTTTGTGGAAGATTCTGTTCAGCCCTTGCTGTCATGTACTAGAGACAGTAATGTAAGCTCACAGGACATTTATGACACTTTGTTGCCTCTTTTCAGTGGTGGAAATACGAATGTAAGGTCCAATGAGGCAAATGTATAGCCTATGGGGGTTTCTGAAAATGTTTTAGAGCAGCCTATTACTGATGCAGATGTACATGACGTACTTGATGAGGAAAGGGCTGAAAATGAGCAGGCTAGAGGTATGCCAAAATGGCTGTTGCACACTTTGTGTGACAGTAAATTGGATGCACCTTTGTCTAGTCGTACTCGTTCAGGCTCTCGCCATGCATCTTATGCATCAGATTGTTATGCTTTGGCTGTGTCTAGCTTACATGATGTTGAGGAGCCTCTGACTTTTGATGAAGCACAAAATTCAAAAAATTGGATGGTTGCCATGCAATCAGAATATGATGCACTTATAGAAAATTACACATGGACTTTATGTGATTTGCCTCCTAGCAAAAAGTCCATTGGTACGAAGTGGGTTTACAAGTTGAAACGCAAGCCGGATGGTGAGATCGATCGCCATAAGGCTCGACTTGTTGCAAAGGGTTATGCACAGCAAAAAGGCATAGATTATGAAGAGACTTTTTCTCCCACTTGTCGTATGACTACTGTGCATTTTCTATGTGCATTGGCAGCTCATTTTGGTTGGGATGTACATCAATCAGACATTGTTACTGCTTTCTTGAATGGTGACATATTTGAGGAAGTTTATGTAACGCAGCCTCGCGGTTTTGTCATAAAAGGACAAGAGGACAAAGTGTGCAAATGTAACAAGGCTTTGTATGGGTTGAAGCAATCTCCTCGTGCTTGGTATGAGAAAGCTGACACTCATTTGGTCAAACAAGGCTTTTGTAACAGTCCAACAGAAGGCACATTGTATGTAAAGCGTGAGGGTGATGTATTTCTCATCTTGGTTCTTTAGGTTGATGATTTGCTGATCACTGGACCAAATGAGAGACATATTACTGAATTTAAGGCTGATCTGAATGCTACTTTCAAGATGAAAGATTTGGGGCTGTTGCATCATTATTTGGGTATACAGTTTAAGTAGTGTGACGGTGGTATTGCCTTGTGTCAGAAAAGTTACATAGAGACATTGCTATGTATGTTTGGACTTGAGGATTGCAAACCTATTGCCACTCTCATGGAAACGGGTTTGAAGTTGAGTCTACATGATGCTGGCGATCCTGCTGATGTCACTCTTTACCAAACTGCTGTTGGCTGCCTCATTTATGTATGCAACACAAGGCCGGATATTCAGTTTGCAGTCTCACAGGTCAGCAGATTTATGCATAGCCCAGGGTCTAAGCATTGGTAGGCTGTCAAGAGGATTTTCCGCTACCTTAGTGGCACTTTACATCTTGGCTTGTTTTATCCCAAGGGGGGATCATTACCGCCAGACTTACATGCTTTTTCGGACTCAGATTGGGCTGGTTGTTTTGACACGAGAGTGTCCACAAGTGGTTTTTGTTTCATGCTTGGCAGTTCATGTATATCATGGTTGAGGAAGAAGCAACCTACTATGGCCACTTTGAGTTGTGAGGCTGAGTACAGGGCAGTCTTCACAGCTACGGTTGAGTGTGTATGGCTCAGACGCCTTATGGCTGATTTGGGTGTTGGACAGGACACTGCCAACACTATCTACACTGACAGGCAGAGCGCATTGGCAGTTGCGAGGAACCCAGTTTTTCATGCTCGCACAAACATTGAGGTGCATTACCACTATGTCAGGGAGAGGCTCTCAGTAGGAGAGATCAGCTTGGCTTATGTGCCAACACAGGACAACCTTGCAGATCTTTTCACAAAGGCATTGTCTCGTGAGAAGCTTGAAGCTTTCCGCAAAGCTTTGGGCTGACTCCCCTTTGTGGACTGATCCTGTCCTCGGGGCATGGCACTTCCCTTTACTCATGTGCCAGCTCTCGTTCACCGCATCACTCCAGGGGGGATTTGTTACCATATACATGTGGTAGTGATGTGTGTGAACACACTAGGACCGCCAGGGCATTTTTTCCCTCTTTAGGAGGTTTTTTCCCCCGTGCATTGTATATACGCCCATCACTCTAGGGCTATCTATCATTCCATTGCACACTCTCTATTGTGTGCCTTGAGCTTCCTTTGTCTTCTCCAAGCTGTGTGCGTTTCTCTGCAACCCTAATTCCAACATGCAGAGGATCTACAAAATGAAAGGGAGGACATCTGCCTAAACGGAGAGCTCTATATATACATAGGAGTTATGCTGAGTTATGTGAGGATGAGAGAGAGACCTCTTAAAGCCATAAACATTGTATTTGAGCAATTTTTCTCCTTTTTATAATATATGTTGTATTCATGTGGAGTTTTGTCAATTCTTGTCTATAGGATATACTTGAGAAATTTAAATTTTGTTTAATCAAATTATAACTTGATCAGATTTTCTTTTCCATTCATCATTAATATTTAATGTTTGTGTATTTAATGCAGGTGTCGATGATGATGAGTTTCTTTCTTCCTTGTCACCCTAGCAGAGAAGGTGGTACGAGGAGGATCATTGCTCTGGAGCATCGTCACGTCATTCCACTCCTTCAGCATCTCCTTCTGTTTCAGATCACTCAATGCGCTCTGAGAGTTTGGTGTCAACGAGATGATCTACACACTCTTCTAGGCATCGACGTTCTACTGGTGGCAGAGGTGGTTGCTGTGGAGATGCCACCATTGATGCTTCAACACCGCCTCATAGTCAACAAGGCTCCTTACCTTCCCCTTCTTGCTCGCCCCCCACACCAGCCACGGCATTGCCATCTACTCCAAGTTTTGCGCGGATATCGGTTGTTCCTGGCTACACACCACTCGCTCCTCCTTTGAGAGTCACCCCAATCAACACTCCTCGCTTCGGGGCCCAGACTCTAGTGTAGACACCTTTTGTCCGTACCCCCATCGAGATGCCACTCGATATGCCACTTGAGACACCTGCCGAGACACCTCGGTTCACACGTAACAGGCGAGAGGGCTTATCGTACTTGGTCACCATCAGCAGTGGCATCATCTTGGATGACGACGGCAAGAAGGTGATCTTGCGCATGCGCGGCCTTTGCTCTCAGGTGTTTCAACATTACATACTAAACACCTGGAGTGAAGTTCCAAATGAATTAAAAGACAGAGTCATCAGCATGCTGCATGACGAGTTTTCCGTGTCAAGTTGGGATGAGCGCTTCAATGAAGACCTGATGAAGGTGCAGATGCATGAATACTACAATCACAAGCCTTTTGAAGTGCAAAAAGAAATAAATCATGGGTGGAACGGGCCAGATTGGTTGGCCAAGGAAGATTGGAAGAATGCAAAGCGAGCAGCACATGACAATCCTGACAAGTGGAAGCAACAAAAGGAGGCAGTCAAAGCACGAGTAGAGGCAGATAGCTCGCACCACTTGGGGAGCGGAGGGTGGGCATCATTTGAGGCCAATTTTGTAAGTTTTTTTGCATTGCCCTTTAGGTTTGGTAGTTATGGATAATTGTACTTCTAAATTCTAACATAACGTATTCTTTGTATGTTTTGAACAGTGGTCGATGACAGGACGTGATCCCACATCGTACGAGCGCAAGTATGCAGGCAAAAAGGGCTTACATGCAGGCAAAAAGGGCTTACATTCCCTTATGGACATTCTCACTTATTGTGTCGGCATGGTTAGTATTTCACTTTACTCTCTTACATTTTTTGTATTTTAATGATATCCGACAGATACGCCGCTTGGATGAGATGAACGTCAATCTAGCCATAGCCAGATAGCACTAGTTTTCTTTTGTCATAGCATGTATATATGATGACGACTGTACGTCATTTTTGTAACTATTGGTCAACGATGTATTTTTTCAATAATGACAATTGTATTATAGCTATTACATCAAATGATTTGGCCTATGATGTGTATAATTTTGTCATTGTATTACTTTTGTCAATTCACTTTCATCGAACTACTTTTGTCTGTCAGTTTTGCATTTTTATTTTGACAACAATGTTCAATATGGTTGATGGCGGAATGCCCTGCCACCCAAAAAATTTTATTCTCGGGCATCACTATAAGCGTCTCTATATAAGGTTCTGCAGCGTCCCTATAATCATCACTAAAATGACGACTGGCACGTTACTATAGGCGTCTCTATAGGTGTTGCTATATAGCGACGCATATAGCGATGTTTTCATCTTGACACTTTTAGCGACATCAGGGGATAAAAAAACCGAATGTAGTTTTGTCACTACAGCCATCACAAGTTCGCATAACCTCTTGTAGTGCAACAAGTTTGAGGATAATGCAATAAGCTTGAGGAGGGGAAAGAGGTTCAAATTTCTGCTATAGAGCTTTTGGGAGGGAAAGCTGAAAGGAAGGAAAGAGAAGAAACTTTCAAGTTGAAGTGAAGAGAAGTGAGAGATGGTACAATAGAGAGAGAGAGAGGGAGGTAATGATCAACACGTTTTTGGAGGGACACCCTATTAGGAGAGAGGGGGGAGAAACTAATAGCAGCCATTAGAGAGAGAAAGAATTGGTTTTTACTCAACTATTTAGAGAAAAGTTCAATTTTTTGAATTTATAAGATATTTTTCCTCTATATTTTAGAAAAGAGTACAAGTTTGACCACTTACTTTTAGGTCCTACCCTACCCACCATTTCAACCCACATGACATCCACCCATTTTGCCCCTTCCATAATCTCCTTTTTAATCCCATGGAAAATAAAGAGGCCCCCTTAGACCCCATTCCCTTCTAATGGTGCAATGGAGAGTGTCGTGGGTGCAAAGGTATAAGACACAACTGAAAACCACAATGTAACTAGACAACAGAAATACAAGGCTCAGACCCACTGTAGGCAACCAAGGTGAAGTGCTCCAAAGGCTATAGCCCAAGAGTGCAAGATGAGTGCTCTAGATGGTGATAAGGCTATGAAAATACTATGAAAAGACTCACAAAACTCTGGATAGACTCTCTAGATTATAGTTATCTCAAGGTTGTCCACATGATGTTGTATATATCCATGAGCCAGGGCCATCACACAGCCACCACATATCTCTTGCTACTCGAAATATCTGGCCAAGGTAACTCCTTGCAATTGAAATTTTTTGCTACTAATGGCCTAGTGAAACTACTAGTGAGTCTACCCACTAGTCGCCTGGCTACAGCCCTAGCCCGCCAGCCTTGGTCCACATCACCCCATCTACTAAAGAAGTGCTATCTGGTAGCTCTTGAATGCTCCAAAAGGGGTGGCCATAGGCTAGCCACACTCTAGATGAGGAATGAAACCTCTTTGGCCAAGGTGGTGTGAGCCCCCCCACCTTGGCCGGACGACGTGTCCACATGGGAGTCCACCACGGGCGGTCCAAGAGTGCCTCGGTGCACGGACCAAGGATGGTCCAACTCAAAGACGATGTCCTTTGGAGCACTTCCACCAAGGTGGCCATGCAAGTTGAGCCCTATGTAGTCCTGTAGCCCCACTACACTCATTGGGATTTACATTGTTGTGTAAAGAGCTGGAGTTAAAGATTATGCATGAGGAACATGATATGGACACTTTCCTTGTGGGTATCAAGGATATTAATGAGCAACATGATATGGACACTTTCCTTGTTGGTATCAAGGATATTAATAAGATTATGCATAAGGACCATGATATGGACACTTTCCTTGTTGGTATCAAGGATATTAATAAGATTATGCATAAGGAACATGATATGGACACTTTCCTTGTTGGTATCAAGGATATTAATGAGCAACTCATTTTTGACAATTCCCTTTTGTAGATTGTTCTTGATGCTTTGTCAAATTCTTACCAGACCTCTGATGCATAAGATGCATGGCCAAAACCTAAACGAGTATGACTAGACATAGGTGAATTCAATTTACTGTCACCCAAAGTATGCACTAGTCGTTTTGGCATGCATCTAGCCTTCTCATTCTTAGCCCTTTCCATGTCAAGCACATCATGTACATTTGAATTAACAATAGGCTGATCCGTAGTATCTTTTGAAACCCCCATAGTCTGTACATTTGCCTCATGGAATTTACATTCAAGTTTCCACCATTAAAAAGAGGTAAGAACATCAAGCCACTTACTTGCAATGCTATTTTTAATCTTAAAGCCATATTTTCACATAGCAAAGTGGCACTAAGGCCTTGACTCTACACACCAAGGACAAAAATTCAAAGAGCAACAAGAAATTGGAAAGATAGAAGCACTTTAAAGCATTCAAGCATGACCTTTCAAGGCGACAAGCACAATCCAATTTTAAGGCATGCACATGAAAAAATGTATGGACTACACATGCACAAGGGAACCACACACATAAGCACGGGACTAGAGACTACTAAATATGGTAATACCTTCCCAATGCGCACACATACAAATATCACCTTTGCAATGTATGTGTACTTTATGACATTTGCCATGCGGATGGTTGCATTTTCTACAAATTGGACCAATGACATCAATGAAGAAGAGCAACATCAACAAAAGATGAAGCAAACAAAAATGATGACAACAAAATGAAGAGAAGTTTGAAGAGGACACACATGACACCCTCTTCACAAATGAAGGAATGAATTAAAAAATTGTACTACCTAGGTAACTAATAAACCTGCTAAGTCCCATTTGTGAGCCATAACAACGAGCCCGATAGAAAATCACTATGATGTATCATGGGACATTGAACCATGGTAGCTAAATCCACTGAGTATTTCCATGATATATCTGCTTGAGAACCATGAAGTGTCAAATCCACTGAGAACCTCTATGATGTATTAGGTAGATGAATCATGCTAGCCTAGGATTACACCATGACATGACAAAAAAACACATGAAATCTTTGTAAAATCCCATGTTTGGCTTAAAATGTTGATTGTTAAGATAAGCCCAACTCGTGGCACAATATGGAAATGGCCTCTAGCCACCTAGGAAAGATAGATAATGGCATGGTCCAATAGCAAGAGGACCTCTCTAGCCAACGATTGTAAAGAAATAAGCTTGTTTGAGAGTTTGTTTCTTATCAATATTTGCACTTTGATCTGTGTCTATACTCTACCTGTATGCTTTTTCCCTAAGCTATAGCCTAATGCTAATTCCCATTGCTCTAACCTTAACCCTAGCCAATAGACCTTTCAATTCGTGCAAAAAACACTTGGTGGCTGTGAATTTACAATTTCTCTATTAGTCAAAAATTTGATGTATCCTCTATCACCCCACGACCTCCTCTAGGATCATATGCGTAACTCAAAGATTTGGTATGTACGAAGCACAAGTGCCTGATAATATCTAGCCAAAGTCTATTGAATTATTATATGTAATCACTAGCTCATAGCTAGCAAATATCAATCACATATTTATGTAGCTAATAGCTACCACATAGATCTGAGGGTCCTATCTAACAATAATTCCTAGTAGCTACCTCATACCTATTAGGCACAAAGACTAACAGCTAAAAAATTTGCAAGTTTCTTTAGCTCAATAAAAGATCTTAAAGGATTCATTGGTAATAGTCTTACAATAATCAATTGCTATATATCCAGATCCTATGGTTTTAAGCAGCTCTCAACTAGCACCAATTGTCCTATTGTAAAGTCCATTCATAATATTGCAAAGATATTGCTATCAGAGATATTGAACTTGAACAAAATACTTGGAAATGAATATCCAATACAAAAATAATACACAAGTATGTTATTTTGAGAGCAAGAGCAGCGAAATATCATATTACATGTTGATTTTGGATTGCGATACTTTTGCTTACAAGCTAAGATACAAAAAGTTACAGCACATGCCACTACTACATCAAAAGCTCATGGGCAAATATATGTACACCAAAAGTACATCAATGTGTCTAATTGAGTGTGTCCCACTCATTTGTACATTGGTTTGCTCCATACCACCTTGAATGTCTCTTTTTGTTCTTGCTCATCCCCTGTTTCATCATCTTTCTCCTTCTCAAGCTTGCATGAGGTCTTATGCGACCAAACCTAACACCACCACAATGGTTCAATTTTTTCAAACCATACTTTTCAATGAGTGTAAGAACCATAAAATTCTCTTTAGTGCTCCATGTGCCAAACACATCTCATGTCTCAGCAGATTTACTTCTATCCTTTGCTTTTAGGTAGTTCCATAGCCATGGGCGTAGCCTGTGGGTAAGAAATGGTGCACGCCTTGTATCATTCAATGAGCCAAACTTTGGCACAATGCAACAAGTTCCACTGGGATTGAAAAAGCACTTACACAGGCTATCATCAACTAGTAGAGTACTATATTCACCTAGCTCATCCCCATAAAACTTTTCAAGGTCCTTGAAAAACATATGTTTTTTTTTCATGCAACAAAACGTCCTTCAAGACATCACATGAACTCTATGCATGAATGATCTCCATGTGTAGACCTTGAAGTGTGTGCTTGTTTACATAAGAAATTGTCTTGCATCAGGAAACACGAGGAAGTATATCCTTCTTGGGTTTTCCACCAAAATTAATTTGGTCATATTCAAGATTCCTGATGGGAAGAGCATTTCTTCTTGTAGATATATTTATAATAGCAATATCATCCCAGAAGTTGTCTAAATTATATTTAATACCTAATTTGACGGCTTTGGATGAACCAAATTGTCTGTAGAAAGGTATATGATAACTATTGTGGATGAGTTTGAGAATATCTTTTGGGAAGCTATTAGATGGCTATTATGTGGTGATAGCAATCAAATAGCTATCATATAGTTATCTGATGATAGCAATCAAATAGCTATCATATAGTTATCTGATGATTGCTATCAAGTAGCTTTTGATACACAATATCTATTGAAAATCTATTACTACCTAATATATGTTTAACACATTTATGTGCTAGCAGCAAGCTTTTATCAAGCATTAGCCTTGGTAGATACAAAACAATTTATCACTAGCTAGTAACTGCCTCAAAGTGTCTATCATGTTGTTTTCAAATAGTATTTGATAGCTTTTGATGATTAATACCAACCAAATAACCGTATAAAATCTATCTAATAGCTTACTTGATACCTATGAATGAAGCAAGATGTCTAGAGATTGATTGATAATACCTATTGGGAATCTACTTCTAGCTATTATCTTTTGATAGCTCTCAAAAAGCTATCACAAATAGTTATCTAATTGTTACCTAATAGCTTTTCATAGATGATAACTATCTAATAGATGTCTAATAGCTATTGAAAATGGTAGCAGTGAAATCAAATTGTTTGGACATAGCTATATGGTAGCTATTGAAGAGATATTACTTGCTAATAGCTGTCTAATAGCAAGTAGCTATCACATAGCTATCATTTTCTGTGTTAGAAGTAAGCTGCTATAAATAACAACTCTTAATAGTTATTTGATGTTTGATAGCTAATGAAAATGCTATTAGTGGACCAAATTTTTTTTACATAGCTATATGGTAGCTATTAAAAATCTCCTACTTGCTAATAGCTATCAAGTAGATATAGCTATCATATTTGTGTCCTAGAAGAAAGCTATTATAAGTAACTAGTCTTATAAGCTATTTGATGACTAATAAATGTTGAAAATGCTATTCGTGAGCCAAATTGTCTATACATAGATGTATGGTAGATTTTGAAAAGGTATGAGTAGCAATTAGTTATCTAGTAGTTGTCATAGCTATGTCCTAGAAGCAAGTTTCTAGAAATAACTAGATATTCAGCTATTTACAACGATCACTAATTAATAGCCTGACAAATGTCAAGTAGCTATGACATAGTGGTCACATAATTATGTTTTAGAAGCTACTAAAAGCTAGTATATGTATCCATTGGATAGATACCACTCGCTACTAGTTGTTTGATAGCTATCACTAGCTAATGGTTATCTGCTGATAGCTAGCAAATAGCTCATCAAGTATTCATATGATGAGAAGCTAGTAGCTACCAGTAGCTAATAACTATTGAATGGCCGGTAATAGCTGGTATTATCTGATAATATGCATATGCTAAGAAGCTAGTAGCTAATAACTATTGAATATCTGGTAATATGTGGTAATAGTTATTAGGCTCCTATCTAACATTAATAACTATTAGTCACGTTTCCTTCCAATTATTGTTTCAATAGCTGTATTACACCTAATATCTAATACATATTTGCTACCTATAAGATAGGTAATGGATCTGCTACCTATTTGTTTGCTATGTAGTAAGCATCTAATGGATGTTTAATAGCTTTGTCAAAGCAATCAGGTGGGTATCTAGCTAGAAGCTACCTAATAAAGGGTCACAACCACACATTTTTAAGTTGAGAAAATAGCACAACCAATGACTTAAAACTTAATAGTTAGAGTCAACAATATTTAGAATATACCTAGTGGGGTAGAATTTTTTGTATCGATTTCTGCAGGAAGCATTACCTTTGCACTAAACATCATCTTCATAGCATGACGGACCTCTTGGATACATTTCATTGCCAAAGAAAACATCATTATACATACACAATGTGGAAAAGAAAAAGATGTGGTAAGGGTGTTTGCATAGTAGCATGCAAACACCCACAACCACTTCATCTTGTAAACCCAAGCTCCAAGCTATATAAGGCTAAACAATGCTGATGTCTTCCCAAAGATACCTTGGGCATAGGAGATGATGGTGAGAACATGAGTCCTTTACCTAATCTACGAACCCAGGGAACTAGCTTGGAGATCCACCTCCCTACCACCATATATATAGATTGTGTGGCTCATAGACCTAGTCTAATCCCCTATACAAATTCCAAGTCGTCTAGGCCCTTGGCCTAGGTCTGTTTACTCCCTCCTTAGAGAAGTGTTTTCATCCTCAAATTTTTTTTTGGGATACTTCTTCTTCAGAACACTAATTTTTTTGCAAGTGGCACCTTTTTCAAGTCGATCTTTCCACTTGACTAAAGCTTATTGACGTCTTACATGATGAGAGTTCGTAAATCATGATAGTCTAAGATGCGTTTAGGTTCATGCAGTTGTACTGGAGGTTCAATGAGATCAACCAAAATCTATTGGTCAATGAAATTGTCATAAACAACTTACATGAAACACTGGATGGATATGAGAGTGCGCAAGTAATGAGAGTTTGTAGGCTCAATCACCAACTCGCTTGAGTATTTTGAAAGGCCCACAATATCTTGAAGATAATTTAGGTGTTGGTCCGGTCTTCAAATTTTTTGAATGCTCTGGCACATGCAAAAAGACCTCTTCCCCCTTTGCCAAAGGTAACTTGCCAATGTCTCTCATCAACATACTTCTTATACTGATCCTATGCTTGTCAAACATTTTAACGAGCGAGTCTCAACATTTCCATATGGTCTTGAAGAAAATCCTTAACCTATTGGAGCTTTTCATTTGCCAAACCCACTGTAACTGGTGACCTAGGTTGAAAACCATACATGATCATGAAAGGACTAAATCCAATTATAACATGCTTACCCTATTGTAAGGAAATTTGAGAATATGAAGATAATATTCCAAGTTTGATTACTTCTTGACAATGTATGCTTGTAGCATAGCCTCTAGCACTTGATTGACTCTTTCAGTCTGACCATTTGTTTCAGGGTGATATGCAGTACTTAAATTGAATTGTGTACCCAATCGTTTAAACAGAGCCCCCCAAAAGTGACTGTTAAACTTGGGAACTTGGGGAAGGCTAGTTCCCAATACAAGAAGGTGCAACTTGGGTGCAGATTTAGAGGTGGTAAGTCAACTATGTCATTCAAACATTGTGCCTCTATATGGATGGCGTAATGGTTGTCCCCTTCAACTCTTAGTAGTGTATGAACATATATCCCATGGAGATATGGCAACAAAACCTCTTCAAAAACCATGAATTGGGTAGGAATATACCTCTTGTATCATAAGTGATAAGGTGAAATATCATTAGACAATGCTCAAAATAGGGTTGCAAGGAAACACACCCAGCTTGGAGAAGATGAAGAAGCTCAAGGCACATAGAAGAGAGTATATTGCTTAGTGCACAATTAAAACATCATCTACCCCTAGAATGATGTGTGTATATACAATGAACGGAGAAAAACCTCTCCCAATGAGGGGAAAATTTCCCTGGTGGTCCTAAGTGTGTTCATACACATCACTACCACATATACATGGTAACAAATCCCCATGGGATTGATGCAGTGAATGAGAGCTATCACCTAGTGTATAGGGAAGTGCCATACTTTAAGGACGTGATGGTTTTGTGAATAGATATAAAAGGTTGTCCTATGTTGGCTCATAAGCCAAGCTGATCTGTGCTGTTGGGAGCCTTTCTCTGACATAGTGATAGTCCACCTCAATCTGATTTGTGCAAGCATGAAAAACTTTCTTCCTTACAATTATTAATGCACTCTGATTATCAGCGTAGATGATGTTGGCAGTGATCTATCCCAACACCCAAATCAACCATAAGGTATCTGAGCCATACACACTCAATCATAGATGTGAATACTACCCTATACTCATCCTCACAAGTGGAAGTGTCCACAATAGGTTGCTTCTTGCTAAATCGTGAACTACCGACCAGGAAACAAAAACCACATGTGGGCACTTGCGTGTCATAATAGCCAACCCAATTTGAGTCCGCAAAATCATGTAAATCTGGCGACAAGTATCAACCCTTGAGATAAAACAAGCCAAGATTTAAAGTGCCCCTCAAGTAGAAACAAATCCTCTTGAGAGCTTTCCAATGCTTAGACCCTGGGCTATACATAAATCTATTGATCTGTGAGACTACAAACTGATTATCGGCCTCGTATTCCACACATAAATAAGACATCCAACAATATTCTTATAATGAGTGACATCGGCAAGATCCCGAGTATCATGAAGACTTAATTTCAAACATGTTTCCATTGGACTAACGTTAGGTTTGCAATCTTCAAGTCCAAACTTACATAGTAATGTCTCTATGTAGCTTGTTTGACACAAGGCAATACCACCATCACACTGCTTGAACTGTATGCCCAAGTAATGATGCAAAAGCCCCAAGACTTTCATCGTGAAATTACCACTCAAATTAGATTTAAATTAAGCAATAGGTGTCTCATTCCTACGAGCAATCAACAAATCATCTACATATAGAACAACGATGAGAAATATATCACCCTCACACTTGACATGCAAAGTTCTTTTAGTTGGACTGTTACAAAAGCCTTATTTAACCACATGAGTGTCAACTTTCTCATACCAAGCACGAGGAGACTACTTCAACCCATACAAAGCTTTCTTACATTTGCACACTTTATCTTCTTGTCCTTGCTTGACAAAACCAGGCTACGTTACATAAACTAACTCAATCATATCACCATTCAAGAAAGAAATAACAATGTCTGATTGACATACATCCTACCCAAAATGAGCTACCAATGCACATAAAAAACGAATAGTAGTCATATGTTCAGTGGGAGCAAAAGACTCTTCAAAATCTATGCCTTTCTCTTGTGCATAACCTTCTGCAACAAGTTAAGCCTTGTAGCAATCAATCTTACCAGCTGGCTTACAAAGGTCTTTTTGCTAAGAGACAAATCACATAAAGTCCATGTGTCATATTTTTAATAAGTGCATTATATTTTGATTGCATGGCAGCCATCCAATGTTTTGAATTTTGTGCTTCATCAAAAGACAGAGGTTCCTCCACATCACATAAACTAGAAACAACCAAATCATAACAATCTAACACATATGATGCATGGTGAGAACCTCAACGAGTATGACTAGACATAGGTGCATCCAAATAATGGTCATGCAAACTATGCACCAGATTTTTTGGCATACCTTATACCTCTAACCTCCTCATTTTCAGCCCTTTCCACATCAAGTAGATCATGAACATCTGCATCATTAATAGGCTAACCCATAGAATTTTTTGAAAACCCCATAGGCTATACATTTGCCTCATTGGAATTTACATTCAAGTTTCCATCATTAAAAAGAGGAGACAAATGTCATAAATGTCTTGTGAGCTTACATTACTATTATTATCTTTTGTACATGATAACAAAGGTTGAAAAAAATCTTCCACAAACACAATATCTTGTGAAACTAAGATATGTTTTGTTTGCAGATGGTATAATCAGTAACCTTTTTTTTAGTATTGTAACCAATAAAAATGCATTTAACAAAAGAGTAGAAGAAGATGCTGAATGGAAAGCAGCAATGGATTGAGAGTTGAGAGTTCTCCACTTAGTAAATGTAACTCAGCTCACTCCCAACCAAATCAATGTTCAATGGCATCAGCAGTCACTTCGCTACCCATTGATAAAGGTGGAGCTACTTTAGGTTAAGGAAAAACTTTACAAGGATATATAGGCAGAAGGTTCAGATGATATCCACCCCAAATGGAGAAATAATTGATTGAACAAGAACTCTAGATACCTAATTTTGTTCACAAGAGCACCTGCATCCATACAGAAGGACCCTACATTCTGTAGGGTAAGGACATGGCAGGCACACGATGCATTGAAGAAGAAGAGGCCAACATGGTTAAATTACCCAAGATTACCAGCTCTAGAGTAGGGATCAGCAATGGAAGAATACATGGTGAAAATCCTAACGGGCGTCGTGAACTTCTCAAGAGCCTCCCTGACCTCTCATGTGTAATGCTTTGTAAAATCTGTAGAATGCTGCCTACATGCATTCAAACATTTCATGAGCCTGAACAAGCCGGTGCACCATGGCTGTCTTTTCTAGAAGGCAACAAAGGTCTATGCTACAATTTGAGTCAACAGCCTTCAGAAGAAGTCCTCTACGACTTCTATGCCAGATGTGTGTTTCTGCCTTTCAACAAGCAATATGTTGGCATTTGTGGGACGCATGTCTAACCTCACCATCCTATCTTATTGCAGTATTAGCGAGAACCACGATTAATTTGTCAAACCATGGGACGAAGCTGACTCGACTAGTACATAGAGGCTACAAGAGGTTGTCAATCTCTTGGAAAACAACTAACAACTCGCATCTAACTCACGCTACACTCAAGTGACTGAAATCACCAAAAGCCAATCGCTTATCGGCAAGCAAATCACATCCGTTACAGCATCAAATAACATCCAAACGTAACAAAACTTCTTGGACAAATTTATAAGACCTAAGCACGCATGCCTATGGTCTCAAACCCCACTTTAGGTCAAGTTTCAAAATCGTGATTATTAACAGTAACAGTGGATTTTTGACCTAGTCGTTTTCAACCGAGAATGCATCTAAATGCTTAGCAATGATACCCCAATACCCCACCTATGCTTAGTTTTCGATTTAAAAGTGTAAATTCTTAGTTATGATGAAATTAGGTCGCGGATCGACGACGTCAAAAGCTACGAAATACTGTGAAGGCTTACATCAATGCGTAGAGCTCTAACCTGCGGTTGCAATGCAACAAATGCATTTGCAATGTGACAACCCGAGAGGGAGTAGGAAGCGTGAAAAGTAGAGAAGTGAGTGCCCTTAGCTTACACTGTGTATTTCATATCCAAAAAAATTATTAAAAACTTACAAAAATTGGCTTTTATACCTAAGCAAAGGTTTTTGAGTGGTCAAAACTAATAATTTGGAGTTCTAACAAAGCTGGGAATTGACTGGCTGATACAATCTAGAAGCTTGTAGCCCCGGCTCATTAATTACAAAGTTTACCAAGAAAATAGGAGTTACAATATTCTCGATTTATCAAAATAATAATTGTTTTACAAGGAGAACTCTGAAAAATGGTGTCCACGTTAGCTTGTTGCTAACATTCCCGGCAACGGGGCCAAATGTGGGACGCATGTCTAACCTCACCATCCTATCTTATTGCAGTATTAGCGAGAACCACGATTAATTTGTCAAACCATGGGACGAAGCTGACTCAACTAGTGCATAGAGGCTACAAGAGGTTTTCAATCTCTTGGAAAACAACTAACAACTCGCATCTAACTCAAGCTACACTCAAGTGACTGAAATCACCAAAAGCCAATCGCTCATCGGCAAACAATTCACATCCATTATAGCATCAAACGACATCCAAACATAACAAAACTTCTAGTACAAGTTTATAAGACCTAAGCACACATGCCTATGGCGTCAAACCCCACTTTAGGTCAAGTTCCAAAATCGCAATTATTAACAGCAGTGGAATTTTTTCCTAGTCATTTTCGACCCAAAATGCATCTAAATGTTTAGCAATGATGCCCCAATACCGCGGCTATGCTTAGTTTATGATTTAAAAGTCTAAATTCCTAGTTATGATGAAATTAGGCCACGGGTCGGCGGTGCCAAAAGCTACAAAATACTGTGAATGGCTTACGTCAATGCATAGAGCTCTTACTTGCGGTTGCAATGCAGCAAACGCATTCGCAATGTGACAAATGGAGAGGGAGTAGGAAGCACAAGAAGGATAGAAGTGAGTGCCGTTAGCTCACACTTTGTATTTCTTATCCAAAAAGTTATAAAAAACTTACAAAAATTGGCTTTTATACCTTAGCCAAGGTTTTTGAGTGGTCAAAACCAATAATCTAGAGTTCTACCAAAGCTGGAAATTGATTGGCTGATACAATCTAGAAGCTTGTAGCCCCGGGTCATTAATTACAAAGTTTACCAAGAAAATAGGACTTACAATATTCCCAATTTATCAAAATAATAATTGTTTTACAAGGAGAACTCCAAAAAATGGTATCCGCATTAGCTTGCTGCTAACATTCCCCCCCTCCTCGCCTGTATCGTCCCTTGACACAGCTTTATGGGCTGAAGTAGTCTTTGGGTTGACGGCGGGCGAGGCAGTCTTTCAGTGCTTCCAGTGCCTTTTGGTATCTGATTCTGCGTTCTTTGTCAAACACTTGCAGAAATTGCATGGTGACTTGGTTTTTCAATTCCAGCGCTGAGTATCCTACAAATCTGGATGTGAGGTTGCTTATCACAGGTGCAAATATCTTCATTCGCCAGGTGAAGAATCCAGTGTAGAATGCTTCCTCAAAGGCTAGCATATTATGCGAGGGCAGGAACATGCATCTGGCATAGAATCCATAAAGGATTTCTTCTGAAGGCCTTTGTTCCCTTCCAAGAATGAGAGCCATGGGGCTCCTATCTGCTCAGGATCATTGAAAACATGTATGCATGTGAGTAGCATCCTGCAGATCTTATATAGCATTGCACAGGAAAGATCTGGAAGACTCTTGAAGAATTTCATGGCGCCCGTTAGGGTTTTCACCATGTATTCCTCCGTCTCTTGGCCTCTCTCTAGAGCTGGCAGCCTAGGGAAGTTGAGCCATGTTGGCCTCTTCTTCGCTCGCTATGTCCTTACTCTGGGTACAGGACAAAATGTTGGATCTTTCTGTAAGTCTGTAGGTGCTCTTGTGAACAGAATAACGTATCTTGAATTCTTGTTCAGCCAGCTTAACCTCCACTTCGGGTGGTCTTTACTTGCATATCCTTGTATAGCTTTTCTTTTACGTGTAAAAGTTCTACCTTGATGAGAGGGTATGGCAAGGATAGCTAGTGCCATTTAGCATTGATTTGATTGGGAGTGAGTTGAGTGACGTTGATAGTGTAAAACTCTCAACTCCCAATCCATAGCCGCCTTCCACTGCTCACCCACCTCTAAGGTGATATTTTCCTTCAGTGTGTCTTCTTCAGCTTTTGACAGTTGAACCATTAGTGGACCATTGGCGGGCCATTGGCACTGTATCTTCGTTTGTAATGTGGACCTGAAAGTCTTCATCACCACTCGGGTCTGCTGTAAATTGTGTCTCAAATTCAACAAACGAAACCGAGGGAGTGTCAATTTGGGGCGGCTCTGAAGTGCCTGCCTCTTCCTCTGTGTCGGGCTTTCCATCTCTGAGGAGTTGATTCATACGCTTCAGTTCTGCAATCTCCTTTAGGAGCTCCTCCTCTCTTTGGACCCGCATCAGTTCCAGGTCTCTGTGCTGTGACTGTTCAAGCTTCAATTCCAATTCTAAATCTCTGTTTTTCTTCTCAAGTGCATTGTACACTTCATCTGTTCCCTTAATCGAGGCCACGACTTGATTTTCTCTGATTTGTCGCACGAAAATGGCATGATCATTGATTCTCTGTTTGGAATATTGCAGAGAAGCATTGGCTACATCTAGCTGCACTTGAATTTTTTGAGCTGACAGAGAGGTGGTTAGAAGTTCATTCGTCACTTCTGTCAGCTGCTCATCTTTCACCTTGCAGGCATCAGATAACTGAGTGAGGAGGTCACCTAACTCCTCCATTTCCTTTTGTTGTTCGTCCTTGGCTATCTGATGCTGTTCCGCTTCTGTCTTTAGCCCTTGCACTTGCCTTTGGAGATCATTGATAGTAATCATCCTGTCTTCGAGCTGTCCTTGAAGAGCATCGATGAACATTTCTAGTTCCTTGGCCTTTGTGCTGCGATTTAAGGCTGCTGAGCGGAGTTTCTCCGTCATGTCTTGCATCTGCCTTGCATACTCGTTTACTTGTAAAATAACTTTGTCATTGGACTGCCACTCCTCCTGTCTTGCTAGTTGGGATGTGGCTGCAACCTCTTGTGTTGCTTCTTGTTGTGTTGTAAGTGCTGGTGGCACTATAGAGGTGGATGGCTGTTCTTTTCCTTGGCCATCCTGAGGTTTTGATGGCTCGGCAAGTTTCTGGCTGAGTGGAAATTGTTGTGGGCTCAACCCTTATTGAGTCTTCAGGTGTTGGCCTTTCTGCCTTCTCTGGCTCGGGCTCTTTCTCATGTGTAGTGGTATGCTCTTTTTCTATATCTACCTCCTTATCAGTTTCTTGTGTCATCTTTTTAGTTTCTGCCTGCTGCCTGCTCTGGTTCTGGCTCAGCATCTTTTTCCTCATGACGTTCGGTGTGGTCAACTTTTTGTGTAGCTTCTGTTTGGTGGGTGAATTCAGAATCTTTTTCTTTTTCGGTATCGGCTTCTTCATTGGTATCTTGGCCTGGCGGTGATGGTGGTGGACTAGGCATGGGATGGTCCTGTTGTTTCGGCGGCGGTGAGGTGGGTCGAGGAGATGCCTAGCTTTGCTCTTGGGTAGCCGCTTCCTCAGCTTTCTTTGCCGCTTCTTTGGCCTCTTTCAGCTTTAAGGCTTTGGCCTCTTGGTACATTCTTTCTAAATAATCTGTTGGATCCTCGGCCTCTTTTCTTGTATGATGCTTTGTTCGAGGTCCTTTCAGGCCTGTGGGTACCCACTTTTCTAAGTCCTTTCCTTGTGCTTGCCTACTGTGCTCGTAATCTTTTTTTCTCTTTCAAATCGTGCTTGTTTTTGAGGTGGCTCCTCTTGGTGGGCAGCCACTACTTTCCTCTTCATCTCTTCCCTTCTAGCTCTCTTTTTTTCGTTGTCAGAGATTTTGTTGCAGTGCCGCTTTGATGAGCTGTCCTCTGATTCATCTCCTCATTTAAAAGTTCTTTTACCTGATCTTGTAGCTCTTGGAGAGGGTTGTGCTGCCAAGATTATGTGATTTTACCCTCCTTCTTGGTGGCCTTCAATGTTGTCAAGACATACTGCACGTGGTCCACAGGCTGGCCTTGTTGTTGACTTCAGAGCTTGAGTAAAGGTGGTGGCCACGGCGTGATTTGGTGTCGTGTACCTTGGTGGCCTTTTTGCCAGGAAATGGAAGTGTTGATGGTACAGATGGGCTGGCTCTTCCACCTGTTTGTGGATGAGATCCGTGAATGTAGCCACGGTTGTCTCCTTGGTAAATGTGCCTGCAGTTTCTTGTCTCTTGCCCGCATGGTCATTCCTTCAGTGGGCAGTCTGAGTGCCTCTGCCACTATTTCTTTTGTAATTACTACCTCGGCCTTGTTTCCTTCAGTGTCTGTTATCTGGGCGGTTCCGTCTTCTTTGATTGTGGACATAATCTCGTAAGCTTTCTGAAAGTCCACTCGCAAGTCTCTTATTCATAGAAATGTCTAAACCCCAACCTGCGGTTAGCCTCTTTGGTTTTTGGCTTTGCAGCTACATCCTAGACCTCCTTGGGCAGGAGTTGCAACTCCACCTGATGCCCTTCTTCACTCTTAAACCTGCCAGTGAAGACCGTGGTGTGGTGTTCTTCCACCTGTTCTTTAGAAAGATAGGATGCTTTTGCCGCCTTGATTGACTTTGGGTCCAATTGATACGCAGGCAGTTCTTGTAGTTTCTCTTTTTGGTTTAGCTTCTTCTTGGCCTTCTCCGCGGCTTGCATTGCTCCTGTTCAGTGAATAGAGTGCAAAGTTAGCAAATTTGCCGGATTTTTCTCTGGAATGTCCTTTTAGACTGAAATGCTGATAATTTGGTCCAAATTGCTTCAAATCAATTTTCGAACAAGCAAAGATGGCAAGGAACAGAACTGTATGGTCAAAACAAAAATTTGCAACCAAAGTAAATAATCGCGATTATTTACAGCTGAGGAAAATTTTCAATTTTTTGCAAACTCGGCTTTATAGGCTTGAAGTATATGCCAATTACATGCTCCAAGGGGAATATGGGCTCATTTGGATGCACAGGGTCAAAATGGTACCAGATTTTGGCTTTAGGTCTCTGAAACAGTAGATATAAAGGAAATCTGAAATTTTGAACTCCAAATTAACTCAAAGTTGGCTAGTGGGCATATCACAACATGTACTTTGGATGTATCATGGCCAAATATCAAAATTCCCCAATTTTGATGATCGCAATTATTAACTTTTCTTCCAAAATTGACATTTTTTGGCACAAATTGGTTCTATGCATGGTATAGACCTTGGGTATGAGGTATGAGGTGATTTGGATCAAGAAAAGTTGTTCATAACCGAGATTTTGGCTTGCGGTATCGGGTAACGAACGTGCCCCTCATGTCTTGTGTGAGATAGCGCTGGAAAAGGTCAACTGTGGGCTCCGAAAATGTCGCGCAAAAGAGGCCGGAAATCTCTCTCTGCAAAGGCTCCAAGTGGAAATGAGATGGTTTTAGCCTACCATGGATATCTATTCCTGGACTTCCCGAACCGAATTTCCGCAGATTCCCCTGTTAGTCCTACTAGGCCGTGAAATCTATGTTAGACTCAAAAATTTCTCTGATCGGATTCCTGTAGCTCATTTTGCAAGAATTTTACAAAAGTAGGCATGGTCGCCTAATTTAGGCTTCCCGTTTCTGTCTTCTGATTTTATTTAAAATTTTTGTGCTTGTTCGCCTTGTCCTTGTGATAACCATCGTGCCTTCAATTTTCCATCTGAGCTTTCTTGCTATTTATTATTAATTTTGACCTGTTTATTTAAAAAAATAAAGAAAATAGCAAAATTCTCTAAAAAAGTAAAGTAAAAATCCAATAATTAAGAAAATCACTTGAAAAACACAGCTTTATTGTTTTTTGTTGGATATCTGCATTTTTAAGCCTCCTTATCAACAAAAATGATGAAAAATATCCAAAAAAGGACTATTTTTGATGATTTTTGATAGTATATACACTATTTACACTCATCGGGAAGATATTATAATGGATTTTTCCTTCTCAATGAATTATAAGGGCATTATTAAGTAATTTTACAAAAAATCACACGTTAACATGGAACTTTTTTCTCCCTCTTCAGACATTGCCCTTAATTACTTAGTGCTTAGTGCCCTTCCACCCCTCCTAGATGGCATACTCCGGGACGATTGCATGCATGGGTTGAACAATTGTGTCTATGCATAGCCGTGATTGTCTCTACCATGATATGAAGATCAATGCAATTCAAATCAATATGTTGTGCTAGAGCTGGGTCTTGAGTAAATAACTCAAGGGTTTCCGATGTCGAGGTTTGCTGTTGATGTCTTCCAAAGAGCAAATCTTGTAGCTTTTGTGCTCTCTGTTTGATTGTACCATCAGGGTGTTTTAGCATGCTGATTGCTTGAGCTGTTGATAGCACGTTAGACTGTTGTCGAGCTTTTTCTCGCCATTGGTAGCTCGATCGGCTTGGTGCTGCATGATGTGTTAGAGTCTCTTGATACTTAACTTGCCACTGTTTGATTGGTTTCGCGGTGTGTGGAGAAGATAAGTGCTCCTTTTTCTTCCAAGCCCTTTTCATGTTAGGTTCCTTCGTCGTAGATGCTCGATTCTATGTTCGAATCCTTGGAACCGTCTTATGTTTCTTCGGTGAAGATTTAGGCACCCATATCTGAATTGGTTTATCCTTAAGTTGTGCTTTTCGTACCCAAATCTACGTGACTCCTTGCATGCTACTTGTAGCATTTGTTTGTCGAGGAGATGAAGAAGATTTTATTCGTGGATTGGTCTTCTGATTGCATCTTTTCCATTCCTCCTTGCTTGGTGCAATTGGAACAATGAGTTGCCCTTCTTTAGGTGATAGCTTTAGCTGATTCGTATCCCAATCTGGTACTGCTTTGTATGTACGCATCCAGTGAATTCCAAGAATCATTGTCTCATTCATGTGTTCATCTGGCAAGCATACGAACTGATCCGGACATAAACATCCATGTACTACCACGTTCAAGTTGACTACTCCCAATGTTGGAGTTGGATTCTTGTTGCATCCTTTGATTGTCGCTATTCCTGTTGTCAATGCTTGACTTGTTGTCTTCTTGTATGTGGAATAACTAACCGCATTCACTCTAGCTCCTATGTCTACCAAAGCATTGGTGCTATGATTGTTGAGTTGTACTTTTATGCGCAAATCCATTCCATCTAACCAGTCGTCATCTGTTGAAACTGTGTCTTTAGGTAATTCCCATTGTCGATCATCTAATTCCAAAGTGTTGATGGGAATTAGTATCTCTTGATTCTTGAGAGCAGCTTTACACTTGAGTACCCGAAGTCTAGCTTCATCTTGGGCTTCATCAATAACCTGATGTCGCTTGATCTTCCTTTGTTTGACTCCTTGCATTCTCTCTAGCAAGTCATTGGTTAGTGGCAAATTGTATTTCTTTAAACGACATCCACTAATCCAATTATCCATTGGGTCACCATCTAGGGTGGACAATTTTACTACTCCACTTGATCTTCAATGATAAATGGTCTATTTTCTTTTTTTTTTAACTTGGGAATGTGTTGCTTAAGAGAATAGACTAGAACTAAGTTCCCTTTCTTGAAAATTTTTGTGATTAAGTGGGAATCAAAAAATTGTTTTTGTTTCCGCTTTTGTGCATAGATATGAGCTATAGTAGTGAGGCGGTCCGGGGCGGGCAACAAGAAGAGTGGCCTCTAGACACCCTTCAAGGCTCCCGTGCTGCTCAATGGGGCTGGGGCACAACACAACACAAACCAAAACAACAAACCCACCGCCAAATCCCAACTAGACAAGGGGAACCACCTAGTTTAAGAGCGAACTAGGACGCAAAAGAGGAGAATCGTTAGAGCAACCCACAAACAAGCAAGGAATTTACACTAACCCTAACACCAATAGAATACTCTCACACACTAAAACACGAGAGAGAGAGAGAGAGATAGAGAGAGAGAGAGAGAGAGAGAGATAGTGCTCGGGCTGCTTTGAAACGTATCGGCAATGATCAAGCAAACACAACTATATATTTAAGAAAGAGAGAGAAAGGGGGAGGGGGTGCTTGTTGCATTAATACCTTCTTACAAATCTGTCATGACAAATCAAAGTGAGATTAGTACTTGTTCAACATAGCTTGCGTAAATTTCACCACAACACATCACAAGAAAAGCCACCCCAATCACTGTCTTAAGGCCAGGGGAGTCCTCTCCACCCTGTCGCTCTCTTACAGTATGTGGGATTTATGGCTAGATTGATGACAACACCAGAGACAAGCTATCAAGAACTTAACAAAAAAAAAAAAAAACCAAGACACTTACGCATCATTGTTGTCCATTACTTCACGTTGGAAGGGAGACAAAGTATCCAAGCTTAGTCCAAATCCACCCTCCTTGATTCAGCGAATGTTGGGCTTACACTAGTAGGAAAAATGATAGATTTCCTACTCTCAATTGAATGATCACTCTCTCTCTTACAATGGCATAGATTTCCCTTGCTAATCCCCTATTACAACACATGCACATGCATAAGACAATGAGCTTCCACTCAAGGGCTCCTTCTAGAGAGGTTGAGCTTGGCTTCTCAAGCTATAGCATAGTGCTCTTGCTTATGGCTCCCCCCTTGAATTATTTTGGGTGAAAGAGGAAAAGGTATGCAAGTAAATAATATAATAAAAGTAACCAATGAGTAGAAATCAATTTTTTGTTTTCACGAGGGTGAGGGTGAAAATGTGGGAGTGATTTGTATAAAGGAAAAATATGAGGTTAGAGTATGTACATATTGGCAAAAAAAATATAATTATGGTGTAAGAGGATGAAAGAAGGTGTACATAGGTTTAATTAAACACACACCTAAGTAGAAATATTTAAATAAAATACCAAAATAATTATAAAAAATCCCTATATTTAGGCCATATATACAATGAAATATTTACACACAAAGAGGCCATAATATACTTTTATTTTTTTATTTTTATTTTTTTTTTGGCTCACCTAGCCCAGTGACTAGCTAGCTGAGGGTTTTTAACAAGATATGGGAAAAGTCCCGTGACTCACGCACGCCTATGTACAGTGAAATGGTAGGGATAACCACAGTGTTTGGGTGATTTTGGTAGGGTGAGGTAACTCACTGTGGCAATTACAAAGAGCCGAAAAAACGGCTATCATTAGCCCTCCCCCTGGATGATGGTATATTCATGTACCATCATAGAGCATCTTTTCCAAAGAGAGTGCTTCAGAGTCCTTGACGAGATCTTCATTGTTTGGCCCCTCAGAATTTTGGCTGGAGTTACACTCATGCTTCATGTAACAATACTTACATAAGACAGCGGCCTTTGGACAGATCTTTGGTAGATCCTTTGGTAGAAGGCAACTCAAATAGGGCTTCAAGCGATACCCGTTTACTTTCCTGGAGTGCTCTTTACCATTCAAGTCCATAAGCTGATAGTAACTTGAATTGAAATCCTTCTTGACTATGTATGGCCCTTGCCATCTTGTTTCAAACTTAGCATCAAAACGATTGTCAAGTCGATTGTCATACCTTAGCACAAGCTCTCCTTCCTTGATGCCTTTGTCCTTCAGTTTCTTGTCGTGCGTTTCTTTCGCTTGTGTGGCTTTCCTCTTGTAGCACTCATATGCTGCTTCTCTTTTCCACTCAAGCTCCACTAACGTAAGAAGTCGATCCATCCATACCTCTTGATCATCTTGTGCTCCTTTGCCATGAAGTCGCATTGTTGGAATGTTGAGCTCGATAGGCTGCAAAGCCTCTTGACCATAGACCAAGTGAAATGGTGTGAACTCCGTGGCTTCCCTATATGTGGTTCGATATGCCCACAAGGCACCATCCAAGAAGTCATCCCATAATTTTGTCTTGTTTTGCACCATCTTTCTAATGATTCCTGCAATGACACCATTAGCCTTCTCCACCAAACCATTTGACTATGGGTAGTATGGTGTGCTATGACGATGTAGAATGTGAAGCTCTTCACAAACTTCTGTGAGCAATCCTTTTCTAAACCCTGGACCATTATCAGAAACAATCTCCAAAGGTGTGCCAAATCTACAACAAATGTGAGTGTAGACGAATTTGCTCACTGTCTTTTCATTTACCTTTGCCACACTTTGTGCTTCCACCCACCTAGTCATATAGTCTACAGCCACTAGAATGTAGAGTTTACCATTTTTTGTCCTAGGCAGAGGACCCATAGCATCAATGCCCCACTTTTCAAAGGGTCCATTTTCAAGCACTATTTGCCTCGGGCCATGCACCAACCTTCTATTTACATTTATCTGACAAGTGTGACAGCTTTTACACCAATGTTGAACATCCACATGCAAACTTGGCCAAACATACCCCGAAAGCAAAATCTTCTTCACAGTTAATTCTTGGGCAAAATGACCACCACATGCCTCTTCATGCAAACCTTTTAGAATGGCTGGAATTTCCTTGATAGTTGGTACTCGTCTGCACACTTGATCCTTCCCTCTTTGATAGAGGGAGCCTTCTAGGAAGAGATATACGCTTGCCTTCTTCATGAGTCTCCTCTTCGGAGCTTTTGTGAAGTCTGGTGGAAACTCACCCTCCAAAATGTAGCCAATGATGGGAGCCAATGACTCCAATCCCTGGTACCTCGGTTGCTTCACAGCAGCCGCCACCATGATGACATGCACTTCTTTCTTTACACATGCAACGGCTTGTTGTGCAAGTAAATCGGCATCTTCATTCTGTTTCCTAGGAATATGATATAGTTGCACTTCTTCAAATTGATTAAACAATCTACGAATGGCAAGAACTTTTGTCCGTAAGCTCTCATTCTTGCATGCCCAAATGCCTAAAATCTGTTTAACAATGAGAAGTGCATCTCCCTTTACCATGAGGCGTTGTATCCCTTGGCCAATGCACATCTTCAAACCATGAAGTAGAGTGTCATATTCTGCTTCATTGTTGCTAGCTGAACTTGGTAGATTGAACTTCTCTTTCATGACCACCTCTCCACTTGGGTTGAGCAACACTAGCCCTCCCCCTGCTTTTCCTGTGGCTCGACGAAAAGCTCCATCAAAGAACAAAGTAAAAGCATTAGGAATACTTTTTGGTGGTGGCAATGGTAGGGTCTTTACTTCAGGCACCTTAATCTCCTTTTTGTGCACGCTATAAGTGAGAATCCCTGCCAATTGTGCAGGCACACTATCTTCTACCTTGAAAGAGTATTGAAACTCTTGCAACTCCATAATCCACTTTGAGATCCTAGTACTAAGATTCATTTGAGATGACACCCAAGGGAACAAATTTTCTGCAGTGAGAATTACAAAAGGTTTTGGTAGCAGGTAGGATCTAAACTTTCTCACCACAAACATGAGAGAAAGCATCATGAGTTCTGCTTCTGTGTAGTCTCTCTCCAAAGCATTCATGACCCTACTAGCAAAGTAGATGGGTCGCATCCTTGTACTGTGGGGATCTTGTTGTAGCAATACAGCACCAATTGTTTCTTTCCCAGCACTAGAGCTAACAAAGAATGTGTACTCCCAACAAGGAGGCATGAGTGTTGGTAGCTCTGACAAAATGACTTTAATGTTACAAAAGTATTCTTCAAGCTCATCAGACCATGCAAATTCTACTTGTTGTGTCAACTTTTGCAAAGGGTGAAGTAACTCCGAGGCTAAGTGAATGAAGCGTGACATATACTTCACCTTTTGAATGAATGAGATGACCTCCTTAAGACTCTTGGGTGATGGTAGCTCAATAAGAGCCTTTGCCTTCGAAGGATCCACTTCAATGCCTTTGTAAGAAACTTTATGACCAAGCAAGATTACTTCATCCTCACCTATATGGCACTTGTCGGGGTTGAGTTGACCTCCCATGTCGTAGAGCTTCTTTAAACCTTCTTCTACCCTTTGTAGATGCAATGATTTTGAGCTATAAATACAGAAATCATCAATGAACACCCTAATTGACTTTCCAAAGAATGCTTGAAACACCATATTCATGAAACGTTGGAATGTTGCAGGAGCATTTGTCAGACCAAATGGCATGACTCTAAAAGCATAACAACCCCAAGGAGTGATAAAGGTTGTTTTCAATTGATCCTCCAGTGCAATCCCTATTTGAAAGTAACCTGAGTAACCATCGCACACAGTGTACTTCTCATGACCAGCTACCTCATTTAGTATCTCATCCTGGAATGGGAGGGGAAAGTGATCTCTCTTTGTTGCCTCATTGAGGGGTCGGTAATCCACACACACCCTCCACTTGCCGTTCTTCTTAGGAGTGACAACAACAGGAGAGACCCACTCTGAATTCTCCACTGGATAAATGAACCCTGCTGCTAGAAGCTTTCTTACCTCCTTGAGTAAAGCCTGCTCCTTGATGACTCCTAGCCTTCGTAGCTTCTGAGCCTTAGGTGTGGCCTCTGGCTTCAACTCAATTTTGTGTTGAACAGCATCTACTCCACGCACATCGGTGTAGTCTTTAGCAAAAAGCCTAGGAAACTTCCTTAACACACATTTGAACTCCTCTCTTTCATCCTTTGTAAGTGTTGTTGATAGCATACCTTCCAGCATCCCTTCATCTTGATCACCTTTGTTCTCTTGAGGACCTACCTCCTCCAAGCCTTGACAAGAGGTCTCTTGGTTGCTTGGCTTAAACCTTACCCCCATGACTTCGATGGAAGACTCCTCTTCAGTAATGCTGCCGCTACTTTCTTCTTCTGAAGTGCTATCGGTCCAACCTTCTTCCGTCTCACTTTGAGATGATTCTTCATGGAGATCCTCTTGGTGTTGCTCCTTCATGTCAAAGACAACCTTCTTGTGATTGTCATTCCTGCAAATTAGCTTTCCACTCTCCCAATCCTGCAAAGCTCGCATTTTCATTAGCCATGGTCTTCCTAGGATAAATGGGTAGCCATTTCCCTTGGTAGACATGACATAGAAATCCACTGCCTTCTTAATGCCAAAGGCCTCCACAAAAACATTTTTACAAATGCCTACGCACCTAGCCTTGCTATTGTTTGCCATCTTGACCCTAATTTCAGGTGTCTCATGGATGTGCATGCCTAGTTTTTGCATGAGTCCCTCTGTCATGATGCAAATTTGTGCACCCCCATCCACTAGACCTTTCCTAACCAATCTCCCTTTGATGTAACAGTCTAGCACCGGTGTAATGTCCTCATTCATTTCAGCTTGTGCAATTTTTACAACAGGCACACTCTCTTTTACCTTTCTCCTAGTGCTAACTGCCCTTGTTAAATCCCTCCTAACTTGTGGACATAATGCAAGAAATTGAGGCCATGAAATATCAGGACCCTTACCTCTCATGTCTTCCAACAAGTTGTACGGAGCCATACCATGTCCAAGAGGGAAGTCTTGGAGGTTGATACGACGTCGAGTCCTCTTGGTTTCCTTGGTTTCCTTTGCCTTCTTGCCTTGTCCATGGTCACTCTGTGATGTGACTCCTTCTTTCTCTTTACCTTTTCCTCGGCCACGCTTAATTCCATTGGCTTCCATGTCAACCTCATTTGAATTTGTCACCTCTACCACATGCACATTTGGATCTGGCAAAGGTGGAACTCCTTCTACCCCTTGTGGAGGTGGTCTTGGTCCATTTGGCCTTTGTAGAAGCCTTGGTTGTTGACCAGTTCCTTCACCTGCATTCATCACTGGGTAATTCAAGTTAGGCCTCCCTGGCTCCCCACGGGGCCAAGGACAATTATACATCCCATGTCCAGACTCTCCGCAATTCCAACATTGCAAGACTCTCCTAGGTCGTGGATCTCGCTCTTCAGACTTCTTTGCTTGTCCCTTTGGACCTACAGCTTGTGCAAGGTGAATTGACAGGCTGCTTAAAGATTCGTTTAACTTCTCAATTACTTCCGCCGTTACCTCAAGAAGCTCCCTCGATGTTGATGCTTGTGACTTACCTTTGGGTCTAAGACCTTCTATTGGAACCTCTCCCCTTAAGCACTTGAGTTTCCTATACTTCTCAGCAGCCCTAGTTTCAGCTGCATCAAAAGTAGCAGGTGCACCCGCCTCAACTTTTACCTTAAGGTCAGGAAAGAGTCCGGCTATGAACCTCTCCTTCTTTAAAAATTCTGCACCATCACCAGGGTTAGCAACATTTCGTATCCATAGAGCCCAAAGACGTAGAAACTCTTGCTTGTACAAGTAGTAGTCATCTAAGTCTTTTTGCTTATGAGAAACAATGTCTTGCCATAGTTTTTGAGTGTTTTGGGGATCAAAGAAGTATCTCTTAAAACGATTCAAAACTTCTGTGTAATTCCCCTTAACTTCCTCAGGCAAAGAGTCAAACCAAGTACTAGCATCTTTCCTAAGGACCACCTCAAACATTTCTACACGTTCTTGATCGGTTACTATCCTCTTGATACGGCAAGACATCTTGAAATTTGCTAAAAATAATTCTGCATCCTCTCCAGGCTCTCCAAAGAAAAGAGGATATCCAGACATTTGGCGTTGGCTCTCCATTATTATGAAAGATTACAACACGAGTTACAATAAGGGATACAATAGAGATCTAGAACCACTCGCCTGCAAATGAAGAAGTGAGAAAATACCACTCTAGGTTTTCTTCTTCAGCTATCCAAGCTTCAATAAGGTCTCGATTTGTTTGATCAAAACAAAAGGGTAGACTATTGATGAGCTCTAAGAAGGGTTGAAATTCTTCAAAGCTAAGGCGATAAACAGAAATCTCTAGAACTTCATTTTCTGGATCCAAAAGAGCAACCACGTCCCAAGTGATAAATTGCACTTGCTCTACAATTCCCAATGCACAAGCGGTTTGTATAAAAACTAGATCTTCATGCTCGTCGAAGGCCGTGAGAAAGTAGCAATTGACTAGGAGCTCCTTTCCTTCGAGTTCCACACAGTCGGAGTGAGGCAACCTTCTCACAATTTCATAAAGAACATCCTCATCAAGTCCGATCAAGTTTGCAAGATTTAAAGACTCCACTTGTGCTACAAAATTCCTGGAAAAAAACTCCTTAGGATTATGGTTAAATCATTCAAAAGCATAAAGAGATTTACAATGTCTCTATGAACAAAGTGTCATAGAAAGTAGAGAAGGATGAGAATTTATACAAATTTGCAATCTTCTCTATGCTCTCTTTATTAAGACAAGCTCTGAATAGCTCCTTATCTCCTTTGTTGAAAGCGAAAGGAAGACTATTAATAAGACGCAAATGAGGGAAAAATTCACCAAATGTGAGTCTATGAAGCATGAACTCTGGCCGCAAGTTTCCTGAAGAGTCTTCCTCAATGGTGAAATGCACTCTCCAAACGCCAAATTTCACTCTATTTACCAATCTTAGGGCACACACTAGTTGGATGAATGCGCGGTCTTCCTTAGTGCCCAACAACAAGAGGAAAATGGAATCCACGCGTAGGACCTTCCGTCTTAACTTCACCACCCTCTTGTTATGAGGGAGACGCCTTACTACTTGCTCCTGCAACTCAATTGGTAATAGAGCTAGATCTCTAAGGATTGAACTTTCACTGCACACACATTCCCAGTTAGAATAAATGATCGTTTTTTTGTTTCTTGTAACAACTTGGACAAAGAAAAAACAAACATACACACTACTTTGTCGGGCTGCATTTCATTTTAAAATAAAATGAACACATGTACATCAAAGGAAGTGTGGTAGTTGATGAGAGGTAGAATGACAGGGTTTGGTGATGCAAGAATTTCTCCTGCTCTTTGGGCACCAAACATGAACACCATTCGTTGTTGAAAATGGATCTTTCTACTAATTGCAACGTTTATTCTAATGTGTGGAGTAAATTGAAAGGGAAAAACCTCTATTCCTGGGCCATTATCCATGGCCTATGCATGTCCTAATGCTTAAAACAAAACAAAAATATAGACGTCCAAACTAAGGTCGTACCTAATGAGAGGCAAAATAAAAGGATTTACTGAAGCGTTTATCTCGGCCAACCTAAGAGGACCTAAAATTCTACGAATGACACGTTGAAATTGCAACTTAGTACTAACAATTATGTGTACCTTTTGCCTTGCAATGGGAATGAAGGGATCATACAAATCTTCGTGATTCATGCAAACTACTTGACTATGCTTAAGGTTGATTCTACACAAAAATACACAAGCCGTCCTCAGTGGGGGCACCAATTTGAGGCGGTCCGGGGCGGGCAACAAGAAGAGTGGCGTCTAGACACCCTTCAAGGCTCCCGTGCTGCTCAATGGGGCTGGGGCACAACACAACACAAACCAAAACAACAAACCCACCGCCAAATCCCAACTACACAAGGGGCACCACCTAGTTTAAGAGCGAACTAGGACGCAAAAGAGGAGAATCGTTAGAGCAACCCACAAACAAGCAAGGAATTTACACTAACCCTAACACCAATGGAATACTCTCACACACTAAAACACGAGAGAGAGAGAGAGAGAGAGAGAGAGAGAGAGAGAGAGAGAGAGAGAGATAGAGAGAGAGAGAGAGAGAGAGAGAGATAGTGCTCGGGCTGCTTTGAAACGTATCGGCAATGATCAAGCAAACACAACTATATATTTAAGAAAGAGAGAGAAAGGGGGAGGGGGTGCTTGTTGCATTAATACCTTCTTACAAATCCGTCATGACAAATCAAAGTGAGATTAGTACTTGTTCAACATAGCTTGCGTAAATTTCACCACAACACATCACAAGAAAAGCCACCCCAATCACTGTCTTAAGGCCAGGGGAGTCCTCTCCACCCTGTCGCCCTCTTACAGTATGTGGGATTTATGGCTAGATTGATGACAACACCAGAGACAAGCTATCAAGAACTTAACAAAAAAAAAAAAAACACCAAGACACTTACGCATCATTGTTGTCCATTACTTCACGTTGGAAGGGAGACAAAGTATCCAAGCTTAGTCCAAATCCACCCTCCTTGATTTAGCGAATGTTGGGCTTACACTAGTAGGAAAAATGATAGATTTCCTACTCTCAATTGAATGATCACTCTCTCTCTTACAATGGCATAGATTTCCCTTGCTAATCCCCTATTACAACACATGCACATGCATAAGACAATGAGCTTCCACTCAAGAGCTCCTTCTAGAGAGGTTGAGCTTGGCTTCTCAAGCTATAGCATAGTGCTCTTGCTTATGGCTCCCCCCTTGAATTATTTTGGGTGAAAGAGGAAAAGGTATGCAAGTAAATAATATAATAAAAGTAACCAATGAGTAGAAATCAATTTTTTGTTTTCACGAGGGTGAGGGTGAAAATGTGGGAGTGATTTGTATAAAGGAAAAATATGAGGTTAGAGTATGTACATATTGGCAAAAAAAATATAATTATGGTGTAAGAGGATGAAAGAAGGTGTACATAGGTTTAATTAAACACACACCTAAGTAGAAATATTTAAATAAAATACCAAAATAATTATAAAAAATCCCTATATTTAGGCCATATATACAATGAAATATTTACACACAAAGAGGCCATAATATACTTTTATTTTTTTATTTTTTTTATTTTTTTTGGCTCACCTAGCCCAGTGACTAGCTAGCTGAGGGTTTTTAAGAAGATATGGGAAAAGTCCCGTGACTCACGCACGCCTATGTACAGTGAAATGGTAGGGATAACCACAGTGTTTGGGTGATTTTGGTAGGGTGAGGTAACTCACTGTGGCAATTACAAAGAGCCGAAAAAACGGCTATCAGTAGTTAGCCTTTGCTCATCTAGCTTTTCCAAATCTTCAAGTCTTTCTGACAATTCATGTCCAGTCCACTCAAGATTCTGTGCTACCCTTAATGTCGGCAATAGAAATTCTATTGGGAGTATGGCATCAAGACCATAAACAAGGTTAAAGGGTGTAGCATTTAGAGCTGTTTTGAATGAAACTCAATAAGCCCATAGAGAAGCATGGAGATTCATTTCCCAGTCTGTCCTTCCTGAACTAACCACTTTGGTCAGTACTGAGCTAAGAATTTTATTCGTATGCTCAGCTTGTCTGTTTGCTTGTGGGTGATAGGGAGCGGATTTTTTATGGATAACCATAAACTCGAGGAAATGAGTTTCCCGATCACTAACAATCTCTATTGGCAGTGCATATCTCGTGAATACATACTCATATAAGAATGCAGCAGTGGTTCTGGCATCATTCTTTTGAGTCGCTTTAGCCTCGGCCCACTTGGTCAAATAGTCTGTAGTTACAATGATATATTGAGCTTGGGTTCTATAAGCAGGTGGCTGTATCGGTCCTACAAAATCTATACCCCATTTTGCGAAGGCTCTAGCCCCATCATCGGTCTTAAGGGCATGTTGTCTACTCATGTTGGCATTTTTGCTCGTTGACAAGCATCACACCTCCGAACATATTCTTTAGCATCGGCAAAAAGTGTTGGCCACCATATGCCTGTCATCAGGATTTCTCTTGCGGTGGTCTCACTAGAAAAGTGACCTCTAGCTAATCCAACATGTGCTTGTTTTGTAATCATTTGCACAAAGACGCAAATGTTGATCTGTACCTCTCCAATACAATTGGTTCCCAGTAAGAGCATAGTCTCTTGCTTCAGTTTCAATTTCTCTTTGACGACGTTTACTCATATCCTTAGGAAATGTTCGGCTTGATAAGTAAGTAACCAAATAATTACTCCTCTTAGGAACAGGTGACATTTGAAACAATGTTACATGAGGAATGGGTGGTCATTTTTGACATTGAGGGCAATCTTTTACAAAAGATCTGACATCTCTCCTCATAGTCGGCCAGAATACTCCAAGTCTCAAGATTCATTGCATAGTTTGGTCTTCCGCAAAGTGAAGTCCTACTATGGTAACATGTGCTTGACTTAGGTATTGATCCTTTTCTTCAGGTTTAATGCATAAAAGCAATATCCCATCTCGAGTTCTTTTATATAGCCTTCCAGCTAGTAATTGATACATAGTCGATTGCTCGATTAAATCAATTGTAATAGGAAGTGGTATTTGTGAATCCACTTGAGCTATTGGCATCAATGACACAATGTTTTCCGACCATCTAGGTATCATTTCCACGAAGAACAAATAGGCATCTGGTAGATCATCGTCTACCCCTTTAGGTGATTCCCCCAAAAAAATCCTTGACAAATGATCTGCTCGTAGTGCCTTTTTTTACAAACACAGTGAAATCAAATTTGAGAAGAATGATGAACCATCTCACTATTCTCCCTGTGCTGCATGGCTTGTTGACCAAATATAACAAAGCTTGGTGGTCCACAAAGAACACAACCTTGTTGGCTAATAGGTAATGTCTATACTTTTTAATGGCATAGATCATTCCTAGTCCTTCTCTTTCAGTGGTGGTGTAATTATTTTCTGCCATGTTCAATTGTCGGCTAGCATAAGAAATAGGAAAGTCAATTTTCCCATCTCCTGGTTGGGCTAGTATACAACTAATAGCAAAATTTGAAGCATCTACATGTACGTGAAATACCCTATCCCAATCGGGTGCTTTCAATATTGGAGCTGAGGTGAGAGCTTGCTTAAGCTTCATGAAGGATTCTTCACATGCTTCGGTCCATTCAAAGTGCGTAATCAATCTATACATGGGTTTTGCAATTATAGTGTACATGTAGATGAACCGTCGAAGGCTTGTACCCCCTTGCTTGTTGTTGGTCTAGGACAATCAGCAATGACATGAATCTTTTCAATATCGGTAGCTATGCCATTTTTAGACACTATATGTCCAAGAATTTTCCCTTGTCTTCCCATGAATGTGCACTTTTCAAGATTTAAGGAGATCCTATAAAGTCTACATTTCTCGAATACTTTTTGAGGTGTTCAAAATGATCAGCTTGGATTGACGAATGTACGCATAGATCACCCATGTATACTTCTAAGAATTCCCGAAGAAACTCTTTGAAATCATGGCTCATCAATATTTGAAATGTGGCTGGAGCATTAGTTAACCCAAACGGCATAACCCGATAGGCAAATATATCCCATTCTGTTGCAAAAGCAGTTTTATGATGATCTTTTGGGTCAACCAAAAGTTGATTGTATCTCAAAAAGCCATCTAAAAAGATGTAAGCTTCTTTTCCTGCCACTCGTTCTAAAACATGCTCAATTATCGGAAGAGGAAAGTTGTCTCTAATGGTAGCTGCATTCACCTTTTTGAGATTAACACACACTCGTAATTTCCCATTCTTCTTAGGTACTATCACAATTGGAGACACCCAATCTGCGTGTTCAATTTCGTAAATGAATTTGGCTTCCTTCAAGTTTTCAATCTCTTCTTTGATCTTTCTAGCAAATGTTTCGTTATAAGTGTGGTCTCTGTCTACTTGGTTTCGCATCGTCTCTATTGCGTATAGTATGTGACAGATTTCTGGATCGACACCCTTGAGATCCATGTAAGACCAAGCGAAGATATCCCGGTATTCCTTTAACAAGCTTAGCAAAAGCTTTTCTCTTCTTCTGTTAGGTCATTTGCAATGTAAGCAGGTCTAGGCTCTTCTCCTGGTTCAGCCAAGTCTACCCTTTTAGCGTTTTCAGGTCCTTCGTAAGACTCGCCTTGTTTTCGTAGTTCCCTAACAGGTTGTTCGATTATGATTCCGATCTTGGAGAGTATACTTTTGTAATGGGATGGAACATGCATTACATCCTTACCATCCTCTTCCGTGGTTTCCATTTCAGTTGTGTATATCTCCTTTAGAGCTTTTTTCAACTCTTGATATTTCTTTCTCCGCTCGACTCTGGTCATGAGTGTTTTTTTATCCTAAGATTTTTTGTGAGTATCCTTCCTTGCTTTTCTCGATGTTTGAGATATTTCTGAGTTTCTGTTTGAGGGATATATGCCCGTTATTTTGTCCTTGACACAATCATTTGCATCTATCTGTATTAGGAATTGTGTTTTACTGGAGACTGATGGCATAGGTCTAGTTTTTAGAATTTTGGTTTCTCTCTTTCGTCTATACCATTTTTGTCTTCTGGATTTCTGGTTCGGAAAGTCAAAAAACTTTTTCTCCCTTCCCTTGAAGAGTAACTGAGCTCTTGTATGCTCTTTTTCTGGCCCCGAGTCTTCTGAGGTAGCTAAGTGTCCATCTAACTCATCAATTGCATCCTAATAGAGGTCAGAAAAGACTTGTTGAGCTTTCATCAAGTCCTTTGTTTCCTCATCTTTGTTTTCAAAGTTAAGGACTGACATCATTTGGATGGGAATTATGTCGTAGCCATCCTCATTGCAAAATTGAGTAGGCATAGACGTATTCACACATACATCCATTGTCGCTAAAATTTGAGTCCACTTAAATGGTTCAAATAAATGCTCTAGAAAGGATTCATGTATGTAGGCTTCGTCTGTACAGTCCCTTTCTAGGATACATTCCTCTCGTCTCAATCTTCCATTCTCTGAAGCTCTGCACATCCAAATAGGAGTGTCTTTGTTTAACCAGGATGGGAGTTTAGTTTCAGCCGAAGAGACTAAATCAAACTCTTGGATGGGTGTTTTCAAGACATCTCTATAAGTGTGATCTTTTAGATTGACTCTTGTTATAGATCCACCTGCTTCAAGTACAGATAGTTGTTTCCCCAATCTTGGATAAGCTGTACCTGTCGCATGAAAGGTCTTCTCAATATGATTTCATAGTTGAGTTTTTTTCCAAAGTCTACTATGGCAAAAGTGTGTTGATATTCAATTCCACAGGAGTTGACTATCACTTTTTCTAGTAGCCCTAGTGGTCTCTCAATGTGTCCGTCAACCAACTGTAATTTCATTCGTGTTTGTTTAATGGCTGGCTGTCCCTAGGATTCCCATACTGCTTTAGTGGCTATGGCTATGCCAACTCCACTATTCAATATTGCCATGGTTTCAATGTCATTATATTTCACTAGGAGGGTAGTGTTTCCTTCTTCCCCTTCATAATATTCTTCGGCCTTGTTCATAGGAACTGATCAAATCTCTTTGTTCTACATTTCATTTTTTAATTTTTCCAAATTCTTAGAGATTAACCCCGTTATCCTCACCTTCTCTAGGGTTTTCTGTAAATCGTTCCACAAGTGTGGCCTGAGTTTCAATAGTTCTCCCAAAGTAAGAGTGCATTGGATAGGAGTAGACATGATTGAATAAATGTTCTCTACTTCTAAGGTCTGTTTGGCTCTTTTTACTTGAGTGGTCTTGCAAATGATAGATTCATCTTTGTTATCTTCCAAGTAAAAAGGTAATGTTTTTAATGTCAATGGTTTAGATATTCCTGAAGCCTTCGATCCGAAATAGAAGGATTGTAAATCCATGTTCATATTAGATGGTAGGTTATCCAACCAGACTTCCTCTATAGGAGCTGACTTTAAAGTTAGGCTCCCATCATTGATCTCTCTTACCTTTTCCCATAAGTGTCCTGGCCAATCTTCCTCTACGAATGGAATTCCGTCTACGGAATCTTCGTTGTCCGGCACTATGAGCTCTGGTTCATTCGTTTCAAGGTGGGTTTCTGCTACCAAATCGGATTTTTCTTTCATTTCTTCTACCGCAAGCTCTTTCGGTTTTGCAATACTTTCAAGCTTGGGTTTTTGTTTACCCAGCATTTCTTGTGTGATTCTTACCAAGTTTTGATAAGCTTCCAGCTTTGCTGCTTCCATGTCTGGAGATGGATAGTGTTTCATTTTCTTTCCATGTTTTGGCCTACTTTAAGTCCTGCTTAGTAAGCTTCCAAGGCAGTATTAATAGGCTCAAAAAATTTATCAACCAGAATGGATCCTCCAAATGTCACGGTTGTTTCCTTGAATTCACTGCCAGTTTCTTTTAACTTGTCATGAGCTAGCATTTTTGCTTTCTCTTCGTTTTCAACCCGTTGTTTTTGTTTTCTCATCTCATATCTTTTGCTTCTACTCCTTTTGATTCTTTGAGAAGAAACTTTTGTGTTCTCCGAATCATCAGAGGAGTTGTGTTTCTTTTTCTTTTCCTGGGCTCTAGTGATTACCTTGATTGGAACAATCGGTTCACTCTCTGATGAGCTACTAGGCATCACTTGGACTACGTTTACAACAGTTTTTCCCTTGTTCAAAGGATTCTTAGGACAATCTTTCAAAAAGTGTCCTCCCTTTTTGCAACATTGTATTCAATAGGCTTCAATTGGTTTGAAGTTTTTATCAGGCTCTGGACATTTGTTCTTCCAATGGTCATCAGCACCACATTTATGACAGTTTCGTGTTTTGGGCTTCATCATGGGTCTTCCCATGGGAGGTTTGACACCTTGATTAGCTACATAATACATTGGTGCGAGCTCTGAAGAAGCATAAGTCATGGTTTCCTCCATTGGTGGTGGATGTGGACTATACCAATCTTCCTCTACCATTATTGTAGATGGACTAGGCTCTGCATAGGGTGTAACATGCACTAATGCTTGTTCATCTATGTCCTGGATACGGAGGTTGTTGTCCCAACACAGGTTGAGGTCTTTCCATACCCATTGGTGGTCTTTGAGCTTGGGCCATATTAGGTTGATATATGTACATGGGTTGTCCTTGGGGCCTCATGGACACGCATTGAACATTTCCATCATACTTTGGTCTAAAGTAGCATTCGTGGGTCTCATGGTTGGTCCATTTACCCTCGATTACACACCATTTTTGTGGCCTAATTGGTTGTCCATGTGGAGGTATCCCTTGTCCTGGTCCTCTCATAGGTGCTTTTTGCATATTGTTCATCATGGCTAACAGTGGTGCCACAGCAGTCATTCCCACTTGTGTTGGTTTTGTGGATGTTGTCTTCTCGCTTTGGTTATCGTTAGGGACATCCTCTTCATTGAAGATCTCACAATTTTCTCCTAGGTCAATAGCATCAGACACACATGCTTCTAGGGTTGTATGATTTTTACTATAGAGTATAGCATGAAGTTCTTTGTTTAGCAGTCCCTCCAGAAACAAAGATACAAGTCGTTCTTCTGCAAGTATCTCCATCTCTGGGCATCTGGCAATGTATTGTTTCATTTGAGTTGCACAATCCCTAACAGACTCATCATGTTTCTTTTTGAAGCTGTAGATTTGAGCTACCGTATTATGTTTAATCCTCATTTTGGAACAAGCAGCTACAAATCCTTGAGCTAATGTGTTCAAGTCCATGATTGACCTTGGTGGAATGTTTTGGAACCATGTCAAAGCTTTTCCTTCTAATGTCCTTCCAAACCCCTCGAATTGAGTATGGAAATCGAATATACGCTCTGCTCTTAGCACTTGCTTAAAGCTTGCTAAGTGGTCATATGGATCCCCTGATCCACTGCATTTTCGGACCCATTTTTGAAAATCAGTTGGTCTGAACCGTCTATTTGGTTCAACTCCAGGTCTTTTGGGAGTTGGTCCTGTTCCGAGTCCTTCAAACCAGTCTATCAGAAATAGTGATTCATGTATCCCTGGACTGGCCTTAGTGTCACCCGGTTTTCTACGTGATGAGGTGATTTTTGGTTTCTTCGCATTAATCTCAGATGATCTCTCATGATGTTCGTCTCTTGGAGTGGTTTTTGGTCCTTGACCCAATATCCAATCTCGTATGGAATACCCCTAGTATTTGGTTTGTTCTACCTCCTTAGGAGTCATCATAACAAAATTGTTGTTATAGCAATCCCTAAACAGGTAAGTTGGTAGGTCTGGAGATCCCTTATCTTTGATCTTGAAGATATAGATGATCTTCATGGCTGTTAATTCTCCTGGTCTAGCATGAGAAGTTTACAAAAGATCCTTTATGTTTCTATCTTCCCAACAATAGACTCCGATCCTAGGATTATCTGTACTAATCCATTTCAAAGGCTTCAAGTCAACTTGATCGTATCCCTCGAATTCCAAAGTTGGTGGTCCTTCTTTTTCTAACATATCTGGGATTATAATGTTTACTTCTAACCCCCATTTGTCAACCACATCAGGATTTTTGACTTGTACATATTGAGTTCTGTTTCGATCCATGTACATCTTTCCTTGTTTGTTTGCCCTAACCTCTTCTTCGAACTCACTACCATGGTCATCAATGCAAATAGCATACTCCTCGTTAGGGTCCAAGTAAACCTGGGCTCCATGACGGTTAGTCTTGTAAAAAGAGAGTATATTCTTATAGCGCATTGTCGTTCCGATTTTCGAGTGAGTCGAGTAAGAAGACATTTCGGATGTTGAATCTGAAAAAGTGTCTGAGACTTCTTCAGGAATTGTGTGCAAGGAATTGCCTTGATTCACGCTTTCTTTGGTGGATACTCTATTGGTGTTTTCTCCGAATAGGCCTTGATTTAGTACACGACCAGATCTAAGGTTCATATAGATTTGTGAAGCCCTGGATAGAGTACTCACCTTGGATTGACTTGTTGTCAATTTCCACTCAATTCAATTGCAACTTTCTGTCAGGCCATTGATTCCCCGTCTGCGACCTGATTCCTGTACAAAATTAATCAAGTTAGCTATTCTTCTATAAAGACAGTGGAGCTCTTGAGAAGTCTCATGATTGGTCTCTGTGTATCACTTTAAATCGTGCTATGGAAGTCAAAATTTGACTTTCAGATTCAGATTTAGCAAAATCAAAGGTCTAATCTGCAACCTGTAAACTGAGTGTATCTGTAACAATTTTGATCCGATTGAACCCAAAATTGCCATATGGTCTTATATTATGCTCGTCTAACACTGTATAAGCCCAAAAGTCAAAATTGAAGTCAATTTGGATTGCAAAAGTAAATAATTGTGATTATTTACTTTTGTCAAGTTCTTGCACTTTTTGGATTGGTTTGGAACGTATACAACTTGTTAAATCCCTTGGACAAGTTTCAACAAGTTTGGACAAAATTTGATCAAGTTTACCCACTGTTCCATGTCCGCAGACTCTGAGTTCAAGAACCTGGCTTAAGTCTCACTTTGTGGTCCAAATCTCACCAAAATTGATTTGTGGGGTCTACTTGATGTACTTGACCTTGTGGTATGCTCAAATTTCCAAAATCACCAAGTTTTGAAGCAGATGTAAATAATCACGATTATTTACACCTGATAATTTTTTGCAAATCTTTGCCCCAACTTTGACACAGATCTATTAAGCACCTTAAGTTAAGGTCACTAGACAATTTTCATCAAGTTTGGATAATTTTTCTTCAAATGATCATCAATTATCTATCCGTAGACTAACTTTGCAATTTTAGTCACAATTTTCAATCCAGTGATTCAAATCTCACCAAATTTGGTTTGTGGACTTATTACAACATGGTAAAGCTAGTTGTATGCCAACTTGGTCAAAAAAGTTCAAAAACAGGGCAGATATAAATAATTGTGATTATTTACATTTGACAAAATTTTGTAAGTTTTTGGTCAACTGAGCATATACACATGTTTATCACATCAATATAAGCCAATGGATCAATTTTCACCAAGTTTGGATAAATTTCTACCCAATTTACAAGCAAGATTCAAAAAGTCAGTACAAACTTTAGTTTTTACCCAGTTTTTTGCCAGTTTAGTGATCCAAATCTTTTGGGCCTTTACAAAAGTTGTTTGTACACATGCAATGAGTCAACGGTGTGAACCTTGGACAATTTATGGTAAAAAGTTAATAATCGTGATTATTAACTTGAGGCTTGAAATGAGCACATTTTTGAAATTTTCTCAAGGACAGTCTTTTTATGATGTTTTTTAAGCCTATAAATCAAGTCAAAACTTAATTTGGCCTAAAATGTCAAGAAAAAGTAAATAATCTGAGTTTTGATCAACTTCTTGAAATTTTTTACCTCGAAGTGTCTTTGAGCTAACCCACTGGTTCGGACAACTCTTAGGCTTACTGTCCAGTCGATTGAGGGAATTCGAGTATTTTCAAGTTATTTCTAGCCGTAGACCTGAAATTCTGCAACTTTACATAACAACTCACACTTGATTCTTTCAGAGAGAGCAATGTTCTGAAGTCCACCTCGGATCCTGCTTACCCTACTCCTAGTTTCTCTTGCAATGGGGTTATGGAAAGTGTCCACAAACACTCGTTTTCTTGTGTTTTTTATGTTTTTCAGCGTCTTGATCTTAAGACTTGTCTCTTCTACCAATCATTGTCCAAATCCTAACTTAAATCTACAATCCTACAGTCCTAAAGGTACTCAGCAAGTATGATTACGTCCAAGCTACCTCTACACAGCCAAATATGAAAATCTTAAGCTATGTGGTTTCTAAAAGAAAGTTTTGAACTCTAAGCAAACCTAGAGGAAGTTAAAGGACAATTACACAAGACGCTTGTGTTTTTCCCTAGTTTAAGTCTCTTCGATCCCCGGCAACGGTGCCAAATGTGGGACGCATGTCTAACCTCACCATCCTATCTTATTGCAGTATTAGCGAGAACCACGAATAATTTGTCAAACATGGGACAAAGCTGACTCGACTAGTGCATAGAGGCTACAAGAGGTTGTCAATCTCTTGGAAAACAACTAACAACTCGCATCTAACTCACGCTACACTCAAGTGACTAAAATCACCAAAATCCAATCGCTCATTGGCAAGCAAATCACATCCGTTACAGCATCAAATAACATCCAAACGTAATGAAACTTCTAGGACAAGTTTATAAGACCTAAGCATAGTACATGCCTATGGTGTCAAACCCCACTTTAGGTCAAGTTCCAAAATCACGATTATTAATAGCAGTGGATTTTGACCTAGTCATTTTCGACCCAGAATGCATCTAAATGCTTAGCAATGATGCCCCAATACCCCGCCTATGCTTAGTTTTTGATTTAAAAGTGTAAATTCCTAGTTATGATGAAATTAGGCCGCGGGTCGGAACCGAAAAAAGCTACGAAATACTGTGAATGGCTTGCATCAATGCATAGAGCTCTTACCTACGGTTGCAATGCAACAAACGCATTTGAAATGTGACAACCGGAGAGGGAGTAGGAAGCGCGAGAAGGAGAGAAGTGAGCGCCGTTAGCTCACGCTATGTATTTCTTATCCAAAAAACTTATAAAAAACTAATAAATATTGACTTTTATACCTTAGCCAAGGTTTTTGAGTGGTCAAAACTAATAATTTGGAGTGCTACCAAAGCTAGGAATTGACTGGCTGATACAATCTCGAAGCTTGTAGCCCCGGCTCATTAATTACAAAGTTTACCAAGAAAATAGGAGTTAAAATATTCCCGATTTATCAAAATAATAATCGTTTTACAAGGAGAACTCCGAAAAATGGTGTCCGTGTTAGCTTGCTGCTAACAGCATTTGAAGACGCATTCCATATAGGTTTCTTCACATGGAGAACAAAGATATTTGGGCTCGTGATCGGCAACCTTACAACAAGGTTTGTTGGCTATTCATCTATTGAACTTAAAAAGAGAGTCACCATGCAGTTTTTGTAAGTCCCTCACAAAGAAAGACAAATCAGATATGAAAAGCCCTAGATGCGCTTAAAGACCACCTCGCCAGCCGTGCACCTGAAGACTACTTCAGTCCATGAATCTCTGTCAAGGGATGACACAGTCGAGGAGGGGGGGAATGTTAGCAGCAAGCTAACTCGGAAAACATTTTTTGGAGCTTTTATTGTAAAAACACTTATTATTTTGATAAATCGAGAATTTTGTAACTCCTAATTTCCAGATAAACAGTGTAATTGATGAGCTGGGGCTACGAGCTTCTAGATTGTATCAACCAATCTTTAGTTAGAGCTCCTAGATTATTAGTTTTGACCAAAGAAACCTTGGCTAAGGTATAAAAGCCAATTTTTGTAAGTATTTTGAAAGTTTTGGATAACAGAAACACAGCGTGAGTTAACAGCGCTCACTTCTCTCCTTCTCGCCCTTCCTACTCCCGGATCGGTTGTCACATTGCAGTGTCGTCTGTTGTGTTGCAATCGCAAGTAAGAACTCTACGCATTGATGTAAATATTTCATGATAATCCGTAGCCTTTGGCATCGCCGACCCACGGATTAATTTCATCATAAGTAGGAATTTAAGCTAGAAAATCATAAAATAAGTATAGGCGGGGTATTGGGACATCATTGCTAAGCATTTAGATGCATTTTGGGTTGAAAACGACTAGGTCAAAAACTCACTTCTGTTAATAATCTCGATTTTTGCACTTGACCTAAAGTGCATGTGTGCTTAGGTCTTAGAAACATGTCCTAGAAGTTTCATAACGTTTGGATGTTGTTTGATGCTATAACGGTTATGATTTGTTTGCCGATTAGTGACTAGCTTTTGGTGATTTTGGTCATTTGAGTGTAGCTTGAGTTAGATGCGAGTTGTCTGTTGTTTTCCAAGAGATTGACAACCTCTTGTAGCCTCTATGCACTAGTCAAGTTAGCTTCATCCCATGGATTGACAATTATGTTTGTGGTTCTTGCAATGTCTGCAATAAGATAGGAGTGAGGTTTGAATCCCATCCCACACCATTTGAGTGGACTCAAATCTATGCCTGCTTAATTTTGCAATGAGGATGGCTATGACATATTTCCCATACAAATGATTTTGACCATTCACATTGAAGATGAAGTTCAGTAACCCAAGGACTTACTGACAGTTCAACAAGTCTTTTCAAACCTCTATTATGATGCCACAGACGGGTTTGAAGAACATTCAGCTACATCTGATGATTCAGGGTCAGAAAAAGAACATATGAGATCCAAATTACTCATAAAAGGAGGAGAGGAAAAGTTTTTTGACTTTCCAAACCAAAAACCTAGGAAGCAGAAATGGTATAGAAGAAAAAGAGACACCAGAAACTTGAAATCTAGGCCTATGCCATTAGTTTCTAGCAGAACACAGTTTTTGATGCAGATAGATGCACATGATTGTATCAAAGACAAAATCACAGGTAGATATCTTTCAAAAAACAAACAAGGAACATCAAAAACATCAACGAAAAAGAAAAAGGGAATCGGACCATTTCTATTGAAGATGTATTTCCAAGTGGAGCAGTTAAGTTGTCGATTCTAGATGGTGAACCAATGGCTAACTGGATTAGGGGATGTTGTTGGGTTAAAGATCAGTGTGCCTAGCTGCCCGTTGTTCAGCCGCCCATGTATAGCCACTCTTTTACTCATTCATAACAACTATACTCACAATTGCACATTGTAGTGTGAGTACCGTCCCGCCACACACGGTGTCTATCTCCTTCTTTGTGCTTGCTCTCTGCATGTGTGCTCTCCGATCCCAACAAGTGGTATGAGAGCTTGGTAGTGAGAGCATTGAGAGCTTCATCATCGTTGTTGAGTCTGCTGAAAATTGATGTTGCTTTATTGTTGCTGATTTTCAATTTCGTGCATGCATGCATTTCTAAGAGCAGAAGGTTTTCCCAAGCTTGGCATTGGGAGGTTCAACACTCCGCGGGTGTTTTCACCATGCGTCCAGGATTTTAACCCCCCTCGCGGAGCCATTCCTGCCATCAGAAACCCCATCCAAGCTACAGACTAGGAGTCGCGTTTTTTCAGCTCTCTTTGGTAGTTTTCTGTTGCAGAGCTTCCATAGCCATTACAGGTGCCATTGTTGCAGTGTCTCCCACTCATGTGAGCCCACGGCTCATTTGAGAGTGTGTAGCCTCTTTCATACACACAGATAGAGTGGGAGTTTGGTGGCATTGTCTTCTTTGACTAGAGGTACAGGTGTAGGTGCAGGTGCAGGTACACGTACAGGTTACAAGGAGCTTTGGATACAGGTTTCTTCTATGGTTACAAAACATGTATTTTGACTGCAGGACAGCCATGTATATGGTTGTGGTTTGAGAGGGAGCTTCTACTTTTCTGGGCAGTCATTTTATGCGTGTTCTTGATCTATAGGTTTACATCATCTATGTATGTTGATGGATGTGGATATGGCAGTTTGACAGACACTCTTTATGCATGATATTGTGGAGATTTGGTTCAATTATACATAGAGCGGGTTTGCTCTTGCTTGTAGTGTTGCGATTTGAGTACAGACAGGTACTTGGTTGACAATAGAGATTGGGTTTCATTGAGATTGTGCATTGGTTATATGCTCATTTGGATCCATTTATGCTCACAAATTTGTGTAAGCTTGGTCCGCTTATGTCTCTATTGTGGTTATTCAGACATGGAGTATGTTAATGCCTCTATGATAGATCATTTTTGGTGCATTTTGTGGCATGGTTTTCCTAGGCCGATTGAGCTACAGATGTCATAGGTTTATGCATTTGTTTTTGGATTTCTATGTACATTTTTTACCATATTATGGGCCGATTTATACTATATGCATTTGCTCTTTGATTGAGCTGCACGTGTTGTCAGATTTGTAGCACTACTTTGTTGTGGAAGTTTGTTGGTTGGCTAAAGGTTTCTCATTGTTGCATTGTTGTTGTAATGGGCACTAAAGAGGACACAGGTTTCAATATTGAGAAGTTGGATGGTGCTAGCTTCTCATATTGGAAAGATTAGATTTGGGATGTCTTGGTGCAGAAGAAATAGACCTCTAAAGTTGCAGGGTGTTAAGCCAGAGAACATGGAGAGGGATGATTGGGAGGAGCTGGATGAGATTTGCAGGGCTACCATTAGGCTTTCCCTTCAAAGTCTATTTATTATAATGTGAAAGAGGCACAGGGTGGAGCTTATGAGCTATGGCAGTGGATTTGTGATATGTATGATAAGCATTCAGCTGCTTCTATGGTGTATTGTATTAAGAAGCTTATTGATTTGCAAATGAAGGAAGGTACTTCCCTGAATGTGCATTTGAATGAGTTCAATACAATTTTCAGCCAACTTGCTACGCAAAAAATTACGTTTGAGGACAATGTAAAAGCTATGTTTTTACTTGTCACGTTGCTTGAGTCATGGGACACATTTAAGATAGCCATAAGTAACTCGGTTCATGTGGATGAGTTGACAAGTACTAATGTGGAGTCTAGTCTTCTCATGGAAGAGATTAATCGAAAGAATAATGCAGGTAGTATGTCTTCTAGTGCGATGGTTGTCAGAGGCAGGACAATGGACAAGTATAAGTCCAACAGGGGTAAATCTAGAAGCAAGTCCCATGCAGGCGCAAGTAAAAAGGATGTGGAATGTTTTCATTGTGGTAGAAACGGCCATTTCAAAAAGGATTGCTACAAGTGGAAAAGGGAGAATGGATATGGTAAGAAGAAAGACCATGATGCTAAGGACAGGCCTAAGTCCAATGTCAAGATTGAGAAGTTGAATGCAGTGATGGGGGCTTTTCACAAGCCAAGCTCCCATACCCCTCTTCTCTCGTCCCCACCCCATGAAAACCCCCTCTTAGGGAGGGAGTGATAAAAAGCATTGGAAAAAGTAAGAAAAAATAAAGTATGATTATGTAAATATATAAGAAAGGTAAAATAGGCCACCTCATGCCTGCGGGGTAGCCCATCCCCACCTTGCCTCCTTTTTCTTCACTGTTGCCCCGCCGTGTGTCCCTTTTCCTCTCCTCCACTCAAAAGGTCAACCCCCTCTCTCTTCCCCTTGTCCTTTCTCCTTTCTCTCTCCCCTCAAGCTACCCCACCTCTCACCAATAATGCATTATAACTCACCAATAATGCACCAACTCACATGTAACTTACCCTATCTTCCAAAATAGTATACCCCACCCCCTCTTTCTCTCTCCTATCATATCCCATGACCCAAATACCCCCCTCTCTCTCTAAAGGGCGCCATGTCTCTTGTCTTGTAGCTAAATAACCTCCCCCACACTCACACACACTCAGTTTCACTGAAAAAAGTGCCCACAGACCCATCCCCACCCGGTGGTTACCTGATTTTTCTTGTGTTCACACACATCTGCACACAGATTCACCTCTGAACACACTCCCCTCTTGTAATTACTTTAGTCTCCATGTCACCTCTCACTTTTTTTTCATCAACCCATCTCTCTCTCTTAGTCTCTCTCTCATGAGACTGCTATTCTAGCACATATACACAGAGCCAGACAAGTGGGGCCCACAGTCACATGGCCTATGTAGATAATGATTTCTTCATTTCTAAATTCTATAATTTCTCCCCCCTCATCCCCTATATAAAGAGGGGTCACCATCACACTAAAGACACACAACATCACCAAAGAACACACTATGCACTGTGTGTGCCTAGTGCACACACACACACCCACACCATCACCATCACCGCAATCACCATGCTTGTCTTGAGCATGACCTCTACACCCTTGGCTATGGAAGATGAAGGGCAACTAAATGAAGGATGATGGCCATAATCCTCGTGCGAGTCTTTGCCATCAACTCCCACCTATCCGCCATGTGCTCTACCACTCTCTCCCTTCTCATTCCCCTACCCTATGCTCCCCATTTCATCGCCTAATTCTCTAAATAAAGCTTGAGGTTTTGTGAGTATGTTTTCTTGCAATGTTTTTCCCATGTGAGGTGTGCGGAATCGCCACCTAGTCTTGTGTTTTGGAGTGAGCTTGTGTATGTGTGAAGGGTGTGCGGATTCGCCATCCTTTTGTGATGCCTAAGTACTAAGCCACTATACCCCCTCCCTCACTCTCTCTCTCTCTCTCTCACACACACACACACACTTGATCTCATTCCCTTTCCTTTTCATCATTACTCCCAAGCATCCATCTCTCTTGGATGAAAACTTTGTTATGGTGGTGTGTTGTTTGCGTCCTAACCGCTGAAGCTAGGTGGTGCTCCCTGTTTGCTTTACCATGACAGGCTCGAGGCACGCCATTCGGTCCCCGGTGTTTTAGAGGCCGTCGGGGTTCGGGGTTCGCTTTGCTCCCGTCATTTGGTGCCCCCACTGAGGACCTTTTCATGAAACCCTTCAGTTTACAAGACTGAAACCCTTAAACTATTGTGAATGGATGAATGGCTAGCAGGATTTGCTAATTGGACGACAGAAGAAGAAGAGCTCCAAGCACAACTAGACGAACTCCGCATCTCCATCGAAGCTCAAGTGCCAGGCATAACGGTAATCGATTTGCAATGGGAGAGTCAACCAACACGCAAAACCTAGTAGATATATAGGCCAAGTGCCAAGAAGAAGAAGGAGAAGGTCGAAACCATGTCCGCAACCTATAACCAACCCACAACAACAAAATGGAAGGAGCTCTACACAATAGAGAATCAACACTATTCTACTTTGAGAATCGGGTAACTCAAGTCACCGAGGTAATTATCACAGTCAGTTTTCAAGTCGCACCTGATGCTGCAGCACAGATAACGGAATCATTGGCTCACACTCTCACTAGAGAAACTAGGGATCTACTGAGTTTGTTTCAAGAAACAACACCACCCTCTCCCACAAGCTTGGACAGTGATTAAGCACCTCTAAGCTTCACATGAATCAGTACAACCTACCTCAAGACAGATCACACATACCAACACGTGTACGCTCAATCAAGGTAATACTGAATTTGAAGGCTCACTACCAGCACGTCATTGACACCATGCTGGGTGGGGAGTGATTTTTTGAGGTTCTGGCATCAGATCAACCATTTGTCTTACCTTTGGTACAAGGCAATGTACCGTTTGAAGTTTTAATCTATGTCCTAGTATAAGAGGGTATACACGCCTCCTTGTAAAGAAGAAAAAAACTTTTGCAAGTTAAGCAGTGTGTCTTTCTAGCTCTCTCTCAGTAATCATGGCAAGTGTAGCATTTCCAACATTTAAAGGAATGAAGGGGGAGGATTTGGTAACAGACTTCCTAGATGACTTTGAAGTAGCATGTGTAGTGAGCAACAAAGATACGGATGAATCCCGGGTTAGAATCTTTAAGCATCTCATGAAGCTAGAAGCTAGATCATGGTACAATGCACTTCCACAAGCAACCAAGGATGACTGGGAACCCTTAAAAACCGCTTTTAAGAGGCGCTTTGGGGGAGGTACCACTTCAGAAAAGTTGTGGGACAAGTTGAGAGACTTGAAGCAGGAGGGTCTTTTAGAATATGCCACCTATGAGTCCAAATTTGTGGATTTGTGGGAACGGTGGGTTGAGTCACTGGCTAGGGGGGAAGCTGCACCCGATTTCCTAAAAAAAGATCGGTTCACGCATGGCTTATGGCCGCTTCTCAAGGAGAAGGTGAAAGGTAGATTTCCGGCTACGTACGAGTTAGCCGTTGATATTGCTCGCCTTAAGGACAAGAAGCTGCGAATGAAAGCCAAAGAAACCGAGTCAACAGAAGCAGGAACATCGGGTCGACTAGCAACTACGACAACCACCATTCCACCACCACCACCGGCTCTTGGGGTAAGAGATGACCAACAAGATATGTTGGCCCATATTACTGACCAACTGTAGAATTTGTCTGTCCACTTAATACAACAAGGGAGGAGTCAAGAAAGAGATCAAGACCCTGGAAGAGCACGACGACAAAACAGGGAGTATCATTGCTACAACTGCGGAGAAGACGGTCACGGTATGTACTACTGTCCCAAACCACGACAAAACTATAATAGAGGAGGTAGGAGGAACCAATTGTCACCCCCTAGAGAAAGAACAAACCCACCCCGAGAACCAACCCCACCAACACAAATTCTACGTCCACCCCAGACACCACTACAAGCATCCATTCCACCTCTTCCACCAGCCCCACCACCTGATCGCCCTGTAAACATCATAAGGCTAGAAGAGAAAGAAAAAGCCATAGTAGTGGATCCACCCAGAGCAAAGGAGAGGGACAAGGGTAAGGAGAAGGTAACCTTTTTAGAACCACTTGAAGCCATGACTGTGAAAAGAGCTAGGAGGGAGAAAGCTACACAATCAGATGATGAGAGAAGCATGAGAGGAGAAACTAGCAAGAGGCCATCCAGGCCACGACGGAAATTGGGCATCACTGACTTCCACCTAGGGGAAATTTCTAAGCCCTATGATCTAACATTGGATGTGGCAGAGCAAGGACCGAAGATTACATGGCCACAGCTGCTACATCTTGCACCAAAAGTAAGGCGACAATGGTCAAAAATGGTAAGTACAAGACGCTCCAAAACAAAGGTAGCCGGAGCAATTTCGGGATGCAACATGGATGACATCCTTCCAATTGTCGACGTAAACATAAAAGGAAAGAGGGTTGGAAACACCTACATTGATGGAGGTGCACAAATCCGTGTAATGAGCGAAGCTATGATGCTTCGATTAGGGCTCGAGGTTGACAGGCCTTCTCCATGCAAGGCAAAGATGGCAAACAACGCAAAAGTAAAGTGTGTGGGTGTGGTAAGTGCCATGAAAATAAAAGCTTTCAACACTGAGGTAGAGGTAGATGTTTTTGTAATGCTTACTAAGGGGGAGGGCTATCCACTAATTTTGGGAAGGCCATGGTTGATGGCCATGAAGGCAAAACAAGACTGGGGTACTGGCCTTCTACGCATGACCGGTAAGAAAGGGGAGACAATCTACTACGACATGAGGATTGGCAAGCAGAAGCAAATGAATCTGGAAACATCATCAGATGAAACCACTAGCGAATCTTCCAGTTCTGAGGAGGAGACCACATCCACCGACGAAAGTGGCAGTTCCATTGATGTGATGGGTATCATTATGAAGGATCCACAAAGGGTAAGCACAACTGGTGATCCATCACCAAAAGGGCAACCCAATGAAGAGGAGAGCAAATCACCTAGCCTAAGAGGAAGTAGGTTGAAGGGTATGTTGTCTACGGAATTAACACTTGAGGAGAAAGATAGTTTTTTGCAAATGTTGATGGGATTTCCTAACCTGTTCATTGACAACTATGAAAGAATCACAGGCATTACAGTGGTGGAACATCATATTAAGCTGAAGGAAGGGGTAAAACCAGTTGTGGAAAAGCTACGACGATTGGGGGTCATACAAGAAAAGGCACTCTTGGCCGAGGTAAGGAAATTGCTGGAGGCGGGATTCATCTATCTTGTAGAACACTCAGAATGGGTGTCACCCGTAGTGGTGACGCCTAAAAAGAATGGTAAGTGGAGGGTCTGTGTTGACTACAAACCACTAAATGCAGCTACAAAGAGAGACCACTTTCCTCTCCCTTTCTTGGATGAAATTCTGAATGAAGTAGCGGGTTTTGAATGCTATACCGTCTGTGATGGTTATTCTGGATACTTTCAAATACGCATAGCCTTGGAAGATCAGCTAAAAACCACTTTTATCACACCATGGGGTTGTTTTGCATACAGGGTTATGCCATTTGGTCTCACAAATGCACCTGCCACATTCCAAAGATATGTCACATATGTTTTTCAACCATTCTTTGGAACATCCATAAGAGTGTTCATTGATGATTTTTGTATATATAGCTCCCGTATTTCACATTTAGAAAAGGTAACTGAAGGTTTGGCCAGGTTGCAGAGCCTAGGCAGGCAATTAAATTTGGATAAATGTCACATTGGGGAGAGTAAAGTCATTCTACTAGGCCATGAAATTTCAACAAGAGGTATCAACGCCGACCCAAGTAAGGTGTCCGCACTCATAGCCCTACCTTTACCAACGACTGCACGTCAACTCGTCTCTTTTCTACAGAAGGTGAGGTACTTAAGTAGATTCATACATCTACTATCACAACTTGTTCTACCACTGTAACAACTCACTCAAAGATCAACTTTCACTTGGGATGAGGAAAGTGAACATCACTACAACAAGGTAAAGGAGGTCTTAGCCACTCTGCCAACTATCTCACCACCTAAGTGGGATGAAAAATTCTATGTCACCTCAAGTGTTCGTGATGACTCATTGGGGGCTGTGCTACTCCAAAAGGATACGACGACATCTTTCATGAGGCCAATCTACTTCTCTAGTCGAATGATGACAGCAGGAGAGAAAGGTTTCACCCATGTGGAACACTTAGTCCTAGCTCTTAGATTTGCAACTACAAAGTTTAGGTCATATTTGCTGCCTAAGCAATTTGTGATTCTAACCACGGATGAAATATTTCCCTATGTTGTACAACACATGGATGTGTCTGCTAGAATTACTAAATGGCTAGTTCGTCTGCAAGAGTTTGACTACACGGTACAGGTAGAAAGCACGACAAGGGCAAGTTTGGGGGGACTCATGACCTACCAAGTCTTTGAAAGGGAGGAGAAGCAATCTAAGGAAGGAGAAGTCCGATTACCTCCAGTACCACCGATGGTAGAAGGAGCATACTCTCTCTACTTTGATGGAGCCTACAAGCGAGCGTCCGACAAAGCAGCTGCAGGCATAGTGGTCTTTGATGACAAAGGGACAAAGGTATTTTCGTTGGGCCAATTGTTAGATTCACATTCTAACAATGAAGCTGAGTATGCAGCACTAACCAAGGGTCTACAATGGTGTGTCTCACAAGGTGTACAACGCCTTAATGTATTTGGGGATGCTCTACTTCTGGTAAGGCAAGTAAATGGAGCATGGACATGCAAGAATCCTAGTTTAAGGACTCACTTAAGTGGTGTAAAAACCTTGTTGGGTAAGTTTGAAGAAGTTCAAATACACCATATCCCAAGGGCTCAAAACCAAGAAGCAGATGCCCTAGCAAGTGAAAGACTACAGGAAGTGGTGGTTGGAGCAATAAAGCTAAAGCTCCCTCTATTTCAAGGCAGTGATGCCTTGCCTGACATCATGCATTTTCTAGAAACAGGAGAATGCCCATCATATTTAACAAAGGGACAGAAGCAATGGCTGACGCGGAAGGCCACAAGGTATCGACTCATCAATGATGGTTTGTACTGTAAGGGTAAGGACCAAATACTCAGGAAGGTCCCTCTCTCTCAGGAAATCACGGGAGTAATTGCTAGTTGTCACGACGGGGTTTGTGGTGGTCACTTTGCCCTAGACATAACAAGTAGGAAAATCTTGTAGGCAGGCTTCATATGGCCTAGCCACAACCGTGATGTACACCACTGGTGCAAAACATGTAAGTTGTGTCAAAAGGCCGGCACTAGATCACTTATGCCTGAACCACAGACACCTATTCTCTCATATGGCCCATTTAAAAAATGGGGTATTGATGCCATTGGGCCATTACCTAGGGCCAACTCAGGAAAATTCTACATTATCATGGGGGTCGACTACATGACTAGATGGGCAGAGGCTACAGCCACCACTAGAATCACAGCGGTAGAGGTAGCTAAATTTATCTACGAGCACATATGCTGTAGGTTTGGCACACCTTTAGAGATCATCTCTGATAGAGGGCCAGGTTTAAGAGCAGACTTGGTAGGAGAATTAATGCAAAAACTGGGCATTACAAGGAGGCACTCTTCACCATATTACCCTCAATGTAATGGCCTAGTTGAAAAGGTAAATGGAATGGTTTCTAAAATTATTACCAAGCAGGTAAAAAATCATCCTGGAGACTGGGATAAGTATCTACTACCAGCTTTATGGGCCTACAGAACTTCATTTCGTACATCCTTTGGATTCACACCGTATCATCTAGTATTTGGTAAGGAAGCAATATTGCCCATTGAAGTGCAACTACAAAGTCTCAGAGTAATGGCAAGCCAGCTTCAACAGCCCAACATGCATTTGAGAGATCACATCATCAACTTGGAAAGACTGCAGCTGGACAGAGAAGAAGCAATAAATTATTATGCAGCACAAGCAGAGCATAGACGGCTTAGTTTTAACGAGCATCTCCGGAAAAAAGAATTGAAGAAAGGAATGTTCGTGCTCCGCTACGACAATCGCTTTGACACGCGCAAGGATAAGAAACTCCTACTCCGATGGATAGGTCCTTTCATCATCAGGAAAAAGTATGCCAATGGAATGCTACCAGCTTATGGAGGCTGATGGAAAACTTCATAAAACCAGGGTAAATGGTTGGCGACTTAAACCTTACTTTCTTCGATTTGACCAGGCTCCACCAATTGACATTCCAGATGAGAACACACCATCAGCCACCACCTCCGACGATAATGATCAAACAGATGAGCTAGAGACATGAATGCCTCTAGCCAAAAGGGGAGGGCTAATGATGGGGGCTTTTCACAAGCTAAGCTCCCATACCCCTCTTCTCTCGTCCCCACCCCATGAAAACCCCCTCTTAGGGAGGGAGTGATAAAAAGCATTGGAAAAAGTAAGAAAAAATAAAGTATGATTATGTAAATATATAAGAAAGGTAAAATAGGCCACCTCATGCCTGCGGGGTAGCCCATCCCCACCTTGCCTCCTTTTTCTTCACTGTTGCCCCGCCATGTGTCCCTTTTCCTCTCCTCCACTCAAAAGGTCAACCCCCTCTCTCTTCCCCTTGTCCTTTCTCCTTTCTCTCTCCCCTCAAGCTACCCCACCTCTCACCAATAATGCATTATAACTCACCAATAATGCACCAACTCACATGCAACTTACCCTATCTTCCAAAATAGTATACCCCACCTCCTCTTTCTCTCTCCTATCATATCCCATGACCCAAATACCCCCCTCTCTCTCTAAAGGGCGCCATGTCTCTTGTCTTGTAGCTAAATAACCTCCCCCACACTCACACACACTCAGTTTCATTGAAAAAAGTGCCCACAGACCCATCCCCACCCGGTGGTTACCTGATTTTTCTTGTGTTCACACACATCTGCACACAGATTCACCTCTGAACACACTCCCCTCTTGTAATTACTTTAGTCTCCATGTCACCTCTCACTTTTTTTTCATCAACCCATCTCTCTCTCTTAGTCTCTCTCTCATGAGACTGCTATTCTAGCACATATACACAGAGCCAGACAAGTGGGGCCCACAGTCACATGGCCTATGTAGATAATGATTTCTTCATTTCTAAATTCTATAATTTCTCCCCCCTCGTCCCCTATATAAAGAGGGGTCACCATCACACTAAAGACACACAACATCACCAAAGAACACACTATGCACTGTGTGTGCCTAGTGCACACACACACACCCACACCATCACCATCACCGCAATCACCATGCTTGTCTTGAGCATGACCTCTACACCCTTGGCTATGGAAGATGAAGGGCAACTAAATGAAGGATGATGGCCATAATCCTCGTGCGAGTCTTTGCCATCAACTCCCACCTATCCGCCATGTGCTCTACCACTCTCTCCCTTCTCATTCCCCTACCCTATGCTCCCCATTTCATCGCCTAATTCTCTAAATAAAGCTTGAGGTTTTGTGAGTATGTTTTCTTGCAATGTTTTTCCCATGTGAGGTGTGCGGAATTGCCACCTAGTCTTGTGTTTTGGAGTGAGCTTGTGTATGTGTGAAGGGTGTGCGGATTCGCCATCCTTTTGTGATGCCTAAGTACTAAGCCGCTATACCCCCTCCCTCACTCTCTCTCTCTCTCTCTCTCTCTCTCTCTCTCTCTCTCTCTCTCTCTCACTTGATCTCATTCCCTTTCCTTTTCATCATTACTCCCAAGCATCCATCTCTCTTGGATGAAAACTTTGTTATGGTGGTGTGTTGTTTACGTCCTAGCCGCTGAAGCTAGGTGGTGCCCCCTGTTTGCTTTACCATGACAGGCTCGAGGCGCTCCATTCGGTCCCCGGTGTTTTAGAGGCCGTCGGGGTTCGGGGTTCGCTTTGCTCCCGTCAGCAGCACAAGGAGAGTGTAGCTCTCAAGATGACCATGTATGTGCTTCGACTAGTGCTACTAGTGAAGAGCTTGGTGATGTGTTGCTTGCATCCTCTTTTGATGATGCTTTTCTTCTCACTCATGAGAGTAATATGCCTATGGATTGGGTCATTGACAATGGTGCTTCTTTTCATGTTACACCTCATAGGTCATGGTTTCATGACTATGATGCTTCGCGCACATGTACTGTCAGGATTGCCAATGGGCGTTCTATGCAGATTCATGGTATTGGGGATATTCATTTGGCTATGCCAAACTCTACTACAGCATGTGCGTCATGTTTCGGCTCTTGAAAAAATCTTGATTAGTGTGGGTCAATTGGATTCACTTGGTTTCCATGTATCTTTTGGTGACGGAGGTTGGAAGCTCACTAAGGGCAGCCTTGTTTTGGTTAAAGGTGCTAAGAGGAATACGTTGTATTCCCTTTGTGTAGCTAGTGTGGCTGATCACATTGTGGGGATCATTGAGCAACCTCCTGCTTCTTTATGGCATCAGCTTTTGGGGCATATGTCACTGAAAGGTTTGAAGTTGTTGGCACGTGTGGACTACATTCCCATTTCATATTTTGGTGTCTTTGAGTTTTGTGAGCATTGCCTTTATGGGCGACATGCTTTGTCTTCTCATAAGAAGAGTGTTCCACACAGATCTTGGTGTCTTTGAGTTTTGTGAGCATTGCCTTTATGGGCGACATGCTCTATCTTCTAATAAGAAGAGTGTTCCACACAGATCTTTGGAAAAGCTAGCTTTGGTGCATAGTGATGTATGTGGACCGATGCCCAATGCTTCTCTTGGAGGTGCTATGTACTTTGTTATGTTCATTGATGATGCTAGCAGTAAGGTATGGGCATACCCCATTCGTAAGAAGGATATGGTGTTTGATGTATTCAAGCAATGGTTGGCTCTTGTTGAGAACCAATCAGGTTGTAAGTTGAAGTGCTTACGTACGGACAATGGGGGTGAATTTATGTCTCATGCTTTCACTAAGTTATGTGTTGAGAAGGGTATACGGTGTGAGCTTAGTGCTCCCTATACACCTCCTCAAAATGGTGTGGCAAAGCGCATGAACAGGACTATACAGGAGAAAGTCCGTAGTATTCTTTCTATGGCTGGTTTGTCAGATGCTTTTTGGGCTGAAGCAGTTGCCACTTTTGTGCATTTGATAAACTGTTCACCTAGTGTTCCTTTGGGCTTCAAAGTGCCTGAAGAGGTATGGATAGGTTTGCCACCTTTGTATGATCATCTTCGTGTTTTTGGTTGTAAAGCTTATGTACATGTACCTAAGGCAAAACACAGCAAATTGGATCCAAAGAGTAAGAGATGTATCTTCTTGGGTTATGGTAGCTCTGGTGAGATGGGTTATCGATTGTGGTGTTGGAATTAGGGTTGCAGAGAAACACACACAGCTTGGAGAAGACGAAGGAAGCTCAAGGCACACAATAGAGAGTGTGTTACTTAGTGTGCAATGGAAAGATAGATAGCCCTAGAGTGATGGGCGTATATGCAATGCTCGGGGGAAAAAACCTCTAAAGAGGGAAAAAATGCCCTGGTGGTCCTAGTGTGTTCACACACATCACTACCACATGTATATGGTAACAAATCCCCCCTAGAGTGATGCGATGAACGAGAGCTGGCACATGAGTAAATGGAAGTGCCATGCTCTGAGGACATGATAAGTCCACAAAGGGGAGTAAGCCCAAAGCTTTGCAGAAAGCTTCAAGCTTCTCATGAGACAATGTTTGTGAAAAGATCTACAAGGTTGTCATGTGTTGGCACATAAGCCAATCTGATATCTCCTATTGAGAGACTCTCCCTGACATAGTGGTAATGCACCTAACTGTGCTTTGTTCGAGCATCATGAAAAACTGGGTTCCTCGCAACTGTCAATGTACTCTGACTGTCAGTGTAGATAGTGTTGGCAGTATCCTGTCCAACACCCAAATCAGCCATAAGGCGTGTGAGCTATACACACTCAACCATAGCTGTGAAGACTGCCCTGTACTCAGCCTCACAATTTGAAGTGGTTACAGTAGGCTGCTTCTTTCTCAACCATGATATACATGAACTACCAAGCATGAAACAAAAACCACTTGTGGACACTCGTGTGTCAAAACAACCAGCCCAATCTGAGTCCAAAAAAGCATGTAAGTCTAGCGGCAATGATCCCCCCTTCGGATAAAACAAGCCAAGATGTAAAGTTCCACTAAGGTAGCAAAAAATCCTCTTGACATTCTGCAAATGCTTAGACCATGGGCTATGCATAAATCTGTTGACCTGTGAGACTGCAAAGTGAATATCCATCCTTGTGTTGCATACATAAATGAGGGCAACCAACAGCAGTTTGGTAAAGAGTGACATCAGTAGGATCGCCAGCATCATGTATACTCAACTTCAAACCTGTTTCCATGGGAGTGACAATAGGTTTGCAAACCTCAAGTCCAAACTTACATAGCAATGTCTCTATGTAACTTTTCTGACACAAGGCAATACCACCATCACATTGCTTAAACGGTATACCCAAGTAATGATGCAACAGCCCCAAATCTTTCATCTTGAAAGTATCATTCAAATCAGCCTTAAATTTAGCGATATGTCTCTCATTTGGTCTAGTGATAAGCGAATCATTGACATAAAGAACCACAATGAGAAGTACATCACCCTCACGCTTAACATACAATGTGCTTTCTATTGTACTGTTACGAAAGCCTCGTTTGACCAAATGAGTGTCATCTTTCTCATACCAAGCACGAGGAGATTGCTTCAACCCATACAAAGCCTTCTTATATCTGCACACTTTGTCCTCTTGTCCTTTTATGACAAAACTGCGAGGCTACGTTACATAAACTTCCTCAAATATGTCACCATTCAAGAAAGAGGTAACAATGTCTGACTGATGTACATCCCAACCAAAATGAGCTGTAAATGTACATAGAAAATGCACAGTAGTCATACGACAAGTGGGAGAAAAAGTCTCTTCATAATCTATGCCTTTTTGTTGTGCATAACCCTTTGCAACAAGTCAAGCCTTATGGCAATCGATCTCACCATCCGGCTTGTGTTTCAACTTGTAAACCCACTTCGTACCAATCGCCTTTTTGCCAGGAGGAAAATCACATAAAGTCCATGTGTCATTTTCTATAAGTGCATCATATTTTGATTGCATGGCAGCCATCCATTTCTAAATTTTGTGCTTCATTAAAAGACAGAGGCTCCTCAACATCACGTAAGCTAGACACAGCCAAAGCATAACACTTTGATGCATAAGATGCATGGCGAGAGCCTGAACGAGTACGACTAGACAAAGGTGCATCCAATTTACTACCACGCAAAGTGTGCACCAGCCATTTTGGCATACGTCTAGCATGCTCATTTTCAGCCCTTTCCTCATCAAGTACATCATGTACATCTACATCAGTAATAGGCTGATCTGTAACATTTTCAGAAACACCCATAGGCTGTACATTTGCCTCATTGGAACTTACATTTGTATTTCCACCACTGAAAGAGGCAGCAAAGTGTCATAAATGTCTAGTGAGCTTACATTATGGTCTCTAGTACATGACAGCAAGGGCTGAACAGAATATTCCATAAACACTACATCTCGTGAAACCATAATACGTTTTGTTTGCGGATGATACAACCTGTAACCTTTGCTTTCAGCACTATAACCAACAAAAATACATTTGACAGGCTTATCATTCAATTTTCTGCATTGTGTTTGTGGCACCAAAGCATATGCCAAAGAGCCAAAAACACGTATGTGTGCTCAATAGAACGCTTTCTATCATGCCATGCTTCATATGGAGTAATACACTACAAAGCTTTCTTAGGACACCTGTTTAGTACATAAGTGGCACACATGATGGCCTCAAACCAAAAAGAATGCGGCAAAGCTTGACTTTTGACCATACATTGTGCCATTTCCGTAAGTAACATGTTTTTCCTCTTAGCAACACCATTTTGTTGAGGTGTATAAGGCACTGTACATTGCTATTTTAACCCATGACTAGCCAGAAATGCATTGAATTCATAAGACATAAACTCCCCCCCTCGATCGGAGCGGAGGGTGCCCATAGTACATTTTGAGACATTTTCAGCCATAGCCAGAAATTGTTTGAAGCACATAAAAACTTCCTTCACTTTAATGAGCGGAAATACCCATGCATGCCTGGAGTAATCATCAATGAAAGTCATGAAGTAAAGGTAATTGCCCAAGGATGGAGTTTGCATGGGCCCACAAACATCACTATGCACAAGCTGCAACCTGCATGTGGCCCGAACTGAACCACCCTTTGGAAACTTAGAACGCTGCATCTTACCCAAAATACAACATTCACAAACATGTTTGACAGGTGCTTCAAGAGGCGGCAAAGAAGCAACCATATCAGATTTCTGCGAACACAACAAACTAGCAAAATTCAGATGACCAAAACGTGCATGCCAAAGTTTTGCATCTGAAATAGCCCTTGAATCTGCAACAAAATTTACAAAATTTTGTCCACACTTGTCATACAAAGTGAGCTTATACAGCCCATGGCACAAAAGCCCAGATGCAACGATTTCATCACCAAAACTGAGATCATGAACTGAACATCTGCCATCCACAAATTTGACTACAAGTCCAAGTCTAGCAAGTGCAGATACAGACAAAAGATTCTTCTTGATCCCAGGTATATAAAGTGCATCAACAAGTGTGAAAGAACTGCCATTAGCAGCAATAAGCACAATCTTTCCAACTCCCTGAAAGGGGATAAGAGACATTGTTGGCACAAGTGACAGAATTCCCATGATGGACAGACTCGAGAGAGATTCACGATATGAGGTAATATGCTTTGTAGCACAACTGTTGAAATACCACACATGTGAATCTGCACCAAAAATGACAAGCATGCATCATGGACAGTAGGATTGTACCTGCACTCTGTGCTAAAAGCCCATTCTGCATCGACATCAGCATCACAGTCTCCTTTCACAGAAGACTCAACAATGGCTGCATTTGTAGTGGAACCAGCATTTGCAGTGGAACACCCTCTTTCTTCTTAGCCTCTTTGGCCTTCAACTTAGGACACTGCTTGATCAAGTGATCATTAGCTTTACAATAATGGCAACGCATCTTCTTTTTGCCCTTATCACCAGAATTGCTAGACAAAGTGTTGTCAGTAGAAGCATTAGGAACAAAAGTTTTGCCACTCACAGCAGATTCATAAGAAGTGGCTGCATTGCTGGTACCATCCTTTCTTTGAGAAGCAGTAAAAGCATGTTCAACTGCACGATGTCTAGTCCTATTTTTTCTGGAAAGTGACTCTTGTAACAGCAATGTGCATAATGCATCAAACTTGACAACTTCTGGATTTCCTTGGGTCATGTCTCCAGGTACTAGCAAAAGTCTGGTAAGAATCTGGTAAGGCATCAAGAACAGTCTGCACAAGGAAACTGTCTGAAATGACTTCACCTGCAGAAATAAGTTTCTCATTGATATCCTTGACACTAGCAAGGAAAGTTTCCATATCATCTTCCTCATGCATAATCTTTGACTCCAGATCTTTACGCAGCAAAGCAATTTTAGCCTCATTGCGGCTTGCATAAAGACCAGCCAAAATATCCCAAGCTTGTTTTGCAGATTTTGCTAAGTGGATGTGAGGAACAATGGTGCGCTTCACAGACTATGCAATCAATGCATGAGCCTACGCATCCTTTACATCCCAACGAGGTTGTTCTGTCGTAGGCAAAACAACTCTAATAGCAGCAAGACCTGCAACATCCTCAACATCGCCTACATCCTCAGAACCAGGACGTACATCAATGTCCTGCACAATATTCCAGACACCCTTTGACACAAGAACGTGTTGCATCATATAAGCCCATATAGGGTAATTGTCCCCATCCAACCTATCCTCAACAGCAAACATTTTGAAGACATTTGTGTTGTTGTCAGCCATGGTAAATGTTGCACCTGATGCGAAAATTGCCCGAACATAGGAGAAACGGAGCGGGAACAACACGTGCTATATAGCACAAACTGAAAAAGAGTGTAAGGCACTTGTTATGCAAAAATTGACACTAACATAAATTCTGCACAAAATGACGAAATTGCATGTGCAGACCTACCTGTAGTGAAAACGAAGGCCGAAATAAGCCCGAATCAAGAATCTGAGCAGACTAAGCTCTACTAGCTAACCCGAAATATTTGTCGACCTGCGAACGCTCGCCAAAGCTCACTGTAATTAGAGAAAGTGAGCAGGTGTATGCTGGAGCAGCCTGCTGGTAACTAAGCCCGAGAGGACATAACCTGCTCTGATACCAATTGTTGGAATTAGGGTTGCAGAGAAACGCACACAACTTGGAGAAGATGAAGGAAGATCAAGGCACATAATAGAGTGTGTGTTACTTAGTGTGCAATGGAAAGATAGATAACCCTAGAGTGATGGGTGTATATACAATGCTCGGGGGGAAAAACCTCCTAAAGAGGGGAAAAAATGCCCTGACGGTCCTAGTGTGTTCACACACATCACAACCACATGTATATGGTAACATGTGGGATCCTATTGACAGGAAGATTGTGCGTAATCATGATGTTGGTTTTCATGAGGACTCTATGTATAGAGCATCACCACCAACAGTTGAGGTTTGGCGTGTGATATTTGAGGAGGATGGTCATCGGTATGATGGTCCCATGGCTGCTTGTGGGCAGCCCATTGACCCTCGGGTGGGAGATCAGCCCTTGTTGGGAGATCATGTAGATGTGGGACAGCCAGATACAACTCTTGCACAAGTTTTAAGGTGTTCAGAGCGACGTGCAAGACGGCCTCAGTGTTTTGTGCCTTTTATGGATTATGTATTGTTGATTGATTGCGGGGAGCCATCATGTTATGATGAGGCCATGTCTAGTGTTGACAAGCTCAAGTGGGAGCAGGCTATGCAGTCAGTGATGGATTTGCTGATCCGAAATGATAAGTGGGAGCTTACTCCTTTTCCAGAGGGTAAGACGGCACTGCAATGCAAGTGGGTTTACAAGATAAAATTGTGTTCAATGGATGCAAAGCCTAGGTACAAGGCAAGGCTTGTGGCTAAAGGATTCAAGCAGCAGAAGGGCATGATTTCAATGAGATCTTCTCCCCAGTGAAAATTTCTACTTTGTGTGTGTTGCTTGCTTTGGTAGCTGCAGAAGACATGGAGTTGAAGCAAATGGATGTAAAGATAGCTTTCTTACATCCGGACTTGCGCGAGGATTTGTACATGGAGCAACCAAGTGGGTTTGTTGTTTATGGTTCAAAGAAGATGGTATGCCGGCTTCTTAAAACCTTGTATGGGCTGAAGAAATCATCTCATGAATGGTATCGTAAGTTTGATGCATTCATGAGTTCACAAGGCTATGTACACAGTCATGAGGACCCATGCCTCTATACTTGCAGGGCTGCAAATGGCAGTCTCATTGTTGGTTTTGTATGTGGCTGACATGCTGATCGTAGGGAAGTGTATTTTTGAAGTGGATGCCTTGAAACATAGGCTACATGAGACCTTCTCCATGAAGGATCTTGGGGATGCAAGTCATATCTTGGGTATGCGGATCACTCGTGACTGTTCTCGCAGGGTGCTCTTTCTTAGTCAAAAAGAGTACATTGACAAGGTGCTTGAGCGTTTTGATATGGAAGGGGGGAAGGCCATTAGTACCCCGTTGCCTGCATATGTAAAACTCATCCATGATGACTGCCCTCAAATAGATTTGAAGACTGTAGAGATGTCTCAGACTCCCTATGCATCAGATGTTGGTTCCTTGATGTATGCCATGGTGGCTAAGCGTCCAGATCTTGCTCATGCAGTTGGTGTGGTTAGCAGGTACACGTCTAAGCCGGGCAAGCGTCATTAGGATGCAGTGAGAGGTATTCTCAGATACTTGAGAGGGACTTCAGAGTTGTCCCTATGTTATGGTGAGAAGGATATGTTTGTTTGCGGATATACAGATTCAGACTATGCAGGGTCAGTGGACTCGAGGAAGCCTACTAGTGGCTATGTGTTCATAGTTGCAAGTGGAGCGGTTTCATGCGCATCACATTTACAGCTATGCCTTGCTTTGAGCACTACAAAGGCTGAATATATGGCTGCCATTGAGGCTGCCAAGGAGGCTGTATGACTCTCACGACTAGTGGGAGATCTTGGTATGGCTGGTGATGCTCCGATGCTACATTGTGATAGCCAGAGTGCCATAGTGTTGGCACGGAATCCTGTCTTCCATGCGAAGACAAAGCACATTGAGGTGAGGTATCACTTCATATGAGAGGTGCTAGAGGACAAGTGCATAGATCTTGTCAAGGTACACATTGACGATAACCCTGCTGACCTCTCACGAAGTCGTTAGCCTCACAATGGTTTGGACACTGGAGATCGCTGATGGGTATGTCTTGACTTATTTTGTTGTACTTTGGCCACTTTAAAGGCACATTGCCTTTAAGTGGGAGATTGTTGGGTTAAAGGCTAGTGTGCTCGGTTGCCCGTTGTTCAGCCGCCCATGTACAGCCATTCTTTTACTCATTCATAATAACTATACTCATAACTACACATTGCAGTGTGAGTACCACCCCGCCACACACGGTGTCTATCTCCTTCTTCGTGCTTGCTCTCTGCGTGTGCGCTCTTCGATCCCAATAGATGCCCCTTAAACAAGTACCACTTGCTACTAACCAATGATTTGCTAGAAAAGATGCATGCAACAAAGCAAAGAAAGATGAAACGACAACAAATTATTGAAGAAGCCCAAGAGGAAGCTCGACTTTGAGTACTCAAGAGGAAGCAAACTCCTATTCCCATCAACACTTTGGAACCATATGAAAGACTATGAGAATTGCGAAAGGATGCAATGTCAACGGATGATGAATGGTTGGATGGAATGGACCTTTGCATCAAATTACAACTGAACAATCATAGCACAAATGCATTGTTAGATACTGGAGCTCGAACGAATGCAGTCAGTTATTCCATGTACAAGAAAGCAACAAATCAATCTTTAGCATTGGGAATATATGTTATCAAAGGATGCAACAAAAATCCAACACTGACATTGGGAGTACTCAGCTTAAATGTGATAGTACATGGATGTTCATGCCCTCATCAATTTGTATGCATACCATGCAAACACATGAATGAAACAATGATTCTTGGAATCTCATGGATGCGGAGTATAAGGCAGTACCAAATTGGGACACCAATCAACTCAAGCTATCACCTAAAGGAGGATAACTCATCGTTCCAATTGCACCGAGCAAAGAGGAATGGAAAAGAGGTTACCCACAAAAGACACAAGGGAGTAGGCAATCTTCTTCATGATTTAGACAAGAAAATGGTATGAGTAGCATACATGAAGTCATGCAAATATGGGTACCAAAAGCACAACTCAAGGACAATTCGTCTCAGATTTGGGTGCCTAAAAATTCATCTACCATACCAAAGACAGATTCAAATCTAACAACTCAGAGAAAAACATCAATAGGAAGAAAAACTAGCACTAGATGGGTTTGGAGGAAAAAGCAGCATTTATCTTCTCCACAAACTATAAAGCCGATGAAGTAATGGAAAGTTCAGACTCAAAACACTCAACCACGACAGTTCATCAACAAAAAACAAAGATACCAGTGGCGAGTTAAAGCTCAACAACCATCATCATAGATACCTAGAGCTCAAGAAAACAATGTGCCAAAGCATCCACTTGGTACGATCAAGCGAAGAGCACACAAACTACAAGATTTGCTCTTTGGGAAACATCAATAGGAAACCTCGACCACGAAAACCCTTGAGTTAAATATTCAAGACCCAACTCTTGCACAGCATACTGGTTTGAATTGCATTGATCTTCAAAGCATGGTAGAGCCAACCACGGCTATGCATAGACACGACCCATGCACACAGTTGTCCTAGAGTACTCCATCTAGGAGGGGTGGAACGGAACTTCACTAATTAAGGGCAATGTTTGAAGAGGGAGGAAAAATTTAGATGTTAACGTGTGATTTTTGCAAAATTACCTAATAATGCCCTTAAAAAATCATCAGGGGAATTTCAACTAATAACATCTCCTTGCTGAGTGTAAATAGTGTATATACTATCAGAAAATACATCAAATAATAGCCTTTTTGCTTGTTTTCATCATTTTCCTTGGATATTGGAGTTTAAAAATGGAGAAATCCACCAAAAAGTAATAATGCAGTGATTCTCAATGGATTTTCATAATTGTTGATTTTTCACCTTGATTTTTTTAGTGCATTTTATTATTTTCTTTGATTTTTTCAATAAACATGTCCAAAATTAATAATAAATCGCAAATGAGCTCAAATGGAGAAACTAAAGATACGATGATGATCAAAAGAACAAGGCGAACAGGCACAAAAAATTTCAATCAAAACGACAGATGGAAGTGGGAAGCCTAAATTACGCTGCCAAGGTCTGCTTTTATAAATTCTTGCAGAATGAGCTAACGGAATCCGATTGAAAAAAAAATTGAGTCTAACGTAGATTTCACGGCCTAGTAGGACTAACAGGGGAATCTGGGGAAAAATAGTTTTGGAAGTCCGAGTATAGATATCCAAGGGGTAATTGCGGGAACATGTCTCACATTCTTCAGCGTGAAAGAAGAGCCATTCTAAAACTTCAATGGTACATCTCCAACACCTAAGATCTCACATGTCTGCCCATTGCCTAGCCGAACATGATCTTTAGTGGTCACATAAGAGGTAAACCACTCCTTGTTTGGAGACGCATGAAGTGATGCCCCTGAGTCTATAATCCAGTCACTCACTGCATTTCCATCAGATGCTGTAAGAAGAGCTGAGTCCATTGTATTCTTCAAGAAGTAGATGTCTCCTGACACTAGACTGTCATCCTCTGCAACAGTGTTTGTCACATTTATTTCTTGAATCTTCACTGAGGACTTGTTCTTCTCACCATGGTCTTCAGCTTTCTCTTTGCCTTTTTCTGCTTTCCATTCTCTGCAGTCTCTTTTCATGTGACCCTTCTTGCCACAATGGTAGCATTCTATGTCACTCTTGCCTTTAGCACTGCCGGACTTGCTACGAGACTGATTCCTCTTTCCACCTTTGTACTTTTCTTTGGTCCTTCCCCTGACAACTAAGGCTGTTCCTTTGCCTTTGTCCATTTTCTTTCTATTGGTTTCTTCAGTAAGCTGACTTCCTTCTACACCTGCTATGTTCAAACCATCTAGAGGTGCAGAATTACTCAAAGTTGTGCGAAAAGTGTCCCAACTTTTCGGCAATGTGATCAACAAGAACATAGCTCTAACAGGTTCATCAAACTTGACACCTTGAGCTGACAACTGACTATAGATTGTGTTGAATTCATTCAGATGATTGGACATAGGTATCCCTTCTTTCATCTTCAAGTCAACAAGCTTCTTAAGCCAGTATACTTGTGAAGCTGCACTCTGCTTCTCATAAAGATCACTCAGCTTTAACCATGCTTGATAAGCCGACATCTCATCTGCTACATTGAAGTAAACGCTTTCTGCCAAAGTCAGCATAATGGTAGAAAGTGCCAATTCATCCATTTCGCTCCATTCATCTTCGTCCATATCTTCTGGTTTTATCCCCTTGAGCTTTATAGGTTTTATCTGCTTCTTTTATACCAATATGTGCCAAATCTGCTTCTTCCACAATGGGAAATTGGTTCCATCCAGCTTCTTGATATTGTAAAGAGCAGTGTCTTGTGATCCAGCCATAGCTACGCTTCACAGTAGTTTACTTTCCTGGGAAAAATTCGGCAGAGTTTCCCCTGTAAACTGACCTCTGAACCAATATCAACCTGTCAAATGAACGAAGAAAGCTTCAGATTCTGCATAAATTTTGGCAGAGTCTCCTTTGTAAAATGGCTCTAGTGTACTCAAAAAACAGACCAAAAACAGCTCAAAAAACGCTATCTCTCTGACACTGTAAGTTGTGGGTAAACTTGTCCTGCACCTGTACTGTCTCTGACTATCCTGTCACTGTCCTCTAAGCATAGACTGCGACAATGCCTCAACGGTAGTAAAGCAAAGATGCAATCCCAACTGTCTAACTCACAGTCAATACATCCTAGCTGCCTATCTAAGGGTGCTCGAGGGATCGCTCCAAGACCTGTATCACCGAAAGGATCTCAACATTCGAGAATCCCCCAGCTCAATAAATTCTCACTCGATCCTCAACAAAGGCTGCAGTAAATATGACAGTACATAGACTTCCCACAAAGTCATACATCCACAAATTTCCCACTGTATGTTGTAACCGCTGCGGCGGTTGTTTGCTGCGTGACTCACAGCCAGCAAACCCTCAACAGACATACATCATCTCTGACAATACATCCCATGTGGAAGTACCTACAATATCAGGATGAAATCTGGAATATCAAGCAGCAAACACAAGCTACCTGATGAACTAGTGGATGTCGCCTATAGTCTGTGTGTAGATGCGTCCATGTCGTATGTGACACGCCTCCAAGAACTGTGAGCCGTCCTTAAATGTGTAGACAGCCACAAATCAACACTCTGGGAGTGTCGATATCCTCAGTACCTGCAGTCGTAGGCCGAAAACCCCAAATTTGCAGAGTCGGATCTGCACCCGCTGAGACCACATAGTCGAAAATGGCCTGCACAGACCTTTGTCGAAGCTGAACGGTGGTCGAGATGACCTCAGAATGAAATTTTGATAACACCAAGCCCTTCGGGCTTTCCCACTAGATTTTGGGGCCGTGTCATTGCATGTCGATTTTCACTCCAATATGAGTTGGTGACTCTAGCCTCCTGCAGTGCTGCCCCGAGCCTCGATCTGAGCTCTGATACTAGTTGAAGGAGTACGAGCGAAAGTGCGACGCGAGAGAGAGTGCGAGAAGAAGAGCACAACGATATGGTGAACTTGCTCTACTATAATGTGTAGAGCATAGTGAGTTCTTATTAGGTTTTTACAAAAGAATATGTGTACATACCTGGCGGCCTGCCCACTTACCTGGGCGACCACATTGGGCTTTATACCCCAACACACACTACTTCTGAGACAGATTTATATGAAGAGCAAATGAAGGAGCTCCAAAAGGAGTTAACTCTACAGAAGCGGCAAAGACTGATGTTGGCTGAGGGCTCAGTGGTTATGCAAAACCGCATGGAAGAAGAAAACACATCCTTGAAGAAGGAGCTAGAAGCCATCAAGAGAAAGCTCGAGGAGACGAAAAGATAAATGCCAATTTGAAAGACCTCCTTGTGAATATGGGAGAGCAAGCTGAAGCTGAAAAGAAGACATTTCAGAAGCAAATAGAAGAGCTGAGAGGCTAGCAGCAAACTGAAGAGTAGTTTAGCACCGGGCCAATAGCCATGGAGGTAATAGACTTAGAGAATGTGGTAGATCCAATGGACACCACCATGCAAGAGGAAATCCTTGTAGGAACCTCTCAAGAGCCACAAGATCTGACACAAAAAGAAGAAGAGAAGCTGCAAAAGGCAATAGAAGCAGCAGTCAAAGACACAGCCAGAGAAGCTTTGGAATGGGAGCAGAGGGTCTTTTAATCAATGATTATTCAGAAGATAGATTCCAGCAACCTTCAACGTGAATGGCTACAGCCCTCTCTCCCATATCCTCTGCTGAAATATGAAGCTTCCACAATCAACAAGCAGATCAGAGAGGAGCCAACAGTGCCAATGTACAAAGCATACATCTCCAAGCCTGAAGGAGTAAAGTTGATAGTCGACTCTCAACCCAGGTGGAGAAAGGCATGGCTGACAAAGTATCCACAATATCTAATTCATCTGGTAGAGGCACCTAAAGTCATTAGAGATAACCTAAGTTTCTGTCTTGTACCAAGGATGAGGACGTGGAAGGCCCATGAGCTATTGCAAAGAAGCCAACCTACTTGGCTAAATTACCCGAAGCTGCCAGGCTCGAAGGCAGGCGAGAGAATAAGTGTTCAATGCATGGTGAAAACCCTAACGGGTGCCATCAAATTGTTCACTAGCTTGCCTGACCTATCTTGCATTATGATGAGAAATATTTGCAAAACACTTTTGGCAGTCTTCAAGACATTCAAACCAGGCCAGGCGACAGACAGTATCTTCTTCTTTTAAGATACATACGGATGTGCATACGATTTGTCTGGTCAGCCTTCCAAGGAGGTGATACATGCATTGTATCAAAGGATCATGTTTTTGCCATCCTATCACCTCCAGGGATTTGAAGAAGCTTTCTACACCGGCTTCTTCACAATCAGCACTGACATATTCGGCCCGACGCTACTAGCTCAACATGCAAGATATGAGTCACTGCTCAAGATGAGAGAAAGCCTCCGATGAAGAAGCAGCTCAACAGCCATGTCGGGGATGACATGAACAAGGAGGGGGGAGTGGTACAAGCTGGACACACCCTACGGAAAATGACTGCTCGACGGATTATTATTTTTTGTAATTATTCATTTATTGAGAAAACCTGACATTTCACCTTTGTAAATATTGGGGCTTACAGAAGTTTCCAGATTGTATCCCAGTTTTGACATTTAGATTGAGTAGATGGTTAAATTGGAACATTAAGGTTTGAGACTGTAAGGTATTTATACCACCTTTTGACCTTAATGAGAAAAACCTTTGTCATTTAAAAAAAGTTTGAAGTCTGTGAGTGAGCGTACTGTGTACGAGAGAGAGTGAGAGCTTCATCTTGATGGTACGCGTGCACCGGTGGTCAGAATCGAGTGCGGAGAAGTGCAGCGTGTTGCCCCAAATGAGAGCTACGCGCCAATACCTACATTGTGCGCGTACGGTCCGGTTATGCGAGCTCTACCTACGAGCTTCATCTGGTGATTCGTTGAGCATACGTTGTCCATTTTTTCATTGCAACATATCCACGCGTTCGCATTGAGTAGAGCTACACATTAGGCACTTTAGTTTTTGGAAATGACGACCTGCAAATTTTGGCTAGACATCCTACGTGATTTTGCACCAGGACTTTAGGGTTGGGATCTTGGTTCATGGACCTTAGGGAGAGCGACCTATTGGTGTGAGTAGGGTCTCCTTCAAGTTCTGTGGGGTTTTGAGATAGTTTGATGGGTATTCGGCTCTAGAAAGCGTTGTAGGAAGTTTCCTCTTATGCACTCCTGAAGGCTGTAGCTTAGACATTGGGTAGAGACCTCTGTAGGAATTAGTCGAGAGTCGGTCGATTGTAGATTGACACCCTATGCTTGCTTCCACGCGCCTGCGGGTCGAGCTGTGTCCTTAGCTGACAAATCTTGTTAGGTGAGTTCTCGCTATGTTGACGTCCGTCGCGGCGTATCCGTCCAACACCAGCCAAAAATATTGTAATAGAACCCATTGTAAATTGTACCTCTCTGTAGGTAATGGTCCAAAGGCCCACCTAAGAGATATCATTTAAAACTTCTCCTAAGACAAAGCAAGGGTCAACCATCTGGGACCCAACTCCTTGCTTTGTCTCTCCTGATGAGGGCCCTAACCTAACCAAATTATCCTAACCTAATTCAACCTGCACCTATAAAAGGGCACTGAGAGGTCACTATCCGGGGAGGGGGGTCACTATCTGGTGGCATTTAGGTGAGGGGATTGTCAATACTTGCATCAAGAGAGAGGGGATTTTAATGCAACATTTTGGGAATTAGCATTATGAGGAAGAAGCCATGTCGACACCTTGTCTCCAAGGGTCGCCACACACTCACGAGAGTAGAAATCTCCGTGCTTATGAAGTCACCTCTAGAGAACGTACTATCTCACTATCTCTCTCTCTCTCTCTCTCTCTCTCTCTCTCTCTCTCTCTCTCTCTCTCTCTCTCTCTCTCTCTCTCTCTCTCTCTCTCTCTCTCTCTCTCTCTCTCTCTCTCTCTCCCCCCCCCCCTATGATCGTGGTCGCCATCTCGCCGAAGCTAAGGTTTTTGTAAATATTGCATTGAATCAAGTTTCCCTCACATTTCAAGGGGGTTTCATCACCTACGTCTCTCTCTCTCTCTCTCTCTCTCTCTCTCTCTCTCTCTCTCTCTCTCTGTGTGTGTGTGTGTGTGTGTGTGTGTGTAGTGTTTGTGCTATTTCAAATCACTTTTGTACGCATCCTAGCCGCTCAAAGCTAGATGGTGCCCCCTGGTCATTTCACTATGGCCAGCTCGGCGTGTATCGTCTCTTGGCGTTTCGAGGCCGTCGGGGTCCATGTCGCGCTTTGCACTCGTTTGTGTCAAAAAGGTACTTCTTGAGAACCCAACATTTGACATTTTCCACATTACACTTGCTCTCAAATGTATAATATGCTCTCTTCTAGCTTCCAAAAAACATTCATACCACTTGTGATTGGTCAGAACTCAAGGCTAAGGTACTTAAATCTCTCAACAACTTCAAGTGTCTCATTGCTATACACAATGCATGGCTTCTCCTTATGGTTGATTTTCATAGGCATAACCTATTTTTTGAATTCATTCACAATCACCCCACTATGCAAGCAAAAGTTATCAAGGACAATCATAAGCTTTTGTGCATCCTCTAAAGTGTGAGATAGAAGCACTACATCATCTGCATACAACAAAAACATGATTACCGTATTGCAAATAATAACCTCTTCAATGCCTTCTTGTTGCATAAAGTCAAGTATCATTTGTTCCAATTGATTGATGCATAGACCAAAAGATTTGGGACAACGGACATCCTTGTCTAACCCCAATACTGCTTGCAAAAAAATTCTGAAATTCCACTATCACCTTCTCATAGATTCGAGAAACCGCAAGCATAAACTCACTTGGCACTTGGAGTTCTTCCATACTTCTCCACAAAATTGTTATGTGGAATCACATCAAAGGCTATCTTGAAGTCCACAAAGCAACAATACAATTGCTTACCTGTCAACCGAGTTTCCTCCATGAGAACACGAAGGGTCACAAGATACGGTGCTTTGAAATCGACAAAAACCCGCTTGTCCTTTTGCACGCTTGCCAAACTTTTCGACCCAATCACTCAATTTTACCTCCATTATGCTCCCAAACAACTTTTCCATAAGAGAGAAAATCATTTGAGTTTGATTGTTATTTACATCTACACCCCATCCTTTATGCAAAGGCTTGACCTAATTAGTGCTCCAATCACAAGGCATACCATGTTGTTGAAGTGCAAGGTTGAACATATCACACATCCAATCTTATGTAAAATCTCCCATCCATCTAATCATTTCTAGCTTAATACCTTGGAGATCTCCCGCTTTGCATTGCCCTTAATCAAATGCTTTTTATCATGATCCTCATCTGTTTTTGTTACACTTCTCTAATTCTTTAAGGATTCACAAAAATCTATGGAGACCATAATGCGAGGCACTCAGATAAGTCATCTCCTTCCTTTTGCAAACTCATTTTAAAAGCTTCAATGATAACATACTAACCATGTTTTCTTAGATTTTCCCATACCTACCTTCCTGATAATCACCCGAATATCTTAATTAATCCCTCTCTTCCTACTTACTGGTTGCATATACTAACATTGTCATACAAGCTTGTGCCAAAATCCTAGATGTGTTTGCTTATACATTCAAAGCAACAACACAAAATACCACATTTTGACTTTGTTAACTATACTCTAGTTAAGATTGATAGTAGCAGCTTTCTCTTACTTGTGCCTATCCCCCCACGCACACAATGGTACGCATATTTTCACAAAAAAAAGAAGTATATCCTCTTGGTATGTACATCAAATACGTCATTTCTCTTTTCATATTTCATTTATATGCATTGTATTCTAAGTTGAATACTCAAACACTACTAAGGTCATGACTTCTAGTTGTATTGAAAGGGAATTTTTACTGAGATGATTTGTCTATAAGCTATGCAACTACTCATGCGAGCTAAGGTGCTCTAGAATAGTGACCAAAAATTTTGTAAGTACCTTGTTATACGGAAAAATGGTACGTGTCAAACACATAGTAAATACTTTTCTCCTTTATGTCTTGTCTAGTCCATTGGTCATATGCACACAGATTTTCCGATTTAGACAGTGTGTCAATGCTCATCTAGTGCAAATTTGTTGATTTAGGCAGCACAACAACAAACTACAGATTAACGCTTTTTGAACTTATATCAAATGCAGATTTGCCAATTTAGGCAGCATTCACGGATTTAAATAGCACCTCCGGTGTAGATTTGCTAATTTAGGCAACACCGATCACAAAATCATGCTGGAGGATTGGCCACCACTGTAAACTGGTATGATTTTGTTACCCGGGTATATACTAAAAGTGATTTGGATTTGGACTTATCTTGTGGAATTGAAATTGGATTTGGAATTGGTATATGATGATTTCATGTCGTGACAATATTTATGAAAGTGAACTTGAGATTGATGAAAATTGACTTATTGAATGATGAGTGTGACCAATGATATCCTGACTCATCATTCTAGTGGTATGGGACACTAGAATAGGTAGTATGTGGATGACGGCAGGCATAATCAATATTCTCTCGTTTCATAATTTTTTTATTTTTCAACGCTGTCGTGCTGTGACACGTACATAGTGGGAACGCATGCTACAAGATCTATCTTGTATTTTTTTAGATACATAATTATATTTTTTATAGTGTACATATGCATATTTAAGTATAATAATAAGTCTTCTATCTCATCCTACTATTTTTCTCAAGGGTAACATATCCTTACTTTACCATCAGAAAATACTATGGGAAAAGCATCAATAGCTCCGCCTCTTTAACTTGGGGCAAAAAGCATTGATTCTTTATTTCTACTATTTCATTATCATCTCGCACCCTAGCTAGATCCTATATCTAGGGTAAACTCCAATATATAAATATTCTATGTATTTTTTATACTTTTCTTATATTTCTTTTTAAATAGCTACTAGGAGAGAATCAAATCCTAGTGGGACACTAGGTGGCATGATTTCAAAGATACACTTATTTTAATGCATTATTGCAAGCATGATTACAAAACTTTGTCAAGGAGCAATGTCATGCTTTCATATGGCATGAGGTGTTCTTGTGAATTAAATGAAAGTTTAGGCTAAGAAGACCACATGAAGACTTTTTCTGCCATAAATGGACCCTATTTTGATGAATTTTTTACACAAGGTTCCAATCCGAATTGGAAAACGATTTTAAAATGAAAATCGTAGCTAATGAGCTGAAGTTTTTGCCCATATTTTTACTTTTTTATTTGGAGCCACGGTTGAGGAGATATGATCAAAATACTGGACCCCAGCCTGCCCACATCATGCAAGCACAGCTCATTTCCAACTTTTCCAATTCATGTTCACACTGGCTCCTCTCTTCTTGTGTAAACCCTTGGGGGTTCCCTTCACCTATAAAAGGGGACCTCTTCTTCCTTGGAAGGAACTCAAGCATTCAAGCCATTGATGAGAGGAATTCTCGAGGGAGTGAGTAGTAATGCCTAATTGTACTTAGCCATTAACATAAGCCCAAGCCTACACTTTCTCCTAGAGGGAGACTAGCCATTCTTGCAACAAGCTAACCTTGGAAGATCAACTCTAATCAAAGAAGGTCTTACACTTGGTGTATCAATCAAAGTGGAATTCTCCACTCTTCTTCTCTCTCCATCAATAATGGTGTCGAAGGGTTTGTCAAGTAAGATGTGTTCTACATTGATGTTTTCTTGATTTCTTATTGTTTTCTTTTTCATCTCTAATCCAACATATATATATATATATATATATATATATATATATATATCTAATCTCATCTCTTTAACCAAATCTATCTCTTTCACTCTTAGTAATTCATCCTCTCTACAAATTTTAGGTTCTCCTTGCTACATGTACATCTCTCCCCGCAGTATCCTTATTGCCTACGGGCAAGAATAGGGCTTGGGAGGGAAACTTCTCATCTCTTCTCTTCTCTTCTCTCATATCTACATTTCTCACATACTATCCTAGATGAATAACCCACATGATGATCATTTCTATCGCTTTCACTCTGTACAATCTATTAGAATTAACGTATGGATTAGCCGTAAAATACACTTTCAACAACGTATAGTGTTTCTCTTTGGCCCTGAAAGGCTCAATGAAATACTTCTATCACCGGATCCCATCATACTACCTCTCATAGACTATAATTTTTCTTTTGATGTAAGCGTAGTTATCTTGCTATGAACCAAGAGGATTTGTTCACACAATTAATCCCAATCACTAGACAAAATATATCTATTATGGTAAGCACAAAACTACAATTCCAAAGAACAATTCGTAGCCTATTTGGTCAGCCAAGATTGAATGCCATTAACTCATCCATTAACCCTTTCATATTACCCATGATACGATATGACCATAGCCTTGATGTTTTCATCTTCGTATTGTTTTGACATTCTCTTTTGCGTTCTTTCTTTGTGTGTGTGAATGCAAGAGAGAAAGAGTGAGTCTTCTTTGATTGCACTTCTTTCCAAACCCTAGTCTTCATGGCATCTATGGTTTAACTCCTTCATATAGTTTTTGTTGAGTTCTCTCACAAACTCTCACAGCCATAAGCCCGGTGCTTTCCTGGCAAGACCGCAAATTTCTCGACATATTTTTGGTGAACCCGACGCGAATCTGCTAGGGTGAGAGTTTGTGGGTAACCATGGGTGATCATGTTGAGCAACAGGGTATGCATTTTGACCCAACAACAATGCAAATGTTTCAAGCATTTTCAATGTTCATGCAACAACAACATGCTACTGAAAGAAGGGAGATTTCAGCAACGAAGGCCATACAAGGGGTCGTCAACAGAATGGATCAGTTCAATGGCAAAGATGTAACCAAGTACTTACGCAAGTATGTGAAGGAGATGGAGCTGCATCGCGTGTCAGAAGGTGAGATGATTCAAAGCTTTGAGCTAGTTGTTGCTCCAGAAATTAGGGAGCATGTTAGGGAAATTAAAGATGGGCATGGGAGAAATTGGGAAGAACTCAAAGTAGCTTTAAAGGAGGAATATTTCATGGAGGACTCTGAGAGAGTGACCAAAAGGACATTCTTAGAATGGGTAGTCAAGCCAAAGCAAGGACTATCAATAACAGAACTACTTAGGGAATTTGAGCGGCGCTATGCACAACTCACAAGGACAAAAAGGGCCACAATAGATGCAGAGAAGACAGATCTTTTCTTACAAGCTGCAGGTAAAGAGTTTCAAGAAAATTTGGAGCTTCTTCTTGAAGATAAAGATGCTAAGCAAGGACTAAAGACCGACTGGAATGAGGTTGAAGGTGTTGTCTCACTGCTTGCCAAACGACAAAGAAGAAGGGACAAGATGGTACTAAACACTACAAGTCCTTCTACCTCAACTCCTGACAAAATGGTAAAGCCTACTTTTATCGCTCCTAAGTTTGATGAGTCCATGCTAGATGAGCTTGTGAAGGGAATGCGTGACTTGAAGGTGAAGCTTGCAAAGCTTGAAGAAAAAGGCCAACCATCAGGGCCACTTCCTAGGCAAAGACAACAGCCCAAAGAAGGGTTTGTTAATAGATGTATTTGGTGTGATAGTACAGACCATGTAAGAAGGGATTGTGATGATTTTAGTGATGCTTTGTCAAAAGATGTTGTCTTTTTTAAGGATGGTAAAATCCACTTAAGAGAGACAGGTCTACCCTTGAGAACTAACTTTGGGAAGGGGGGAATGCAAACCTTAGTTGAAGATATGGCAACCAAGCATGCCACCTCTTCAGTTGAGGCAGCCACTTATGGAGTAAAAATTGAACATTTTTGTGATGAAGAGGTGAGTGACCATCATGGTCAAATTTGGCCAAATGTCATGCAATTAGCTAAAAAGGGAAAGCTTACAAAAGAGATTCTACATGAAGCAGGTGATTGCATACGTCTAGAAACAGGATGGAATGATCCAGTGGACTCATTGTCAGTGCATGCCTACATTACAAAATGCCAACAAAATGAGGCAATTGTAGAAGAGAAGCGCAGACGTGAGAATGCTGATGAAGGACCATCAAAAAGAGCTTCTAGAAGTGGGGGAAGAAGCGACTCAATGCCTTCTCAAACACCCTCAACACAAGGAGCATCTCCACCTGAAGTACTCATGGAGGAGTCTACAACAGGAAAGAAGAAAGAGCCAACGAAAGGTAAGACAAAAGGCCCAACTTATAAACTACAATCTGATATTGAGGTTGCTACAGATTTAAAGAAATTCTTGGAGGAAAGGATCTTGAATAGCAAGATTGAGTTTACTCTGGGAGAAGTTCTTGGCATTGCAAAGCGTGAATTCCACGAGGAGATCATTGACATCATCAAGAGGAAGAGGCAAACCCTTGCTGAAGTTTCTCGTCCACAGGTTGAAGGGGAAACCTCGAAGACACAAGGGATGCAACTGCAAAATAAGGAGAATGATGGAGCTATGGTAGGATGCTACCAATCTAGTGGGAGAGCGAAGCAAGTGCATTTCTCAAATGATGATGAAGAAGTTGAAGATATTCCTAGGAGTTACTATTCACGAAGTCATTGGGCAAGGGCTACTACAGAAACTTTGGTCAAGGTAGGTGATCTTGAAGAGCCATTTGTTGCCTTGATTGACCATGGTTCAGAAATAAACATAATGTCAAAGAGTCTCTACAACAAGTGCAAATGGTCGATGGACACAGATCATGGCTGGATGGTAAAAGTGGCAAACAATTCATCCGGTGAATTGTATGCAGCATGTCCAGGTGTGAAGGTAACAATAGGTGATGTAAAGATTGACCAAAACTTCTTTGTACAGGATACATCTTCATATCATCTCATCCTTGGACAACCCTACATTGTGGGAGTTCAAATGGAAACAAAGGTAATGGACGATGGTTCAGCATATGCTAGAATACGTAGCAAAGATGGTAAATGAGCTGTCCAATTTCTCACAGTCTGTGTAAACCATGAAAGAAATCGTGACAACCTCAGAGAACATCCTCTACCAAAAGTAAGCAAAGAGTTTCATGATCATAGAGAAATGATGGGTTTTGGCCAAGGTTTTGGCCAAGTACCATTGTAAAGCGGGATTGCAGTGGTACAGAAAGAAAAAGGGTCTCGCCTGATCCAAAAATAGGTGAAACTTTCTCGATGAGCTCCTTGGTAACAAGGAATGGATCAGTATGTTTTACAAAACTTGAAGATTTGAAGAGATATGAGAAGCAATATGTGCATAATGTACAAATAGGCATGAAAAAGAGTGGGTTGCTAAAGCCTACTGAAATGTTTTGGGTTTGTGTGAACAAGTTTCTTTTGTAGATACTATGGGTGAGCTTGATGCTATAATGAGGTCTAGTTTGCATCTTGAAAATGAAGTTGTGGAAGTTTGCTCTATGGAAATGTATCAAGTAATAGAAGCCTTTAAAGAAAGCCAAACAGTTGGCCCAGAAGTCCATGTTGAAACTAAATACAAGAGTGTAGCAAAGAAGGTGAAACCAATAGCTTCACCCTTACCACCCAACAACAAGGAAAAGATTGAACAGGCTTCTTTACAACCAAGTTTGCGGAATCCTAAAAAGATCGGGCATACCTTCACAAAGGAGTCCTTTCAAGAGTTGCAGATTGGTTGCGAGGAGTTTCTAACACAGGAGGAGACAAAGTGCTTCAAAGAAATGCTTTCAAAGCATGGTAAGGCTTTTGCATTTGAGCCACATGAGATAGGACGTGTTGATCCTTATATTGTAGCTCCTATGGTAATTTTTACAATACCTCATGTGCCTTGGAATCTGAGGCCTATTCCAGTTCCAAAGGCTCATTTGCCAAAGTTAGTAGAGCTACTGAATGAGAAAATCAAAATGGGAATCTTGGAGCCTTCTTGTGCTCCATACTCAAACAGGTGGTTCACAGTTCCAAAGAAGAATGGTTCTCTACGCTTCATCCAAGATATGCAAGATATCTTGCAAGAAGAATGGTTCTCTACGCTTCATCCAAGATATGCAAACAGTGAACAAGGTGACAATTAGAAATGTAGGTACAGGTCCAATTGTGGATGAATTTGCAGAGGCGTTTGCAGGGAGGGCAATCTACTCAATGGGGGATCTCTACTCAGGGTATGATCAATTTCAGCTTGCAATCGAAAGCAGAGACTTGACAACCATGAGGACACCTTTGGGTTTGGTAAGGATGTGTACCTTGCCACAGGGAGCAACCAACTCGGTTGCACATATGATGAATGGGATGAATAAGGTCTTACGTGACTTTATTCCTCAAATCACAATGCCTTTCATTGATGATTTGCCTATCAAAGGATGTGAAGAAAGTGACAAAGATGAAGCTTTGGATCTCAAGGGATGTCGCAAGTTTGTGGTAAATCACATAAATGATTGTGATAAAATTTTGTATAGGTTGGAAGAAGTGAATCTTACATTGTCAGGGAAAAAGTCTATGTTTGGTGTCAAAGAAGTGCTCATTGTGGGGCACATGTGCGGGCCATATGGTAGGAAACCTTGTCCATCAAAGGTAGATTCCATCCAAAGAATGAAAGAAACATGCACTAGCATCACTGAGGTTAGAAGGTTTCTGGGAGCATGTGTCTTCTATGTTATTTGGATTCCACATTATGCACATGTAGCTGATCCTCTTTATCAGCTGCTTAGAAAGAATCAAAAGTTTAAATGGACAGAAGCACATGTAAAATCCATGAAAAAGCTAAAGGAGTTACTCCAGTCAGCAACGACTTTGAGAAAGGTAGACTATGAGTGTCAAAGGCCAGTGATTGTGACAGTAGATACCAGTCCTACAGGGATTGGATGGGCAATAGGGCAAGATGACAAAGAAGGACACAGATATGTGGTAAGATTTGGAGCAAAGGTACTAAGTGCTCGCCAAAGAAACTATCCACAGATAAAGAGAGAGTTATGGGGTATGGTTACAGCCTTGAAAAGTGGGAAAGAGTACCTAATTGGTGCATGTGTGGTTGTAGAAACAGATTGTCTACCACTTCTTGGGATGATTACAAGCTGCTCAACACCAGACATTGCTATGTTGCGGTGGATTGCCTACGTTAAGTCCTTAAATCCCGAATTTAAGCACATTGCAGGTGAAGACAATACAGTGGCAGATATGCTATCAAGGGCAAGGTATAAAGATGAGTCACAAATGATTGATGAGGGAGATGATGTAGGCACAAAATTCTATTCTATCTCTCATGTCAAAGGTAACAATGTCTGCATGACTAATTCACTTGAATTGTTCTTGAAAGATCTTTATGAAGGTGATTGGCTTTCTATTGGAAGATACTTGAGTACTCTAACAAAACAGGATGATTGGTCTGAACAAGAATTCAAGAGGATACGCAGGAAAGCATATGGGTACTTTTTAAGGGATGGTTACTTGTGGAAGCATCCTAAACAAAAGGGTGCTACACCACAACGGGTTATATGTAAAAAAGAGACTCAAGTAAAGCTCATGCAAGAGTTTCATGAGAGTCTATGGGCTGGACACAGGGGTGTGTGGGCAACCTTCTCCAAGTTGAAAGAAAAATACTGGTGGAAGGGTATGTATAAAGATGTATCTCAGTTTGTAGAGTCATGTGTAACTTGTCAAATGTATTCAAATGTTCGACATCGTGATGGATTGCACCCTACATATCCACTAGCCATGCACTATAAATGGGTTGTAGATCTAGTCACGATGCCTTTAGGACTCTGGCAGATGAGATACTTGGTTCTTGCACGAGAGGACCTAACTAACCAGGTTGAAGGAAGAGCATCAAGAGCTAAGACCACAGAAGCTGTGTGCAAATTCCTTCTTGATGAGGTGATTTGCCGTTATGGTTGTGTGGGAAAAATCACTGCAGATCGAGGTGAACTGGATGCCAAAGAAGCAAGGGAGTTCTTTTCTAGATTAGGGATCAAGCTTTCTCTTACTACAGCTTACAACCCTGAAGGCAATGGAGAGAGTGAAAGAGGGCATCCTCCTATCATCAAAGCTTTGGCCAAGGCTTGCCTAGGAAGAGTTGGTGAGTGGCCAAAATTGTTACCATATGCTTTATGGGCTGATCGTACAACACATAGCTCAATAACTGGCTACATGCCTGCGGAGTTAATGCATGGTCAAAAATCAGTGATGTTGATTGAGGATACAATTCCCACATAGAATGTACTACCTTGGCAAGAGGGGCTTAGTAGGGAAGATCTCCTTGCACTGCGTATAAGGCAGCTAGAGAGAAGACCTGGAGACATTGAAGCTGCAAAAGAACGACTCAAAAATGCAAGGTTGAAAAACAAGGACTATTTTGATAAGCGACATCGACTCAGGAGCAAAGCAATTGACAAAGGTGACTGGGTTTTAGTGTATGATAGTAGCCTTGATAACCAGCACACAGTCATGCGTAAGTTCTCAAAAAGATGGTTTGGACCGTATGTTGTAAAGCATGTGCATGAAAATGCTACTTACAGCTTGTCTGAACTAGATGGTACAGAAGTAAAGATTCCCATTACAGAAAAAAGGATTAAAATGTTTAAGAGAAGAGGACACAATGATCTAGAAGATATGGATGAGGAAGAAGAGAAAAACACAGGTGAAGATCAAAGTGAACATGAAGCTCTGGAATCATCCAGTGAAGAAGAAGACAAGGAAGATGTACAAGAGGTCTAATGTTACAAAGAGACAATGTGGCACATACCGGAGGATGTGCAGGTTTAGAGGGGGTGGATGTCGTGCTGTGACACGTACATAGTGGGAACGCATGCTACAAGATCTATCTTGTATTTTTTTAGATACATAATTATATTTCCTATAGTGTACATATGCATATTTAAGTATAATAATAAGCCTTCTATCTCATCCTATTATTTTTCTCAAGAGTAACATATCTTTACTTTACCATCAGAAAATACTATGGGAAAAGCATCAATAGCTCCGCCTCTTTAACTTGGGGCAAAAAGCATTGATTCTTTATTTCTACTATTTCATTATCATCTCACACCCTAGCTAGATCCTATATCTAGGGTAAACTCCAATATATATATATTCTATGTATTTTTTATACTTTTCTTATATTTCTTTTTAAATAGCTACTAGGAGAGAATCAAATCCTAGTGGGACACTAGGTGGCATGATTTCAAAGATACACTTATTTTAATGCATTATTGCAAGCATGATTACAAAACTTTGTCAAGGAGCAATGTCATGCTTTCATATGGCATGAGGTGTCCTTGTGAATTAAATGAAAGTTTAGGCTAAGGAGACCACATGAAGACTTTTGCTGCCATAAATGGACCCTATTTTGATGAATTTGTTACACAAGGTTCCAATCCGAATTGGAAAACGATTTTAAAATGAAAATCGTAGCTAATGAGCTGAAGTTTTTGCCCATATTTTTACTTTTTTATTTGGAGCCACGGTTGAGGAGATATGATCAAAATACTAGACCCCAGCCTGCCCACATCATGCAAGCACAGCTCATTTCCAACTTTTCCAATTCATGTTCACACTGGCTCCTCTCTTCTTGTGTAAACCCTTGGGGGTTCCCTTCACCTATAAAAGGGGACCTCTTCTTCCTTGGAAGGAACTCAAGCATTCAAGCCATTGATGAGAGGAATTCTCGAGGGAGTGAGTAGTAATGCCTAATTGTACTTAGCCATTAACATAAGCCCAAGCCTACACTTTCTCCTAGAGGGAGACTAGCCATTCTTGCAACAAGCTAACCTTGGAAGATCAACTATAATCAGAGAAGGTCTTACACTTGATGTATCAATCAAAGTGGAATTATCCACTCTTCTTCTCTCTCCATCAATAATGGTGTCGAAGGGTTTGTCAAGTAAGATGTGTTCTACATTGATGTTTTCTTGATTTCTTATTGTTTTCTTTTTCATCTCTAATCCAACATATATATATATATATATATATATATATATATATATATATATATATATATATATATATATATATATATATATATATATATATATATATATATATATATATATATATATATATATATATATATCTAATCTCATCTCTTTAACCAAATCTATCTCTTTCACTCTTAGTAATTCATCCTCTCTACAAATTTTAGGTTCTCCTTGCTACATGTACATCTCTCCCCGCAGTATCCTTATTGCCTACGGGCAAGAATAGGGCTTGGGAGGGAAACTTCTCATCTCTTCTCTTCTCTTCTCTCATATCTACATTTCTCACATACTATCCTAGATGAATAACCCACATGATGATCATTTCTATCGCTTTCACTCTGTACAATCTATTAGAATTAACGTATGGATTAGCCGTAAAATACACTTTCAACAACGTATAGTGTTTCTCTTTGGCCCTGAAAGGCTCAATGAAATACTTCTATCACCGGATCCCATCATACTACCTCTCATAGACTATAATTTTTCTTTTGATGTAAGCGTAGTTATCTTGCTATGAACCAAGAGGATTTGTTCACACAATTAATCCCAATCACTAGACAAAATATATCTATTATGGTAAGCACAAAACTACAATTCCAAAGAACAATTCGTAGCCTATTTGGTCAGCCAAGATTGAATGCCATTAACTCATCCATTAACCCTTTCATATTACCCATGATACGATATGACCATAGCCTTGATGTTTTCATCTTCGTATTGTTTTGACATTCTCTTTTGCGTTCTTTCTTTGTGTGTGTGAATGCAAGAGAGAAAGAGTGAGTCTTCTTTGATTGCACTTCTTTCCAAACCCTAGTCTTCATGGCATCTATGGTTTAACTCCTTCATATAGTTTTTGTTGAGTTCTCTCACAAACTCTCACAGCCATAAGCCCGGTGCTTTCCTGGCAAGACCGCAAATTTCTCGACAACGCGCTATTTTTGACACAGAATACTAATCACTATTTTTGACAAGTATGGTTTACAGATTTTATCTTCGCAACGGAGGACAATTGCTTTCCAACGGAGAGGTATGTAATGGAATTGATATTTCTATTAATTATTGCAGCTAACAGATGGAAAAGGCTTGACCGAGCTAGGCCTACGCATATGGAAATATATTTCATGTATTATTCAAGTGCTCTGTATGAGCTTCAACCATTTATGACCGGCTGGCCAGTTTGTACTTAATTTGACCATTCAAGAAATCTATAAATGAAATACATGCAAGAGAGAAATGGTCACTCTTTCACGGGGGGAGATTGCACCCAGTGTCTGTGTGATTCTCCTCTCCTCTGCTCTCTTCTCTCTCTTGCCGTGCCGGCATAGCACTCCGCTCTAGGAGGTGCGTCTTAACATGCGTTGTCTTGCTCTTGCTCTTGCTCTGTGTGTGTGTGTGTGTGTGTGTGTGTGTGTGTGTGTGTGTGTGTGTGTGTGTGTGTGTGTGTGTGTGTGTGTGTGTGTGTTCTCTTATGGCTTCAATTTTGTGCTACGAGATCTGTCAATAAGTAGACTGATGCGTTTCATGGATTGAAATATATTGTATTTTGGTATTTTGCAGGGACACTGCGCGTTTGTTTGTAGCACTACTCATCTACCGTAGAGGTTAAATCATTGTGCAAGGATATTGACACAACATTGCATCGAGGTCTACATGAGAGTGCATCAAATACTTGATTGTGCTTGCCAAGAATGTGAACAATATGAAAATGGAATCGTGAAAGAAGCTTTTCCCACCTCATTTGTTTGTCAAAAAGCTTGGTTTGTGGCATGAAGTACTTGAGACTCTGGTGATCCATTTGGATGATGAATGACATCTCAAGTAATTAATGATTCCATGTATCCAAGGCATGTAAGACAACTAGAAGATCTTTTTCATGAACTACGCTATGGCATGCCCATCTTGAAGTAGTTTAGACACACGCACACACACAGACACACACACACATAGAGAGAGAGAGAGAGAGAGAGAGAGACTGTGGGATGGGTTTTAACCTCACTCCTATCTTATTGCAGACATAGCAAGAACCACGAACATAATGTCAATCCATGGGACAAAGCTGACTCGACTAGTGCATAGAGGCTACAAGAGGGTGTCAATCTCTTGGAAAACAATAGACAACTCACATCTAACACAAGCTACAGTCAAATGACCTAAGTCATCAGAAGCTAATCGCTAATTGTCAACAAAAATTGAAAGTCACAGCATCAAACGACATCCAAATGTTACGAAGTTTCTAGGACATGTATATAAGACCATAAGCACACGTGCTTGTGGTCTCAAAACTCACTTTAGGTCAAGTGAAAAAAATGCAATTATTAACGGCAGTGAGTTTTTGACCTGGTCGTTTTTGACCTATAATGCATCTATATGCTTAACAATGGTGTCCCAATACCTTGCCTATGCTTACTTTGTGATTTCCTAGCTTAAATTCATACTTATGATGAAATTAGGCCACGGGTCGATGATGCCAAAAGCTACAGATTACCATGATATGTTTATGTCAATGCGTAGAGCTCTTAGCTGCAGCTGCAATGTGACAACCAAAAAGAGAATAGCAAGGGCAAGAAGGAGAAAAGTGAGCGCCATTAGCTCACGCAGTGTTTCTATTATCCAATACTTTCAAAATAGTTACAAAAATTGGCTTTTATACCTTAGCCAAGGTCAAAACTAATAATCTGGGATCTCTAACTAAAGATAGGTTGATAGAATCAAGAATCTTGTAGCCCCGACTCATCAATTACACTCTTTATCTGGAAAGTAGGAGTTACAACATTCCCGATTTGTCAAAATAATAAGTGTTTTTACAATAAAAGCTCCAAAAAATGTTATCCGAGTTAGCTTGCTGCTAACATTCCCCCCTCCTCAATTGTGTTGTCCCTTGACATAGCTTCATGGACTGAAGTAGTCATTAGGTTGACGGCTGGTGAGGTGGTCTTTAAGTGCATGTAGGGCTTTTTCATATCTGATTCGTCTTTCTTTGTCGAGGAATTGCAAAAACTGCATGGCGGCTCTGTTTTAAGTTCGATAGATGAATAGCCCACAAAACTTGATGTAAGGTTTCTAATCACTGGCCCAAATATCTTTGTCCACCATGTGAAGAATCCTGTATAAAATTCCTCTTCAAATGCCAACATATTGCTTGATGGAAGAAACATGCATATGTCATAGAAGCCGTAGAGGACTTCTTCTAAAGGTTGTCCACTCAAATCATAGCATAGACTTTTGTTGCCTTCTAGGAAAGACATCCATTGGGCTCCTTCTTGCTCAAGCTCATGAAAATTTTGGATGCATGTAAGAAGCATTCTGCAGATTTTACAGAGCATTGCACATGAGAGGTCAAGGAGGCTTTTGAAGAAGTTCATGGTGCCCGTTAGAGTTTTCACCATGTAGTCCTCTGTTGTTGTTCCTTGCTCTGGAGCTGACAGTCTTGGGTAGTTGAGCCATGTTGGTCTCTTCTTCCTCAATGCATTGTGTGCCTGCCACATCCATACCCTTGGTACATGATAGAATGTGGGGTCCTTCCGTATTGCTGCAGGTGCTCTTGTAAATAGAATGAGGTATCCAGAGTTCTTGTTGAGCCAATTCTTTCTCCATTTGGGATGGAGAGCATCTGAGCCTTCGGCTTGTATATCCTTGTAAATTCTTTCTTTAACTTGCTATAGCTCCACCTTTATCAATGGGTAGGGCAACGACTGCTGATGCCATTGAGCATTGATTTGGTTGGGAGTTACCTGAGCTATATTGACTGAGTGGAGAACTCTCAACTCCCAATCCATTGCCGCTTTCCATTCAACATCTACTTCATGGACTATCTGCTCCTTCGGTGCATCTTCTTCAGCTTTAGAGAGCTGGACCATTGGCACTTGTTCTTCTTTTGTGATTGACACTTGAAACTCTGACTCTCCTGCTAGCCCTTCTGATGGCTGTGTTTCCATATCTGCAAAGGAGATTGATGGTATATATATGCTTGGTTGTTCAGAGGTTCTTGCCTCCTCTTGAGCTTCTGTATGTCCTTCTCTTAGCAGCTGGTTGGCTCTCTTCAAATGTTCTATCTCCTTGAGCAGTTGTTCTTCTCTTTGTACCCTCATTAATGCAAGGTCTCATCTTTGTGCTTGTTCAAGCTTCAACTCAAGTTCGAGGTCTTTGTTCCTCTTTTTCAAAGTCTTGTAGACTTCATATGTTCCCTTGAGTGAAGCTGCAACGGGGTTTTCTCTTATCTGCCTTAGAAATACCGCTTGATCATTGATTATTTGCTCGGAGTACTGCAAGGAGGCATTGGCTACATCTAGCTGCACTTGGATCTTTTGGAGAGACTGAGTAGTTATTTTAAGTTCGTTGGTCACTTCAGTCAATTGTTGGTCCTTACTTTTGCATGCATTAGACAGCTTCGTGAAGAGTTCCCCCAGATTTTCCATCTCTTTATGGTGTCTTTGCTTGACAATATGATGTTGTTCATTTTGTTTTTAAGCTCTTTAATCTCTTTTTGAAGATCTTCAATAATGTTCATTCTGTCTTCTAGCTCACCTTGTAGAGCATCTATTACCTGTTCCAATTCTTTAGCCTTGGCACTACGGCTAAGTGCTGCTATTCTCATATTTTCTGTCATCAGCTGCATTTGATTTGCATATTCATTTACTTGCATGATCACTTCATCTATGGTTTCCAAATCTTCAGGTTCTACCTGGGGCTGCTTATAAGTTTCAATGGTTTTGGTTTGTGGCTCTTTTGATGGTGCAACAGATATTGCTTGTGGCCTTATAGGTTCAACTGATTCTTCTTGAGGCTTCGTGGATGCCTCAATTGATTCTTCTTGTAGAAGGTCCCACTTCAGGATTTTTTGGCTTCCTTGGGCTGTTTAAAACTTGCCTCTTCCTGTTGCTCATGATCTTTTTCCTTTGCTTCCTTGCCTTCATTGGATTAGCTGTTGGTGAAGGTTTTGGACTTGGCATGGGATGATCTTCTTGTTCTGTAGTTGGTGAAGAGGGTCTTGGAGACATCTATCCTTGTTCAGGATGTGACTCGCTTTGTTGTGTACCTTCTGCTTGCCTCTGTTGCTTAGCCGCTTCTTCTTTTGCTTTCCTTTGAGCTTCTAGAGCTTCTTGAATCTTCAATGCTTCAGCTTCAACATACATCCTCTCCAGTAAATCCTTTGGATCCTCTAGAACCTTCTTTGTAGGGTTCTTGGTCCTTGGACCCTTGACCTCCCTTGGGCTCCATTTCTCAGGGTTTTCACCTGCAGCTTGGCGGCATCTTTCGTATGATTGTTTATCTCGTTCAAATCTTGTCCCTTTTTGCTGAGGTTCCTCTTGATGAGCTGCCGCTGCTTTCTTCTTCATTTCTTCTCCTTACCCTTGTTTCTTCATTGTCAGAGATTTCACTATTGTGGGTTTCATGCGAGCTTTCTGCAGATTCCTCATCTGATTTATAGACTCTCTTTGTTGATCTAGTGGTTTGTGATGAAGGTTGAAGCTGAGATGATCCACGTGTTCTAATCTGGGGCTAGCGCCAAGTTGTCTGTCATTCCAATAGCATGGTATGCTATTATTGTTAGCACTTCTGGAGCACCCATATATGTTATCTTTCCCTCTTTCTTTGTGCCCTTCACTATTGTAAGTACGTACTGCGCGTGATCTATCGCTTGCCTTGTTGTCGACTTCAACACTTGAGTGAAAGTAGTTGCAACTGCATGATTTTGGAGTTGTGTACCGTGGTGATCTCTTTGAAAGGAAGTGGAAATGTTGGTGGTAAAGGGGAGCTGGATCCTCCACTTGCCTTAGGATGAGATCAGAGAAGGTGGCAACAACAGTATCCTTGGTAAAATTACCTGTTGTTTTCCTATCCCTGGTCCGCATTGCCATACCTTCTGTTGGAAGCTTAAGTGCCTCGGCCACTATGTCTTTGGTGATCACCACTTCAACTTTTTCCCCCTGCTGATCCATGATTTGAGCTGATCCATCTTCTTTGATTGTAGATAACAATTCATAGGCTTTTTGGAAATCCACTCCACATGGCTTCTGGTTGTAGAAATCTTGAACACCCACTAGTCTTCTATTGGACTCTTTAGTGTTTGGCTTTGTAGCTACATCATAAACCTCCTTGGGTAGCATTTGTAACTCTACCTAGTGTCCTTCTTCACTCTTGAATCTGCCAGTGAAGACCGTTGTGTTGTTTTCTTTGAGCTGCTCTTTAGACAGGTAGGTTGCCTTTGCCGTCTTTACTGAGCTTGGATCTAACTGGTACAGTGGAAATTCTTGCAGCTTATCTTTCTGAGACATCCTTTTCTTTGTCTTCTGAGCCGCTTGCATTGCACCCCTCATGTCTCGTGTGAGACAACACTGAAAATGGGCAACTGTGGACTCCGGAAATCGCATGCGAAGAAGGTAGAAAGCTCTCTCCTCCAGGAGCGACTAGGTCGCCCAGACATTGCATTTGCAGTGGGAGTAGTAAGTCGATACATGTCAAACCCAGACAAGAAACATTGGGAGGAAGTGAAAGGAATATTGAGATACCTGAAACCTACAAAGAGTATGCATATATGCTATGGGAGTCAGGATCTAAGTGTAAAGGGTTTTACAGACTCAGATTATGCAGGTGACTTAGACAACCGAAGGTCTATGTCAGGGTATGTCTTTACATTGGCTGGTGGAGTAGTATCATGGCGTTCTAGATTACAAGATTGTGTTACTCAGTCTACTATAGAGGCTGAATATGTTGCAGCATCAGAGGCATGCAAAGAATCAATTTGGCTTAATCGACTAGTAACAGATTTGGGAATCAAAGAAGAGATGCCTGTGTTATATTGTGATAGTCAAAGTGCTATACAATTGGCTCGCAATCCAGTTTATCACTCAAAGACAAAGCATGTGGATGCGAAGTATCATTTCATCAGGGAAATGCTCGAGGATAAGCAACTTCAGCTTGTCGAAGTTCACACCACAGAAAATCCTGCTGATCTACTTACAAAAGGACTTCCCTCAGAGAGCTTTGCGCATTTTCGCAAGCAGTTAGGTGTAGGGTAGTACATCACTTCTCTACATCTCTTGTATATTAGCTTGTATAGTAGCTTCTCTCACACTTAAAGTACCACATTGGACTTTAAGTGGGAGGTTGTTGGGGTATAAAGCCCAATGTGGTTGCCCAGGTAAGTGGGCGGGCCGCCAGGTATGTACACATATTCTTTTGTAAAAACCTAATAAGAACTCACTATGCTCTACACATTACAGTAGAGCGAGTTCACCATATCTTCGTGCTCTTCTTCTCGCACTCTCTCTCGCGTCGCACTTCCGCTCGTACTCCTTCAGTGTGAGTCGAGCTAGTAGCTCTGACTCGTGCAGGATATGCCCGTAGCCGTTGGATGGTTTGATCTTTGACTTTCATCTGGTCTCTAAGCTCTATTACCTCATCCTGGCTCGCCTCATTCTCTAGCTCTGCCTTTTCCTTGCCATTTCTCAGTGTTTCCACTTCCTTGGATTCTTCAGCAAGTTGTAGGGTTAGGTTGTCCCTTTCCCTCTTCGCATCTGTCAATGTCTTGCTGAGTTTTCTGTATTCTTCTTCAGCTCTTTGCAGTCTTTGAGCTACTGCCTGATTCTCTCCTTCCATCTCTTGGCATCTTTGTAATGCCATGGCCAGACTGGCTTACAGCTCTGCTTCTTTTTCTATATGCTCTTGGTTCTGTCTTTGTAGTGTGTCTACTTCGGATTTGATGAAAACTTCATTGGCTTTGAGATTGGCAATCTCACTTTCCGTGCCCATTGATTGTGCCCTGAGCGTGGTTAGCTTGTTCATCACCACATCCCAATCATTGGTGGGTGGCTGCAGGTCCGCTGTATCAGTGGCCATCTCTTTTAGTTCCACTAACCGCCGCAGGCTCTGCATCTGTTCTTTGGGCCTTGTGCTTGCCAAGTCAAATGCTATTGTAGCTGCTCTTCTCTTGAATATCCCGCAGCTAGTAGATTTGATAAAAACTTCATTGGCTTTGAGATTGGCAATCTCACTTTCCGTGGCCATTGATTGTGCCCTGAGCCTGGTTAGCTTGTTCATCACCACATCCCAATCATTGGTGGGTGGCTGCAGGTCCGCTATATCAGTGGCCATCTCTTTTAGTTCCACTAGCCGTCGCAGGCTCTACATCTGTTCTTTGGGCCTTGTGCTTGCCAAATCAAATGCTATTGTAGCTGCTCTTCTCTTGAATATCCCGCAGCTAGTAGATCACGAAATGTGTTAAACCTTCTTTCCTTTGGATCTATCTTTTCCTCTTTCTGTTCATCTTCTTCTTGCTGCTCTTGCTCTTGGCTCTTTTCTTACTAAAAATCTTCTTGTTCCTCCTCCTTTTGTTGGGTTTGTGGAGGGCTACGAGGAGGTGGTGATGGCGGTGGGCTAGATTCCGGGCTTGATGGTGGAGTTGGTGGCTTCTTCTTGAAGTCTCGGTCCACCTTGGTCTTCTACTCTCTTTCCTGGCCTTCTTGCGCTTCTAGTAGTTGCCGTCGTACTTCATCCACTTCTTCTTCTGTAAATAGGATATTAGGGATGTTTTCTGCCGTAGCATCCAGGATCTCAAAAATTTTGATATAATCTTCAAATCTATCTTTGTGCACCCTTCGGGATGACCCCGACTTGGCTTCCAGGGACGGCTTCCATAACTCATTCAAATCTCCCTTGAGTGCTCTTTCCGCTCTGAAGCTTTCCATTAATCTTTCTAATCGTGCCTCTTTTTGTGATTTTGTCTCTTTGACCGACACTTGTACAGTTGCCTTCTTTCCCTTCTTCAACTCTGGCTGCTCCTCTTGCACGGTCTCTAATTGGTGCTTCAATCGTGTGGCAACTCTGGGTGCTTTGGGCAGTTCCTCTTCTTTATCTTCTTTGAGCCTTAGCCAGTCATTCTGTGATGGAGCATTAGGCCATCTTCCCTTGGCGTGCAATGCCCCATAAACCACTTTCGTTATCAGCTCACCCGACACAATGTAGGTGGGGTTCTTATTGCCCATCTTCACCAGATTATCATGGATATAGGCAGCGTAGTTGATCACCTTTGGCTTGCTCTTCTGCATTTCCTAGGTGAAGGTGGTGGCAATGGCTCCAGGTGGCATTCTGTACTTTTGTGGCCGCTTTGTACACATATGGAAGTACTAGTTATAAAGCTGGCTCATGACTGCCACTTTAGGGTTTGCAATATCTTCGAAGGTGTAGTTGTTTTTCTTTTCTGAGTACACCTTGACTTCATCTCTTCTCTTTGTCACACTATCCCCTTTGTTGGAGAGGTCTAGTGTTGTTGCCACCACTCTCTCTGTGATTACAATCACAGTGTCCGGCTTGCCCTGCAGATCAGTGACTCTGGCCACTCCATCTTCTTTGATTGTAGTTACAAATTCCCACACTTTTTGCATGTCGATTCTTGCCGGCAAAGCTTCAAAGTAGTTATGGAGATCTATCTTCTCCAGGTACTTTGCCATCTTGCTTCTGACAAACTTATTGAGCTCCCGAGGTAGCATGGGTGGCTCTATTGCATTTCCTTCAGTATCTTTGAACACGCCTTGGTAGATCTTCAAATCATTTGCTCTAGCAAATCCTCCTGAATCCATGTGCTGGTTGGCTTCAGAGTTCCTTCTAGGATGACAAATGGCTCTACTTCTTCCAAGTAATCTTTTATGGTCATCCTCTTCTTCTTTGCCGGTGATTTTGCAGCTGCCATAGATCCTATTGCACTCAATAGTCTGAAGTTGGTGTTTTTTCCACATCAGCTGAGAAACTGAGTTTTAACTATCCAAATGACTTGAAAATTGAAAATAAAACTTAAAAGGAACTTGGGAAACCTGGCCAAATTTTATCACAGTATAATTCTGGCCAAATTTTATCATTTAGACATCCTACGAGTAGGATGTCTTTTTCCTCAGTTTTTGGTGAAACTTGGCAGGCTAGTGGCCCTTGGCCTGTGCAACATGGCTATGTGATTGGAATTGGGTTTGGGCATCAAAAAGTGCATTTTTTAGCAGATTCCAGCTTTAGGCTCACAATTTGGTAGGATGTCCCGCTCAGGTGGCAAATGATATTCAAATGGGTTGAAATTTAACATATGATCTCCTTGCACCATGGTAATGGCTCCCATGAGGTCATTTCTTGCACAAAAGGTCAAAATTGAGCTGGAGACATCATACGCGTTGTCGTGCTGTGACACGTACATAGTGGGAACGCATGCTACAAGAGTTATCTTGTAACTTTTTAGATACATAGTTATATTTTCTATAATGTACATATGCATATTTAAGTATAATAATACACCTTCTATCTCATCCTATTATTTTTTTCAAGGGTAACCTATTCTTACTTTACCATCAGAAAATACTATGGAAAAAGCGTCAATAGCTCCGCCTCTTTAACTTGGGGCAAAAAGCATTGATTCTTTATTTCTACTATCTCATTATCATCTCACACCCTAGTTGGATCCTATATCTAGGGTTAACTCCAATATATATATATTCTATGTATTTTTCATATTTTTCTTATATTACTTTTTAAATAGCTACTAGGAGGGAATCAAATCCTAGTGGGACACTAGGTGGCATGATTTCAAAGATACACTTATTTTAATGCATTATTGCAAGAATGATCACAAAAATTTGTCAAGAAGCAATGTCATGTTTTCATATGGCATGAGGTGTCCTTTGGAATCAAATGAAAGTCTAGGCTAAGGGGACCACAGGAAGACTTTTGCTGCCAGAAATGGCCCTATTTTGATGATTTTTTTACACAAAGTTCCAATCCAAATTGGAGAATGATTTTAAAATGAAAATCATAGCTAACAAGCTGAATTTTCTGCCCATATTTTTACTTTTTTATTTGGAGCCACGATTGAGGAGATATGATGAAAATACTGGACCCCAGTCTGTCCACATCATGCAGGGACAGCTCATTTCCAGCTTTTCCAGTTTCTGTTCACACTGGCTCTTCTCTTCTTGTGTAAACCCTTGTGGGTTCCCTTCACCTATAAAAGGGGACCTCTTCTTCCTTGAAAATAACTCAAGCATTCAAGCCATTGATGAGAGGAATTCTTGAGGGAGTGAGTAGTAATGCCTAATTGTACTTAACCATTAACATAAGCCCAAGCCTACACTTTCTCCTAGAGGAAGACTAGCCATTCTTGCAACAAGCTAACCTTGGAAGATCAACTCTAATCAAATAAGGTCTTGCACTTGGTGTATCAATCAAAGTGGAATTATCCACTCTTCTTCTCTCTCCATCAATAATGGTGCCGAAGGGTTTGTCAAGTAAGATGTGTTCTACATTGATGTTTTCTTGATTTCTTGTTGTTTTCTTTTTCATCTCTAATCCTATATATATATATATATATATATATCTAATCTCATCTCCTTAACCAAATTTATCTCTCTCACTCTTAGTAATTCATCCTCTCTACAAATTTTAGGTTCTCTTTGCTACAGGTACACCTCTCCCCGCAGTATCCTTATTGCCTACAGGCAAGAATAGGGCTTGGGAGGGAAACTTCTCATCTCTTCACTTCTCTCATATCTACATTTCTCACATACTATCCTAGATGAATAACCCACATTATGATAATTTCTATCGCTTTCACTATGTACAATCTATTAGAATTAACGTATGGATTAGCCGTAAAATACATTTTCAACAACGTATAGTGTTTCTTTTTGGCCCAGAAAGGCTCAATGAATACTTCTTTCACCGGATCCCATCATACTACCTCTTATAGACTATAACTTTTCTTTTGATGTAAGCGTAGTTATCTTGTTATGAACCAAGAGGATTTGTATACACAATTAATCCCCATCACTAGACAAAATATATATATTTGGTCAGCCAAGATTGAATGCCATTAACTCATATATTAACCCTTTCATACTACCCATGATACGATATGACCATAGCCTTGATGTTTTCATCTTTGTGTTGTTTTGACATTCTCTTTTGTGTTCTTTCTTTGTGTGTGTGAGTGCAAGAGAGAAAGAGTGGGTCTTCTTTGATTGCACTTCTTTCCAAACCCTAGTCTTCATGGCATCTATGGTTTAACTCCTTCATATAGTTTTTGTTGAGTTCTCTCACAAACTCTCACAGCCATAAGCCCGGTGCTTTCCTGGCAAGACCGCAAATTTCTCAACAGTGTAGGATGTCTTTTTCATCAAAATTGCTTGAGATTTGTTATGTGGGTATCTCTTGGCATGTGAAACATGGCCCTGCTCTTGGATTTTGATTTGGACAAGAATTGGTGTTAGTAAGACCATGTGCAGTGTTTTTGGCCTCAAAAAGTGTATCTTGGACGTGTTGGGGACCAAAAGTGATGGGAATGGCTTGAAACTTGTTATATGAGCTCTTGAAGGTGATATGAAGAGATCTGGAATTGAAAAACACCATCTTTGGGCCAAAAATGTCATTTAGACATCCTACGCGTAGGATGTCTATTTCATCATTTTTTGCATGTGACCACACAGATAGCTTGGCAATGTGCCTATGAATGTATTGTGCAAGTTTCATGTGATTTGGACAAGTTTTGGTAGGTATATGGCCCATTATTTCCTCTTATGCTCTGACTTTGCGTTTTTTCATGCATATGAGGTCAATTTTTGTCCATATGTGATAAAACTTGGTGGCTTTCATGTAAAGGCTATTCAGAAACTTTGTGTGATGAGAGATGTTGGGGTTGGTGTCCATAAATGGCCTTGAGACATCCTACGCGTAGGATGTCTCCTGATGAAATTTTTGTGGAGACTGCTACTGGTGCATGCCCTTAGTCCCCCTGAGTCCCTTTTAAGCCCTATTTCAACAAAAAAAGTCAAATAGATAGAAAGTAACTCCCCGTGTGGATTTCAGAGCCTCCGAGCCGTTTTTTGACTTTTGGAGTGCTTTTCGGCGATGAAATTTCTTGATGTTGGTCTCCATAGCTTCCCGATCCCTTGGGGATCCTTGCCATATGGTTTTTGTCGACTTCACCGGAGCTCCGTTTGGCAATTTGTCGCTCTAGAAGCGCCCGTGGTTGCGTTTACATGTTGTCGATGACTTGTGGTGGTCTACCACCACAGGACTTGGTTGTTGATGGTCTAGGAAGGCTGCTCGTGAAGTTTGGTTGCAAACGGACATGCGGTTTGGCCGCAAGAGCTATTTGATGTTTTGTGTGCCTGATGCCGTTTCTGAAGTTTAGTGTCGCTTCGGGTCACCTTTTGGCCATGTGGGCTATATAGAATTGTCGAGCATGTTGAGGTGCTCCTACCCATGAGTTTTGGTAGCATTTGGGCGCCTCTCCGCCGATTTCCCATTTGGTGGCCTCTTGCGGGGCTCTATGAATTAGGGGTTTTCCCGATGGTTTTCTACTGTCTTTGGGCATCCAAGACTGGTCTCCTATGCTAGGGTAACCTGCCGATGAAGTCTCATTGCTTTCGGGTTAGCCGTTAGGTGGCCACTTCTACTTGTAGGTCTCTACTGCCCGCTTTCTGTGTGAACCCTACGCTAGTTTTCTCGACAAAACGACAAACATGCGTGAAAAGCTCAAGGTGGTGAGCCTACCTCTCATGTCTAGAGCCTTTCGGGTAGTCGTGCGCATCGTAGAAGCTGCTGGAAGTTCCGTTCGCTCTAGGTGGCAGAAGCTCTCTCTCAAAAGTCAATAGTGGAAATGAGCTTAAAATGAAGTGAGAATTTCTTATAATGGGGGTCCCCGAACCACTTTTCATGAAATTTGACATGTGCTCCCAATTTCTTGCGAGATGCGGTTTAGGCTCAAAAATTTCTTGATTTGGACTCCATTTGTCCAGTTTATGAGAAATTTGACGTTTTGGTCAAAATCTGGCCAAATCACGCTTTCCGCTCCCTTCTCATAATTGCATCCCCATTGTACCATAGGTTGTCCTATAGTCACTGATCATCCCCATATTTTTGTTTTTCATTACAATCGTTTTTCACCTGCTTTTTGTATTTTTGAAGTTTTTCTGCCGAAAATTAGTAAAATTAAAAGAAAAATAGTAGATTAAACCCAAAAAATCCCCAAAAATCATAATAAATCAAAAACATTACCGCAAAACACTACATACACTCACATGCAATTTTTATGGCCAGATTTCTCCGTTTTTTTAATATTTTGCCCGAAAAATGGCTATTTTTACTTATATACACACACCTAGGGGCTTGATTTGGCGTTTGGCCCCATATTCTTGTAGATTCATGTTGTATAAGGGCATATGTACTTGGGTTAGTCTAGAAAATTTCACAATCAAACGACAACCCTTAAAATAGTCGAAAAACATGCCCTTTTTTCCTCTTTTTGCCATTGGGTCCGCATTTGAGAATGCCTCCCCCCCTCCTAGCCAGAGTCCTCCTAGATGACAAGGTATCACCTCGGTGTCTGTGCCATACATGGGTTGAAAATTGTGCTAATGCTTGGCCATGTAATGTGGCCCTATATAATGCATACTCGGTCAATGCATGGAAATAGTAATGTTGTGCAAGGGGAGGGTATAAGCAATATGCTTATTGGCATTCGCCGTCGAGGTTTCCTGTTGGTTTTTTATTTGGTCGGCAGATTTTCTTTGCAAGAAAAACTCTACCGCTCTTTGTTTGATCGTCTTGTCGATATGGCCGTAGCCGCCATTGTCGATATGGCCGTAGTCGTCTCCTTGGAGAGAATTTTCGTGGCGGAATTGGCCATAGACTTTGTCTCTTTTGCTTTCCATTTGTAGCTTTTCTTTGCCGGTTTTTGTAGGTGTATTGCTACTTTCGCGGTTTTCATTGTTTTGTTGTTGATTGGCACCCACATAGATCGGTTTGCCGGTTTCATATGTTGTGTGTCCCTGCCTTCCGTTGTTGCTTGTACTGAAGGGAGTTCCTTTTGTTTTGGTTTCGGGATCCAAATGCGAGTCGTATTTAAGTTGTTGTTGAGCATTTTCTTTGGGATCCATATCAATTTCATTCCCTTGGTTATTGGTTGAATTGTCTTCTCCTTTTGATTTCTTCTGTTGTATTGTGGTTTGTCTGCCACGTCAGCTCTATCCTTCCGCACCCATACTTGTTTTTTGCATGTTGGTAACCTTGATCTTTTCACTACGGTTGGTGACTTTGTATGCTTGTAGTGAGCATGGTTGGCAGTTCCCTGTTTGTTAGCCTTGGGTATCATGTTGTTCTTTAGTGGCACCCTTCCTTTTGGCTCTTTATCCAATGATTGCATTGCTGGCAGCTGATTCTTCCGGGGTTGGTGAGCAAAGGTTACCACCTATTGTTCTTGTGCATGTTGAATCTTGACTGCATTCGCATTCCAATCTATCTGCACATTATACTCTTTTTGCCAAGGTTGTCCCAACAACATGGGGTGTTGTGTGCTCTCATCCTCAACCACATAAAACTTGTGTGGGTAAATATATTGATGTATTTGTACATGCAATATAATCCAGCCCAATGATTTCAGCAAATGTGATGTACTACTTTCTAGCACTTGTGGAGTAGGATATAGTTGACATTTGGGCTGGATCTGTTTGTATAATCTATAAGAGATTATATTTTCTTGAGCTCCAGAATCAAACAATGCCGTCGATTCAACTTGATTGCTACCCACTTTGACTGTAATTATTGGCTCCACTATGTCGTCATCAAAATTCGTCAGTCGAATGGCATTGATTCACAACGGTGATCCACATTCTTGTCTTTGTCGTAGAAGCCGTCTTTTTGCAATGCGTTCTTTTGCTTCTGCTTGGGCTTCTTCTCGTACCCTCTATTTCTCCTTCATCCGTTGTTTTTCTTGATGGATTTGTTGAAGCCTATCCTGTGTTAGTGGTAAATGATATTTCTTTAATCGACACCCACTAATCTAATTTGGCATTTCTTCTGCTACTAATGTAGCAAGCTTGACAGCTCCGCTTTGTGATAGGTCACTAATCACAAAGGGTCCCATCCCTCGCTTCTTAAGTTTCTTGGCATGTTGCTTCAAGGTATAAACAAGTACATAATCACCTATTTTGAACTCTTTCGTGCGCACATGCTTGTCGAAAAACTCTTTTTGTCTTCTGTTTTTAGCACAGATCGAAGCTACAGGTCGTAAATGAAGTTCATCTAGCTTTTCAAGATCATCTATTCTTGAAGAGAGCTCATGCCCTGTCCATTCTAAGCTTTTCGCTACTCGTAGAGTTGGAATTAAAAACTCTATGGGTAATATAGCATTTAGGCCAAACACCATGTTGTACGGTGTTGTTCCTATTGATGTTTTGTAAACTACCCTATATTCCCATAGTGTTGAGTGTAACTGTTGATCCCAGTCTGTTCTTGACTCTGATACAATTTTAGTGAGAACCGTGCATAGTGTTTTATTTGTGGCCTCAGCTTGTCCATTAGCCTGTGGATGATATGGAACAGATTTTCTATGTATGACCATGAATTCCTCCAGAAAATATTCAATGACTTTATTAATAAAATGTGTCCCTCGATCACTGACAATTTCTACTGGTAATCCGTATTGTACAAAGACATTCTCATACAAAAATTTTGCAGTGGTTTGTGCATCTTCTTTTTGTTTTGCCTTGGCTTCTGCCCATTTTGTGAGATAGTCCGTAGCCACAATGATATATTGGGTATGGGTGCGATATGCAGGGGGTGAAATAGGTCCCACAAAATCAATGCCCCATTTTGCAAATGCCCTTGCTCCCATCATTGGCCGTAGTGGCATCTCATCTCTCTTTATCGGCATCTTGGTGCATTGACAAGCGTCACAACACTTTACAAACTCTTCAGTATCCGTATGCAATGTAGGCCACCATATTCCTGCGGTTAAGACAATTTTTGTCGTCTTATCGCCTGAAAAATGGCCTCCACTTATTCCGTCATGTGCGTGTTCTAGAATCAGCAGGTATTCACTTTCACTTGCACAGATTCTAAGTTGATTTTCCTTTCCTCGCTTATAGAGTTGGTTCCCAATTAAACTAAACTCGCGAGCCTCCAGCTCTATAGCCCTTTTCCGTGCTTTTGTTGTGTTTTTCGTCCTTGTGGTTAAGAAATCAATGATATATTGACTCCATGCAGGTGCAATGCTTACCTAAAACAATGTCGCGTGATCCACTGGTCGTTTGGTACTACATATAGTACAATTGTTAACATAAGCATGTGTGTCAGCGTACATAGTTGGACAATAAACCCCCAATTATTTTAGTCTCTGGTGTGTTTTCATTGTTGAACAATGAAATGCACAATCCTGGACATGTGCTTCTTCAAGATAACACTCGAATTCTTCCGGATTTATACATAATCATAGAATTTGGTCCGATCCTAAATGATACAACCGTCGTGCAATCAACTGGAAGTTTTTTGTTTGTCGAATTATCTGTCTTCCTTGTTATCAAACCTTCCTCCAAAGGAAAGAATGCTAACAATTTCCTGAGACCATTTGGGTATCATTTTAATATTGAAAAGATAATCATCTGGTATGTCATCATCTACTCCTTCAAGAGCTTCCCCGTTATGCAGCCTTGAAAGATAATCCGCCAGTAGATGAGTTTTTCCCTTTTTTACCACCACTGTGAAGTCAAACTCTAGCAATATAATAAACGAGCATACAATTCTCCCAGTATTGCATGGTTTATTTACCAGATACAAAAGAGCTTGATGATCTGTGAAGAACACAAATTTGTTTGCGAGCAAATAATGCCAAAATTTCTTGACAGCATAAATCATTCCTAACCCCTCTCTTTCGGTGGTTGTGTAGTTCTTTTCTGCACTGTTTAACTGTTGGCTTGCATACCAAACTAGGAAATCCATTGTTCCGTCTCCAGGTTGAGCCAGAATACTCCCGATTGCATATGCAAAAGCATCAATGTGAACATGGAATATCTTTTCCCAATTTGGTGCTTTAAGTACCAGTGCTAATACAAGGTTTTCCTTAAGCTTTTGGAATGAAGTCTCACACTCCTCAGTCGAGTCAAAACTGACTAACAATACAGAGGTTGTGCAATGACTGCATACATATATATGAATCTTTGATAATATCCGCAGTGTCCCATGAAGGATTGCACTTGTTTCGCATTAGTAGGCATGGGCAGGTCTACTATGACTTTGATTTTATCTAGGTCAGTGGTTATGCCATTTCTTGAGACAATGTGTCCTAAGATGCGGCCTTGCCTAACCATAAAAATGCACTTTTCCGGGTTAAGACAGATTCGATATGTTCTGCACTTTTCAAATACCTTTTGTAAATGGTCAATATGTTCCTCTCATAGAAGAGAGTGTACACAAAGATCATCCATGTATATTTCTAAGAATATTCTCAAGTATTCTTTGAACGCATGCGTCATCAACCTCTGAAAGGTAGCTCGGACATTAGTTAAGCCAAAAGGCATAACTTGATACGCATATATTCCCCATTCCGTGGAAAACGCTGTTTTGTGTTGATCCTCTATTGCAATTGCCAATTGGTTATATCCTGAAAACCCATCAAGAAAGGAATAAGCCCGTTTCTCGGCTACCCTCTCAAGTACATGTTCTGTGATCGGCAAGGGATAATTATCCCTTATGGTGGCTGCATTTACCTTTTTGAGGTTCACACACACTCGTAGCTTTCCGTTCTTTTTAGGGACTACCACAATGGGTGACACCCAATCTGTATGCTCGATTTCATAGATGAATTCAACATCCATCAGTTTGTCAATTTCCTCTTTGATTTTCTTAGCAAATGTGTCATTATATGTATAAGGACGTTGTTTGCTAGGTTTGGCATCTAATTTCAAAGGAATTGTATGTTGGCATGTCGATGGATCAACTCCTTTGAGGTCTTTGTAGGACCATGCAAACACATCTTTATACTTCTTGAGCAGTTGTGTTAGCCGTTCTTCGTCTTCAGACTCTAAATCGGTTGCGATATAGACCGACTGAGGCTTTTCACCTAGTTCAGCGAGGTCTATCCGTTTTGCATTTTCTGGCCCATCGTAAGACTCCTGGTTTATTCTTTCCCTGACTAGTGGTGTCATTATGATTTTTTTGTCTTGGATGGTAAATTTCCGATAGTGTGATGGTACATTCATGTTTCCTTTTTCTGACTCCTCTTTACCATCACTATCTCCCTCAGTAGTCCATACCTCTTGTAAAGACCGTTTTAGTTCTTGGTATTTCTTTTTACGCTCCACTCTGGGTCCTTTATTGTTTCTTGTTTTGATTTTTGTGATTTTGTTTCCGTTTTAGTTTTCCGTACTTATTTTATTTCCTCTTGCGTTTGTGCCCTTCACACTCTCGAGAATCTTCCTGATATTTGGTCTTTTACACAATCCTCTGCTTTGACAAGCATTAGATAGTGAGTTTTATCTTTGATCCTGGGCATCAGGTTCTCTCTCATTTTGTTTTCTGCTCGTTTTCTCCTATAGTGTTCTTGGCGTCTAGGGTGTTGATTGGCAAAATCATAAAACCTGATATTCGCTGTTTTCTCCCCACGCTCCCTTGAGTTGTCTGAACACTCGTTATCCGCATCGTTATTTACCCCCAGATGCTCAGAGGAGTTATAAAACTCTTCTTGTTCTGTTGGTTCTACAATCTCATCTCCTCATGGTATAACGCTTACCATGTAATAGGGTAGCACATCATAGCCATGCTTATCGCAAAATTTCATCGTTGGGCTATCTGTAATGGTATAGACATCCAATGTTGCTAGTATGTGTTCCCATTCCAAAGGTTCTAAGGCATCTTCAGGAAAAGGTTCCGGGATATAATCCTTGTCCTCAATCGCTCTTTCTAAGACGCATTCCTCTCTTTTTAAGCTCCCACAATGTGAAGCTCCGCACATCCATAGCTCTTTTTGTTGCCCTAACCATGCTGGGAGTTCCAACCCTACTAATGTAGTTGAATCAAACTCTTCCACCGGTGTCTGGTTCACATCTTTGTAACTATGGTCTTTTAGGTGTATTTTGGTTGTTGTCTCGCCATGTCTGAGGTATAGGTGGTTGTAACCCCATTCCTGGACCATCTTTAATTGCCTCATGAATGGTCTTCCCAAGATGATCTCGTAATTGTTCTTTCTATCAAAATCGACTATTGCAAATGTATGCTCATACTCGATTCCGCACGAGGTGACAATTACTTTTTCTAAGAGTCCTAGAGGCTTCTTCATGAACCCATCTGCCAATTGTAATTTCATTTTGGTAGCTCTCAAAGCTGGTTTTCCCCATTTTTTCCAAATTTCCTTAGTGGCAATAGCTACTCCTACTCCACTGTCAAGAATAGCTTTGGAAACTACTCCTTGGAATTCTACTGGTAACGTGGTGTTTCCATCTTCTCCCTCGCAATACTCTCCAACCTTGTTTAAAGGTACTGGCCTAGGGTTTAGTTGAGGCTTGTCCAATTCTCTGATCCCTTTCTGAAGCTTCGAGGTGGGGTCTTTCACTCCAAATTTTTCTAAGCATTTTCCTATTGTGGTCCACATGTTTGGTCGTAACCTCAGGAGTTCTGCTAATGTGATTGTACATGCCACAGGGGTGGACAATAACTCAATCAACCCTTGTGAATCCATCACTCTGTTAGAAGAAAGCCTTTGATATGGGATGGCTCTCACCTCAGACTTGGCTTCATACGCTCTTAAGTAAGAGGGTAGAGTTTTTAGTGAGTCTGGTTGGCTGTGCCCGAACTAATTGATCCCTGGTCTCCCCCTTGTGAATGCATATCAAAGCTCATTTGCGATCTTGCCTCAAATTCTTCAATAGAAGGTAAGATATCATTTTTCTCTTTTTTTGTGCTATTCATGTGGTAACTCGCCCTGTTAGCTTCGTTGGCATCACGGATTTGCTTCCACAGGTCATCTAACCGTTACAATCCTTACCCATTTCTACCAATGTTTTAGGCTGGAACCCGTCACTTGTCTCATCCGTTGTATTTGGCACTATGATAGGCTCTCCCCTAGACTCAGAGGCATTCATGAGTCTCTCCTTCGTTTCTACTTGTTTCTCTAAAGTTGGTTTGATAGGGGTTGGAGCTAGTACTTCATGCCAACTTGTAGGTTTACCAAGCAAGGATTGAGCTATTTCAATCATCTTTTGACACATTTCCAACCTCTATTTTTCTATTTCATCATATGGATAAGTCATCCATCTTTGCTCTTGGGTTTGGTTCTTTTTGAGTCTGGCTTCGTAAGCTTTTAGAAGTGCATCTAATTGCTCATTTAACTTTTCTGCCAACACTGATCCTCCTGATCCTGCACTTTTGAGTTCTGCTATTTCCTTGGGTACTATGGTTGCCGCAGTGTGTGAGCTTAGGCTAGCTAGATCCTCTAACCGCTCTAATCTATCCTTTGTGTGTTTTAACTCCTTTGATAGAACCGTTTGCTCTCGTTCTCTCCTAGCTTTCATACGTGCCTTTCTAGCTTTCCAAGTGCTTCTCTGATTTTTCGTTTCTGAACTTGGGGCATCAGTTTTTGGCTCTTCAATTATGGGTTCATTCGTCATTCTTTGAGCTTGGGTTTGTGTTATTGCCTGAATAGGTATTATTGTCTCGTTTTCAGACCCCCCACTAGAAGGCACTGCTTTCAGCATGTTCAAGGTAGTTTTTTCTCCTTTGCTTGGGTTCTTAGGGCAATCCAGAATCAAATGAGTAACTCCACACTCGGTGCAATACGCGTTGACTCTAATGATTTCATCATGAGGACAGTCTCTTAGCCAATGGTCTCCACCACACTTGTAGCAGGGTCCTTTAGGCTGTTGAGGTGCTTCTTGAGCTCCTCTTTGTTGGTATGCATATCTCTACCCGCCCATGTCTCCATTGGCTATGAACAACAATGTTCGTTCATCCAAGCTATATCTTCCTTCTCCTGCTGCCTGTGCAACTGTAGGTGGTCCTGCACTTCCTATCATGCTCCATGTTTCTGGCGTTGAGGGTTCTTCTAGTGGATAATATACAGGATTTGCAGCATATCCATTGGGATCTTCGTAATATGCATGCATAGGCACTAAAGCCTTCTCTTCTGGTTCGTTTACTGTTGGTGTGTATCTTATGCCGACTAGTCGTAATCCTGGTAGGGGTGGTTGCTTCCCCAACACTGGTTGTGGTCTTTCTACACCTACAAGTCTTGGTAGGTTGCCTACTTGATACCTAGGCATCGGTGGAATTTGAGGAGATGCTACCTGAACTTGGGGAGCGTAAAGTCTCTCTCTCACATATCCCTTGTTATAATAACATTCCTCCGTCCCATGGTTTGTCCATTTTTGTTCAATAGCACACAATTTTGGCTGTTTAGCCTGAGGTTTGGCGTACAAGTTAATTTTTTTTAGCACTTCCTCTACAAGCTACTCTTGGCTTACAGCTACTTCTCCTTTCGGTGTTGGCTTAACGGACTTGCTTCCACTTTGTTGCGAGGATGAATCATCGTCGAGATCCTTGAACTCACCCTCTTTGTAGACCGCACAATTGTCTACAACGTAAAGAGCCTCCTTAGTTAACTCATTTAAGGTCGTGCTCCTCTTCATATGTAAGTCCTTCTAGAGATCTGCATTCCTTAGTCCTTGGATAAATATAAGCATAAGTTTGGACTGAGTTGGCGGTTCTTTCACAGGACAGAACTTAACATATTTTTTTAGCCGTAGGGCTGCCTTTCGCACAGATTCCTCGTCTTTCTGTTTGAATTTATGGATTTGTGAGACTTTATTATGAGCTATCCCCCTTTGTGAGAATTCCTCGATAAACTCGTCAAACACCTCCTCCATAGACTCAAAGTCTCTACGCTCCACAGAGTCAAAACCAAGTAGCAGCATCATCCTCTAGGGTTAGTCCAAACCCTGCAATTGGGTAGGAAAGTCTAAAACCTCTTCAGCTCTAATTACACGCACAAAGGCTGCTACATGATCACTAGGATCTCTGTTTCCCGTGTATTTCTTGTTTACCCATTTTTGCACCTGAGAAGGTCTAATTCTACGATGGTCTACAAATCTCATCATTGGATCTCCACACCCTAATCGATATACCTCCTCTGGCCTTCTGTAGTAGGCGGGTTCCTCTCCCAATGGTGCTCCTAAGCCATAATTTCTAACAGTCCTTGCAAGAGATGGTTCATCTCTTTGAACTCGCTCTATGGGTGGTCTTCTAGGCTCTGTTGACCCTTGAGTTTTTGGCTTACTCTTGCCTTGATACCTTGAATAGAGTGGTGGTTCTTGTAAATTCCTCAGCCCTCGGCGGCCTGATAACCATCTCGGTTTTGGTCTTGTTCTAATGTTGCACTCTCTCGAAGCCATGCTTGCAATGATAGCTGGGTTGCTGGTTGGTTTTGGTTGTTGAATATCTGCTGACGGGTAGAATGTGAGGTCGCGTCATACTCTTTTGAAAAGGGATTTGTCGACTTGCTAGGGGTGTAGGTGGCTCTTGGCACTTCTTCGGGGGCATATGTTGATGCTCCTGGAACTGTTTTCTTTTCTACCTCCTCTGGGAGAATACATTTGTATTCTCGCCCGTACCTATCAACAAAAACAATATCCTTCCCCATAGCAATTTCATAAGAGAATAAGTAAAGAACCTTGTCTTTGCTTAATTCGTTTGGATAGGGTTCTTTGCAAAGAAAGTAAGAGATTATTCCCTCACTCTCATGCTTGTAAATTCCCACATTTTCATTATAGGTTGAGACCCTGGTTGTTTGCTTATCATACGTAAAAAGAGCTCCAGGTCGATCAATGTTTGGAGGTGATTCTTGAGTTTCTGAAACCATTTTTCCTTTTGCCACGTTATCTCCATATCTGTTGTAATCCTCGGGGTTACTAACTATCAGATAGTGGTTCCCCTTTTCATCTCAGAATCTATCTCCATCATCATAGACTCGAATTATCTCCAGTCTCTGAGCCGGCCTTTCTTCAATACAAATACACTTGCGTCCTCGATAGTAGTCAGAATAAACTAGGGCTCCCCTCGAGTTTGTTCCTTCTAAGAAGATTACAATGAACTTGGAATCATTCAAAGGATTTAGGGAGGTGCTTCCCCTTGGCATTGGCCCGTCATAGGTGAAACCTCTTGGCTGTTGACTACCCATCAGGAAGAAGGATTTGTCGAATGAAGTTTCAGTATCAGTACCCTCCTCAATAATCGATGCTAGTGGATCTAGCCTTGCCTGAGTTACACTTTCCTCGGTGGACACTAAGCTACCTTGGTCACCTGCCACCTTTTGGTCTTTAAAAATGTATCTTTCTAATCTTAAATTGATCAAACTTAGCAATGCAATTTATCACAAATCCAACCACTCACCTTGCAAAGGGTCAGTTTCTGCACAACTTCTTGCTTTACCGTTGAATATACCTCTACACAAGCGTTTAATTTCGGCAATCAAATCAAAGCATCTAACCGCTAGAGGTGATTTTAGTAATGATTGGTATAACTAGAGAGTTAACCTCAACCATTACTGTATTTTATACACTTTTGATGTTCTGGATTAGGTCTGCTAATCTGGAACTGTACTTCCCTTGGATGTCGATCAATTTACCTGAAAAAGTCTTAATTTTGTCTTTGCTCCGTCAAAAGGTCAAACAAGGTCCAAATTCACTTCTGAAAGAAGTTCTGGAACCCTTAAGTCAAATGGAACATCACTGTATAACCTCAGTCAAATTTTCTCTTCACTAAGCTCCAGTAGATATCCTACACGTAGGATGTCTCCTGCTCTGTTTTTCCTGGATTTTTACACTACGGATTTCCCTTGATGTGTTGAGTCCACAGTTGTTTTTACTTTTTGATTTGGACACCTATAAGCTGGTCAATGGATCAGAAATCTGTTCCGACAGCCTGATGTTGGTCTGATCAGTCAAATCAACCCCAATTTGGACCGAAATTGACAAGGAGGCTTGCCTCAGGCTATACAACACCCTAGTAGGCCTACAGTCAGTTTCTGGCTTGAATTTATTGCCTTAGACATTCTACATGTAGCATATCTTTTTGCTCAAAATGGCTTCAAATCCAAAGCACAGACTCTCCTTAAGGTGCTGATCACTTTCATATGCTCAAAATTAGGGTTGGAGTGCCAGATCACCCAAAACACATCCTACGCGTAAGATGACTTTTTGGCCTGTTTGACCCTAGACTTGATCCACAGCTCCCCCTTGATGTCAGCAACCCAGTGGTATGCTTACATTTTGGTTTGGATTTCAAAAGTCCCCAATTTTAGCTATTCTAGCCTTTTTCAGTCAAAAGTGCTAATGTCTGCTTAAAACCCAATTTTTCTCAACCAATTGAGATGAAACCGTTCTCAGTCACTCAATATATCATGCAGATCATGCTCATGTAGCCATCCTATGGTTTTGGTCTTAAAATAATGCCTGGGCACAATTTGGGTAGGATGTCTAGCAATTTCTGTCTATCTGGCCTTATCCAGTCAAGATATGGTCAAATTTTCACTTTCTAGGTGAAAATAGGGTAAAACATACCTTCTAAACACACTGGTCAACTCGAAATTCCAAAATTTCCACCAGATTAGCATGTAGACATCCTACGCATAGGATGTCTCCTGGCTTAAAATTTATTTTTTTCCTAACAAAAATGCTCTGAATGCTCTGCAGCTCTATCAGAAACACTCACAGCAACTTTTGGACTTCACTTCATCTTTCAAACACACTTTTGCGTCTTTTAAAACATTGTGATGAATCTAACAAGAAAGTATACATGCATGAAGTGCTCTAGATCCTGAATCATGATGCCCTACTTACTCTACTCCTACTCATCATGTGAAATGGTGATAATGGTGTTTTGGTTACTTCTTGGCCTCTCCGGACTCTCAAGCTCTCCTTTCACTGCTTCTACCACTCCAACTCCTACTCTCTACACCACAACTCAACTAAAAACTACCTAGGTCTACCTAAGTCGAAGGATCTAGGCCAGACACACGCTCCATAGACTCCCTCTAAGACCTAGAGAGTCCTCCATCCTCTGATCCTATCTAAATGTAAAACGAGACTCTTGGCAAGCCAAAGAATCCCTATCCTCAAGGACTAGTCTCGGTCACCTACCTAGGGTTTTCGTCCCCGACAGTGGCGCCAATGTTGGACGGATACGCCGCTAGGGACGTCAACACAGCCAAAACTCACCTAACAAGATTTGTCAGCCACACAGCCTCGAGTGCCTTTTTCCCCATGTTTCATAGGCACGTACACTTGAGACTTCGCCGCTCTAGGGGCAATGAGTATTACTAGTATCGATTTAAACACTATGGGGACAGAGAGTTCCCAACTAATCGGGACCACCCTTCTCATAGGCATTGGAAACCTGAGCCAAGCCCCCACTTTCCACCCCCACACTCACACTTCTTGGTGTGTCCTAATTACTACCACAATGATTGTTCAACATAAACATTCCTTGATTAGATTCCGAATCACAATGTTCGTTAAGACAGCCCTTCAATCAGTATTGCAAAGGGGCACCAAGACAGAGTTCTAGTAAAAATTCTACTCAAACTTATTCATTAAAATTCCAATCTTCTAGAGGTACAACATCCCCCCTCCAGCGAGAGTTTACTCCTCCCGTTGTCACCTAGTTGCCCATACAACTAGGTATGTCCACCGCATAGAAAGCACGAAATGGACATTCCCACCGCTTAACCAGCAAACGTGGATTCAAGAGCCCTTAACCAAGAACTCTACGCCCTGTGATTAGGAGGGGGATCATGACTAGTTCAACATTGGAAATAGAATGAACATGCCGAGCTAAATGTTCCCTAGCAGACATTCTTTTCTATTGCAAACAGTATATCCATCAATCATTCTTTCGTACTTAACTTTAATATACAATTGAATTCAAATGCCGAGGTTTCCGTCGTATTTCTCCAACATGTTTGGGGATATGTTCTTTCCTAGCTAAACGTGTGCAATGTTTAATTAAACAACTTGAATAAAATTGTGACCTACCTCTTCCATTTCTTCGTCAATGGCCCGTGAGATGGTCGGTTCTTGCTCGTCCATGGGATCTTTTCCTTTCCCGTTCACATTGCTCGTTCCCGCCTCGCGGTCGTGGGCACCACCGAAGCGAGTTCTCTTAAATGGGGCCATTTTATACTCACTACTTTAAATGATAACTTGAAGAAAAGAGCTAAGGTCCGAGAGCATCATCACAATCCAAATGATAGATTAGAATCATTGAACAATCCCCCTTATACAAGAGGGTTAGATTTTTCCTTCGAGACATATTAATTTTATGGATAATACTTTACTTGTCCTATGTGAACCGGCTCTAAAGTTAATCACTTGACTTAGATGATTATGAATTTCAGAATTTTACTAATTAAATTACAAGAGAGATGAATTAAGCAAGCTCAATCACTTTCCTAGTGCAATTAGAAAGATGCAAAATTTCCGCATGCATAGGTGAGAGAAAATTCTCTTCTTAGTGGATTAATTTTTCCTTAATCACATCTTAATGTGTGAGAAAATTGAATCTAACTTAATTACAACAATATTGAGTGGTAAAAGAAAGAATTTCATCAAATCTATATCATTACCGGCTTGTCAAATGATTACTATGCTGCCTAGAGAGAGAAATCTCTCCTAATCATGCATTAATCATTGATTAAGAGTGATGAATGGCTGCATAATCAGCAATTGGATGATGATTATGTAATGGAGTATAGCTATGGAGATTTAGAGAGCAGCTATTGGGAATTATAGCTAGGATTAAGCATAGTAGACGAGGAATTAAGAGAATAATGAAGAGAATTACAGAAGACCATTAATTAAATCATGATTACCGTGATTAGGGGCTGAAATCCTCTCGATTTTTTGATCCAAATGAGTTCTCAAGAGGATAATTTGGCAGCACTTCCCTCCTTGCTTCTCCTTCAAAAACTGTGTGTGCCGGCAGCACCTCCCCAAGGTGTGTGTGTGTGTGTGTGTGTGTGTGTGTGTGTGTGTGTGTGTGTGTGTGTGTGTGTGTGTGTGTGTGTGTGTGTGTGTGTGTGTGTGTGTGAGCATGTGTCCGTTTGTGTGTGTGTGTGAGCACACCTTTAAATAGGCTCCTCCAAGCTGAAAATCGAACCTAGCTACTATAAGCATATGAGTGAGATCTCACATCATGCATGGCAAGTCTAGTTCCCTGTCTACCAAGTGTCCAGTTAGCTAGTCTAATTGGCTCTCACACCTACTCTCAAGCTTAGAAACTCTCCCACACTTCCCACAAGACAGGAAGGCGCCCCCTATGTTAGTATTTGGATCGTGCTAGCTATGGTGGATGAAAGAGACACATGGTGCAAGTGTGTGAGTGTGTGTAAGCAAGCTTATCACTCAAGTGAATTAGGTTCCAAGATAGGATTAGCTTGGACTCATAAACACAATCTTGAGTATTGACTTAGCTTAGCACAAGCTCACCATAGACAAGCATGTAGTGCAAAATGAGTTGTTATTTATTGATTCAAGAAATGAGCTTTAAGTAGCTCTACAGCCTTGCTCCACAGTATGTGGGATAAATCCACTCTCCTCTCCTTGACTCACACCTTAGGACAAAGCTCACACTTTACAATCCTCCCCTTGAGGTTTGGACCAAGACAAGATACTGAAGATGCACGATCCACACAGGCTAACAAAATCCACACAGGATGGTGATATCCACATAGGAAAGTAAAGTCTACAAAGGATGGTGATATCCACACAGGATGGTAAAATCCACACAAGAACAATCCACAAAGGATGGTGATGTCCACACAGGATGATAATCTGGTATCCACACAGGAAAAAGTCCTCCCCTACAAGTAGAGAGTCTGCAACTTCAAAATGGGTCTTCCCAAACGCTACCTTCGTCTTCGCCCTTTTTGTCTTCTACTATGTGAGCTGATCCTCTGTTAGGTCTGTTGCCTTCGTTGCTTCTGTTGTTGCTTCTACTGCTGCTGCTTTCTCCACTGCTATTGCCTCCACTTGAGTAGCACCGAGAAGGAGGGTGTCCCTTCCTACCACATTTGTTGCAAGGTTTGTTTGTGTAGCAATCCTTCGCTACGTGTCCCATTCTTCCACATTCATAACACTTTCGTACGTTTGTCGATGTTGATGGCGAATATCTTCCCCTTGAAGATGTTGCGATGAAAACTCCTCCTGATGGGGTAAGTGAACCTCTTTGCTTTCTTTCTTCTGCTTGGACTGAGTTGATTACATCTTGAAATGGTGGTGCTGGTTCTTTTTCTTCAAGAATTGTGACTGAGTGGTCATAAGAGGGTGGAAGTGCACTTAAAAGTATGGCCACTTTTTCATCTTCTGGTACTTCAACTTGGATGTAAGTGAGCTGCGTGACAATGCTCTTAAGCCTATTCACTCGGCTAGCAATATCCTCCCCTTCAATCATAGTCACTTTGTAAAGCTGTCTTTTAAGACTAACTTTGCTTCTTTTGGCTCTAGCTCCAAAATTACTTTCTAGGACATGACAGGCTTCATGTTCATGCTTACATTCATCTATGAAATGCACATAGTTATCATGCAAAGAAGCATCTGAATGAGCACTCAGTTAATGCATTGGAGGGTCTAGTTACCTTCCCACCAAGTGTCCAGTTAGCTAGTCTAACAGGCTCTCACACCCACTCTCTAGCTTGGAAACTCTCCTACAACTCCCACACGACAAGAGGGCGCCCCCTAGGAGCTAAAGCTAGCTCTGAGTGGCCTGGAACCTGTTCCCACACAGTCTCGAGCCCCAGTGCCTCCCCGCACAACTTTAGGAAAAATTGGTTTTAGGCTAAAATGGCCCATACGAGTTGGAATTTAATGCCCTAAATTGCTATACTAAGCTCTAACTAAGGCGCACTGGTCCGAGTACCTGCCATATTTAGCAGTCCCCGAGGTCCAAAATTGCATTTTTTTCAAATTCGGGATACGCGTGCAGTTTTTCGAGATGGTCAAAACTAGACGGGTCGGGTGACCTATTTTGAAATTTTTCACAAAAATTATTTTAATTCACATTTTGAAGCTTTATAACAGTCTAAACATCAGGGCACTGACAAAATACGGAAAACTGCTAAAAATAGTAACTTTTTTCATTATGTTCATTCCATGGTACAATGGTGCTCTTTTTGGTCGGGTTAGAGACCTTACAACCTCCCCAACGTGAAAAATTTGAGATGTCCTCATCTCTAGAATACTTATGGATAAACTCTATGCTAACTACTTAGGTACATATATCCTTTGTCTAAAGTAAAGATATCTTTTGATAATAGAATAGACTTTAGCTTTGTGCGTCTTATTCTGCTGAACTTTGATGATATCCTGGTGCTTGAATTATTGCTCACTAGGATTAGCAGTTGCAGCATACAGAGCTGCTCTCTCTTCAGCTTCGTCACCCACAGTTGGTTGTCTCACTGCGGCATTAGCGAAAGCTCCGCTTCCTTGTCCTATGTTTCCTCTTCCTCAGTCTCCTCTTCTGTTTGGTTGATCTCTCCCGTTGACGTTTAGAGGTACATTATTAGAACCGGATGTTTGGAAAATCCTTTTTGGACATCAGCTTTTGTAATGTCCATACTCCTCGCATTCAAAACATTTTATATTGGGAAACTCGGTAGCTACCGTAGTAGCTACTACCGGACGATGGTCGTATGCAGGGTTGATTGGTCTGTTACTCCAGTTGTCTGTCCTGGCTCTCTTTGACAAATAGTATTGGCTATCTTGGGTAGCCCTCTGAATCTCTTTAACTAATGGCTTGTCCCTTAACAAGGCATCCTGTAGTGTTGTCGGCCTAAGAGCTTCCAACCCCGTATTCAAAGGGTCGATTAGCCCTTGGCAGAACCTCGCCACCTGTTGTTCCAAGGTCATCTAAGGAGCATATCTCCGAAGAGTGACAAACTTTGCATAATACTCTTTGACAGATGAAGTCAGCTGCCGAAGTGAAAAGAACTCATTCATCTTCAAGGTTTTATAGGCAGGTGGTAAATCACGTCCCATTATTGCAGCTTTGATGTCTTCCCAAGATTGGGAAGATCCCTTAATATCCAGGTCCCTGCAATGTTGCTTCCACCATATCTTGGCATCGCCAGACAAGCGGAACATCGCAAGCTGTTAAGGCGGTTACGCCGCTAGCGGAAGCTAAATAGCGAGAAATCAACCAACAACAGAATTTGTCAGACGAGGACGGAGCTTGACCCGCAGGCGCATGGAAACAACTAGGTGGGTGTCAAATCATCTACTCGACCTTCTAATGACAATCACTACTAAGGAAATCAAATCTAAGTTCTAAAATATGCAAGTGACTGAAATCCGTACTACGAATGAATGCTATACGAAACAGGATCTAGAATCATTGATTCGATCTCAAACTCAAGGGGAAGTCTATACACTAGGTAAGAACAACACCCTAAAGACTTGAACTGCAAAATCAACCTATAACCACGCCGTGCGGTAAACGCGTATGAAGACAGGCCGAAAAATATAGGTGATCGAAACTTGACCCCGATGGTACCAATGTGTAGCTCTACTCGTTGTGGTTCTATAGATATGCTGCACGCTCCATTCCGACACACGAGTTGGAAGAAAACTCACACCGAAGCTTGTAGGAACTTACCACACATAGAAGCCGATAGCGCGCACTCTTGGTATCTGTGCGTAGCTCTCGCCGTTGCTAATACAATGGCGATGTCGCTTCTCCAATGGCGGCTCCATAGCTCGCGTTGCAAGTAGATAAGACTCTCTCTCTCTCTCTCTCTCTCTCTCTCTCTCTCTCTCTCTCTCTCTCTCTCTCTCTCTCTCTCTCTCTCTCTCTCTCTCTCTCTCAGACACAGTCATGGTGCTCAAAAACTCACCTTTGATTAATGAAACTGAATCCCTTTAGGTTACAAAACTTTGGCTTATATACCACAGCCTTGGAGGTGAGAACATCTCTAACTAATTACATCGGCAAGTGAAATTACTTCGGATTTACAAGCTGGAAACTCAATTGAGTCCCGTTACTTAACGAATGGTTCAATTCAAAATCAATGTCGGAAAGACATTTATTACAATCAATGGTTACAAAAATGATGAGTGTGAGCAAAAAATGTGGGTGTGATCCTCTGCTGGCTTAGCTGGCTCAACACTCCCCCCCTCCGCGTTCATGTCGTCCCTGACATGACTTTTATGCTTGGTCAATAAAGTCCTGTCGTCTTGAGCATCTGCAAATGTGATTCGTATCGTAGGTTGCCGATGGTCAAGGTTGGGCCGAATATTTTGCTTTCGTGGGTGAAAAAGCCGGTGTAGAAAGCTTCTTCGAATGTTTGCATGTGGAAGCTAGGCAAAAACATAATCCTCTGGTATAGGAGGTGCAACACTTTTGGAGAAGGCTGCAATGAAAGATCATATATCATATCAGTCACTGTGTCGGCCGTCGATAGTAGACTCGAGGTCGTGGCTTTATCTGGCGCGAACACTTCAATGCAAGCCAAGAGAGTCCTGCAAATTTTCTTGAGCATCTGACACGAAAGGTCAGGAGAGCCAGTAAAGAGCTTGATGGTGCCCGTTAGGGTTTTCACCATGTAGGATTTACCTATTCTCTCTCCTGCCTTTGGTCCTGGCATCCTGGGTTAATTAAGCCAATTTGGCTTCTTTTCTGCAATCCTGTCATGCTCTTTCCAGTTTCTGACTCTTGGCACCGGGCAGAAGGTTGCATCCTCCCGAATCTCCTTTGGTGCCTCTACCAAGTAGATGAGGTAGGCTGGGTATTTGTTCAGCCAACCTTTCCTCCATCTAGGCTGCGAATCTACAATCTTCTTTGATTGTTCCTCTTTTGTAATGTCGCCTTCGTAAAGAGCGACATACTGCTCCTCCTCTATTCTCTTTTTTGTTTTTATCACTTCAAACTTCATCAAAGGGAAAGGCAGGCTGGGTTGCATCCACTCTTCATGGAGCACTTTTGTGTCTAGTCCCTGAAGTCTAATGGAGATTAGGAGTCTCCTCTCCCATTCCATTTCCGCCTTGGTACTCTCCTCTGTTGACTTTTCTATTTGGTCATGGAGCCTTTGTTCTTCTTCTTCAGAGATTCCTGAAGTTGAGGTCACCTCTTGAACCGGGGCTGGATCTTCAATTGTGGTTGCCTCCAGTTTCTGGTAGCTCTATGGCTGCTCCACCTGATTCTTCTTGTGGTGTCTCTGTCTCTCTTCTTTGTTGCTCTTGTAGATCTTGGAGCTGTTTGCGGAGGGTCTCATTCTCTGTTCTTAGTGTTTGATTTTCTAAAGTGAGCCTCTCCTCTGCTGCCAATGATCCCTCCGCAATGTGCAACCTTTGCACTTGCTCTAGTCTTAGCTCTCTTTGTAAGCTTCGGACCTGGTCCTCCAGAGCTGGTACAAGAGCTCCCTCTTGTTCGGTTCCTGCTCTGCTAGCTCTAGGAGTAGTCCTGAGTCTAGTGATTGTTCTTTCTTGGAGCTCGACTCTCTCCCTTAGCTCAATGAGCTCATCTTTAGCCGCCTCCAAGTCGTCTTCCATCCGCTCCCTTGCTTCCTGTGCACTTGTTACTTCTCTTGAAGCCTCGGCTAGCTGGAGTATCAAGCCGTCTCTCTCTTTTTCCGCATCGTAGAGTGATGCTTTATGACTTTCATATTCAGTCATAGCATTCTCTAATTTCCTCTGCAACTCGGCTTTCCTTTGTTTGGCTGTCTCAATCTCCACTTCCTTTGCCTTGGATCTTTCTTTGATCTTGCTGAGCAGTTCATGCACCATGTGCATGTCTTTTTCATCTTCATCTGTCAACTCTAAAGTTTTTTCTGCCACCACCTCCACTGGCTTCGGCTCTTCTAGTACGTTCTGCTCGTCCAGTTTCTCTTCACTCTCTTTTGTACTCTTTGTTTTTTCCTTCGTCCCTCTCCGATCATCTTGTTTTTGTAGGGTGATCCTATAAACTGCCTCAAGGGCCTCTTCTTCAGTGTACCCTATCGCTACCAGATCCTCATAATCGTTTTTCTTTTGCTGAATTGGATCTATCTCCTTGTCCTTGGTCCCGGCCTCCGGCTTTTCCATACCAGCCGTGTCCATCTCTACTGTGGTCTCTTCCACAATGATTTCCGTCTTCTTCGGGCTTGGTACATCAGTAAAGGAGGGCTGATTGTCCTCAGTCATCTTGGCTTTCCCTTTGTTTGGCTGTCCGTCTTTCTCTTGAGGTTCAATAGACTCATCTACTTTCTTCTTCCCCTTGTCGTCCTTTTTCAGCTCAGCTTTTAAAAGCTGTACTTCCTCTTCAGTGTATGGCTCAACAGGTTGCTGCTCCAGTATAGCCTCTGACTCCTCATAAGCTCTAATATATTGATCATATTGATCAACATGTGGCCTGGTTGAGCTAGTTTCGACTTTGGTGGGGTCTGGCACCCACTTTTCTTCAAAGTCACCCTTTAGAGCTCTTTCCGCTCTAAACTGCTCCACCAGTCTTTCCATTCTTGCCGCTTTCTGACTTTTGGTTTGCTTGGGAGCAACCTTCTTCTTTGCTTTCTTCATAAGGGGCTCATCCACATTCTCTTCAGGTTCTGAAACTATTTCTAGTTTCCTGCGTGCTCTTGTGGATGCCCTCTTGGATACTTCAGGCTGTTCTTCCTCCTCATCGGCTTCTCTAAGCCACTCATTCTGGGAGGGAACCTTTGGCCATTGATCTCTGGCTCCAATAGCTTCATAAGCTATTCTTGTCAGAACTTCAGCTCCTCCTATATACTTTGGCTTCTCGTTGTGCATGGAAATTACCTGCTCGTGGATGTGTTGAGCGTAATTCACCTCTTTTGGCATATTGCTCTTCAAAGCCCATGTGATGGTAGTTGCAATGGCATGGGGTGGTGTCGTATACTTTTGCGGTCTTTTACTGCAAATATGGAGAAATTGGTTGTACAGTCGGCAAAGGGTTGCCGCTCTTTGGTCTGCCATATCTCCATAAGTTGCATTCTATTTCTTGGACCCATAAACCTCTATAGCCTCCCTTCTTTCCCTGACAGAGCTCCCTTTGTTATGCAGCTTCAATGCATCTGCAATGAGCTGTGGAGTGATCTGTACCTCTACTTTCTCTCCATCTATTGCTGTTAATGTGGCTTTCCCATCCTTCTGAATGGAGGTTGCCAACTCATACACTCTTCTTGTATCTACACCTGATGGTCTCGACGTGAAGAATCTGTGCAAGTCTGCCCTTTCCAGGTACTTGCTGATGTTCTCTGACCTGCTATAAGCCACCAATTCTTGTGGGATCATCGATATATCCACCGCTTGCTCTTGAGGATCTCGGAAAGTCCCCTGGTAGATCTTTATTCCCTCTTGTTCCAGTACTGCTTCCTCCACCCAAGTTTTGGTTGGCTTGAGGGTTTCTGCTGGAATGTCAAAGGGTTTTGCTTCTGCAAGAGCATCTTTGATTGTCGGTCTTTTTCTCTTCGTTGCTGATAACTTGGCGGAATCCATGGATCTTGTAACTCCAATTTCAGAAGTTAGCGTCTTTTTAGTACTGAAAGCCGAAATGAAGCTTTTAACTATTCAAATGACTTGAAAATTGAAACATGAGCTATTCAAGGCCTAAGGATGCAGGGTAGGTGAAAAAATATGCAAACTGGGCTCAAAATCATGCTGGACACATCATACGCGTATGATGTCTTTTGTGTCAAAATGACTTCATATTGGTTGTGCTTGTAGTTGATAGTGTATACATGAGTATCATATGCTTGGATTTGAGTTTGGATACCATTTGGTCAAGTTTATGCCAGTTTAGTCCAGTTCAGGCTCTTGGCAAAATTTTGAAAGGGAATTGGATTTTATGATCCAAATTGGATAAAACTTGGTGGTTCACCTTCAAATGGCATGTAGATCACTTCTGTTTGGTGGTTGAAGCCCTGAGGTGCCAAAATCACATAGTGAGACATCATACGCGTATGATGTCTTTTAGTGTATTTTTGGACCAAATTTCTCTATAAGCTTGGATTTGGCTTTAGATAGGGTTATTCAGTGGATTTATGAAGTTTGGATAGATTTTGAGCTAAAAATGGCTCTGGAGACATCATACGCGTATGATGTCTTTTTCATCAATTTTTCATGGGATTGGTTCTGTGGACTCCCCATGTACTAGTGAAGGACTGTCCCTACTCAAATCTTGGTTTGGACTTGAGTATGTTGGATTTGGGCTAAACTAGGCTTTGGATGAAGGATTTTCTCTCAATTGGGCTAATGGGGTGATCCACTTGACCAAATGGTTCCAAACTTCATATGTAGCATGTATTAGATATATATAATGGATGTATGATGTCAAATGAGCAGTTTTGGCTCTGTAAGTGTAAATAGACATCATACGCGTATGATGTCTTTTGTGTCAAAATGGTGCTTTTTGGTTCCAGATAGCTTGTAGATGTGTTAATCAACAATCCTACAAAGTTTCAATGAGTTTGGAGTTATTTTGACAAAATTAGGACCAAAAATCAATTTTATGGCCTACTTTGCGTCTTTTTGGTTTTCCTTGGGTTTTCTAACTCCAATTCTCATGATACTTGGTTCATAGGATGTGATTAACATGTGGAATGAGGCTATGCACTCAAGTGTTGAAATGGATGTGAAAATCATGCTGTGAGACATCATACGCGTATGATGTCTTTTCTTGAAATGTTGGTCTTTTTGTGCAAAGAATGCTTTGTGCTAGTGCCCTAAGCCCTGCTAACTAGTTTTCAACTTAAAAAGTCATCAGTTTAGCTAAAAAGCCCCCTTATAGGCATTTCAGTCTCCGAAGTCGTCTTTTTGCCTTGGAGTTGAATTTCTTCAACTTTTTTTCTCGAGAGTTGCATTTCCAGCTCATTGGATATGTTGTGAAGCCACCTATTTGGTTGAACTTGACTTTGGCTCCCTGTTCTCCATCTTTCTCCATTTGGTTGCCCGAAAGCGTCTTTTTCACCATCGGTAAGTGAATCAGCTTTCTTTTGGGTTTTGCTTGCAAACATAAGTCATCCATGTATATTTGAAGCTGCTTGTGAAGTTTCATGTCATTTGGTTGTCAATTTTAGCCGTTATGCCAAAATGACGCTTTGTGTGTCCGCAGCCGAGTGTCCGCAGCCGAATCGGTTGTTCTGACCTACTTTTGGTGATCCAAGCCCGGAGATACTCCATGGTTGCATTGCCCTCGATGTTGTTAAGCTTCCTGAGAAGTTTTGTGTCGTTTCGACAACTTTTTTCTGTTTGCCTCTTGCAGGCTCTGTTGACCTAGGGTTTTTCAAGTCGTTCTTTCTCGAGCTTTGAATGTTAGAAACCCATCTTCTATGCTAGGGTAACCCACCTCTAAGTTCTTGCAAGGTTTGGTTAGGCGGTTGTGCCCCTACCTAGCGTTCTTCCCCATTCCCCGTCTGCTCTTGTTTCTTGGTTTTGGTCAGTTTTCGCGACAAAAGTTAACGATAAGCATCAAAAGCTTAATGCAACGAGTCTACCTCTCATGTCTGGTGTCCTCTGAGCTCTCGTAGCAGTCGTAGAAGGCGGTAGAAGGTCGGATGCTCCTGTGTGCTCTTTGCTCTCTCCAAGAAGGTAATAGTGGAAATGAGCTTGAAAGTGATGTGAAAAATACTTAACTTCGGGCTTCCCGGATCACTTGTTACCAAATTTGACATGTGCTCCTATCTCGTCGTGAAATGCACTTTAGGATTTGAAATTTCTCAATTTGGACTCCGTTTGACCTGTTTCTGAGAAATCTGTCCACTTTGCCAAAATTCTGTCATTTCGGGCTTTCCGCAACTTTTTCAGAATTGTACCCAATTTTTACCATGGGTTGCCCTTGTCATTAGGACCATCACCGTCTATTCTTTTCTTTTTTCCGATCTCATTTCACCTGCTTTTTTATTTTTCTTTTACTTTTATCAAGAAAATCATAAAAAATAAAAGAAAATAGCAAATTGAAGCCAAAAAATTCCAAACATACACAATAAATAGCTGGTAACCCTGTGTATATGAATATACACTTATTTGTGATTTCTGGACTTGGATTACCACTTTTTAGCTCCAAAAACACTCTTATTTAGTGATATTTACACGTCTAAGACCCAAATTCATCATTTGATCTCTTCTTGTTGCAAAACAAGGTATATAAGGGCATAAATATTATCAATATCCGCAATCAAACATAAAAATTGCAAAATCATGTAAGACACTGCCCTTGTAATATAATTTTTGTTTTTCTTTGTTTTTGGCGCTTGTAGCTGCTTTGTAACTCCTGTATACCTGTATACCTCCCCCCCTCCTAGTCTGAGTCCTCCCGGACGACTATGAAGTGTCTGTGGGCGAAGCATTGTAGTTGTTTTGGTCATAAGTTCCCAATGCAATTGTAGAGCGATGATACAACAGTCTTTCCAATAAAGCTGCTCTTTGTTTGATTGAAGGATTGGTGGTCGGGTTTTGGGTTGGTTTTGGCACTTCGGTAGTAGAATCAGTAGATGGATTCTTCTTTACTTTGTTGTTCTTTTTCACAATCCAAATCTGCTTCCGCTTCACTTGTGCTTGCCACAAACTCTTTGCGACCCAAACCTGCTTTGTTCTTTGTGTTGATTTCCTCGACTTGAAATACCTAGGAGTTTCCGTTGATTGTACTGAAGGGAGTTCCTGTTTACAAATCTTTGGGATCCAAATTTGCTTGCTATAGCTTTGTGCCGTCATGAACTTCTTTGGAATCCAGATCTGTTTCACTGTCCTTGATTGTCTGGAATCACTCTGTTGTCTGGTATTGAAGACTCTGTTTTCCACCTTTGTGTTCTCTGGCACAACCTTTTTTGGTCTCCATACCAACTTTGACTCCGTTTTTTCCCAAGGTTGAGCTGTTATATTATTGCTTGTCTTCCTTATCCATTGTTGAGAATTCCTCGTCGAAGAGTAATCCGGTTGTATAGAAACTTTTGGTTGCCATTGCTTCTTCTTTTTCGCTGGTTGTTGTTTACCTTTGTCTTTGGATTCGTCCTTTGGAGTTGGCTCTTCTCCTTTGGTGAACTTAACTGATTGACCTTCACCTTCGTATTTGATAAGCACTGATTTAGAACTCCAGTCAATCATTGCATTGTATTGCTTCTGCCATGGTTGTCCTAGCAATAATGGTTGTTGTGTAGCTTGGTCTTCAACCACGTAAAACATATGAGGATACACATAACGGTTAATCTGTATATGTAAAACTGTGCATCCGACAGTTTTGATTGAATTCTCATAGTAACTCTTTAACTCTTGCTTGGCAGTTTGTAGTTTAGTGTCATTTGTCAATTGTCTATACAAACTGAGTGAAAGTAGGTTAGCTTGAGCTCTTGAATCCAATAGTGCTCTGGCTTTGATTTGGTTGGTTCCTACTTTGCATTCAATGATGGGTTCTTCTTTGTCATTATCCATTTCTGTTATACTGACTGCGTTTATTCGTATTGCTCCTTCATTGCGCTGTTTCTGACGCAGTAGTTTTCTTTTCTCCATTCTTTCCTTCGCCTCGCTTGCGCTTCCTCCAAAATCATTTTCTTTGTCTGGACACGCAGCTTTTCTTGATGTATTTTGAGAAGCATGTCTTGGGTTAGCGGCAAAAGATACTTTTTCACTCTGCATCCACTAATCCAATTGGGCATTTCTTCTCCGTCTAATGTAGCAAGCTTGACGGCTCCACTTGGTGATAGATCTTTAATCACCAGAGGTCCCATCCCTCGCTTTTTAAGCTTCTTAGCATGCTGTTTCAGAGTGTAAACTAGGACATAGTCCCCAACTTTAAACTCTTTAGTCCGCACATGCTTATCAAAAAATTCCTTTTGTCGCCTTTTTTGAGCGTAGATAGAAGCTACTGCTTTTAGGCAAAGCTCGTCTAGCTTTTCCAGGTCATCTATTCTATCAGAAAGCTCGTGTCCTGTCCACTCTAGATCCTTAGCCACCCTTAAGGTTGAAATCAAGAATTCTATTGGTAAGATAGCATTTAGCCCAAAAACCATGTTATATGGGGTCGTTCCTATTGATGTTTTATATGCTACCCTATATGCCCATAATGTTGAATGCAACTTCTGGTCCCAGTCAGTTCTCGACTCAGATACAATCTTTGTAAGGACCGTGCATATGGTTTTGTTTGTTGCTTCAGCTTGTCCGTTTGCTTGTGGATGATACGGGGCTGATTTCTTATGGATTACCATGAATTCATCTCCTCCATAGGTTAATAGGTTAACGACATTTTGAGACCACTGCGGTATCATTTCTATGTTGAACAAGTACGCATTTGGCATGTCGTCATCTACTCCTATAGGGTCTTCTCCATTCGTTAATCGCGAAAGATGATCAGCTCTAAAATGTGTTTTTCCTTTCTTTACTACTACCGTGAAGTCGAATTCCAGCAAGATAATGAACCATCTCACTATTCTCCCGGTATTGCATGGTTTATTCACTAGGTAGTGCAAGGCTTGGTGATCCGTAAAAAACACAAACTTGTTGGCTAGAAGATAATGCCGAAATTTCTTCACAGCATATATCATTCCTAATCCCTCTCGCTCTGTTGTGGTGTAATTCTTCTCTGCATTGTTGAGCTATCGACTGGCGTAACAGATAGGAAAATCCATGTTTCCTTCTTCGGGCTGAGCCAGAATGCATCCTATTGCATATGCCGAAGCATCTATGTGCACATGGAATATCTTCTCCCAATCTGGTGATTTCAAGATTGGAGCAGTAATGAGTGCCTCTTTCAATTTCTTGAACGATTCCTCACACTCCTTTGTCCATTCAAAGTTCACTATTAGCCTGTAAAGTGGTTGGCCTATTATAGCGTACATGTAAATGAATCGTCTATAATATCCGCAATGTCCCATAAAGCTCTGCACTTGTTTCGCATTGGTTGGTCTAGGCATATCCACTATAACTTTTATCTTCTCTAAATCCATGGATATTCCGTTTTGTGAGACAATGTGTCCCAGAATTCTGCCCTGTCGGACCATAAACACACATTTCTCAGGATTGAGACAAATGCGATATGTCCTACATTTCTCAAATACTTTTCTTAGGTGTTCTAGATGCTCATCTCTCAGAAGAGAATGTACACATAAGTCATCCATGTATATTTCTAGAAACAACCTTAAGTATTCTTTGAAAGCATGCGTCATCAGCCTCTGGAAGGTTGCGGGAGCATTGGTTAGACCAAAAGGCATAACCCGATAAGCATAAATTCCCCACTCCGTTGCAAAAGCTATTTTATGTTGATCTTCCAGTGCTATGGCTAGCTGGTTATATCCTGAAAAACCATCAAGAAAAGAGTATGATGTTTTTCCTGATACACGCTCTAGAACATGATCAGTTATCGGCAGGGGATAATTGTCCCGGATTGTTGCAGCATTCACTTTCTTTAAGTTGACACACACTCGGAGTTTTCTGTTCTTCTTGGGTACCACCACAATTGGAGATACCCAATCAGTGTGTTCAATCTCGTAGATGAATTCAGCTTCCATTAGCTTATCTATCTCTTCTTTGATTCGCTTAGCAAACGTATCATTATATGTGTATGGTCTCTGTCTGCTAGGCTTTGCGTCTTTTTTCAGTGGGATTGTGTGTTGGCATATCGATGGGTCAACTCCCTTTAAGTCCTTATAAGACCATGCAAACACATCCCTATACTCTCTGAGAAGACTCAAAAGTCTCTCTTCCTCGCCTGGAGACAAATCTGTGGCTATGTACACCGGTCTAGGTGTCTCACCTGGAGCTGCTAAATCAACTTTTTTTGCATCCTCCGGTCCGTCATAAGATTTGTTCTCCCTTCTCTCTCGAATAGGTTGGGTTAATACCACCTTCCTATCCTCTATTGTGAATTTCCTATAGTGAGAGGGAACATCCATGTTTTCCTTGATTTTGGCGTTTTCGTCCTCTCCACTCTCAAATTCTGTTGTCCAAACTTCTTTCAGAGTTTTCTTGAGCTCTCTGTACTTGTTTCTACGTTCTAACTTGGACTCCGTGTGTTCTCTGTTGCGCTTGTTCTTTTCTGATTTTTCTGTTTCTGTTTTCGTTCCATTCCTTTGAACTTGATTTTTTGAGCCTCTTTTGTCTTTTCGTAAGCTCTTTTGATTATTTCCTCTCATTCTTCCAGAAATCTTGTCCTTAACACAATCTTCCGCCTTTACTAGCATTAGGAATTGATTTTTTCCTCTTATTCTAGGCATCGGATTGGCTCTAACCCCCTTTGTTTTTCTCTTTGCTCTATAGTGTTTCTGGCGTTGTTTAGTTCGGTTCGGAAAATCATAAAATCTGACATCCGTTATAGTTTCTTCATTTCCGCTTGAATTGTCCGTTGACTCGTTGTCTGCTTCATTTCCCCACTCAGGATGATCGGGAATGTCGTGAAACGCCTCCTCTTCATCTTCCTTTTCCAGTGTATCGTTCTTTTCAGTTTCTTTTTCGAGTACAGTTCTCAACATAAAGTACGGAACCACGTCGTACCCGTCCTTGTCGCAAAATTTCTTTGTGGGACCATCCGGAATTGCACAAACATCTAGGGTTGCTAGAATGTGTGTCCATTCTAATGGTTCAAGCGTGTCCTGTGGAAAGGGTTCTCCTATATAAGTTTCGTCTTCGATAGCCCTTTCTAAAACACATTCTTCTCGTTTCAGACTTCCACATTTCGAAGCTCCACACGTCCATAACTCCTTGGGCTTACCCAACCAAGATGGAAATTCGGATCCCACCAAAGTAGCTGAATCAAACTCCTCTACCGGTGTTCGGTTCACATCCTTGTAGCTATGGTCTTTAAGGTTCACACGTGTAGTGGTTTCCATATTTCTCAGGTATAGGTGATCGTAGCCCCAATCTTGGACCATTTTCAACTGTCTCATGAATGGTCTTCCCAATATGATATCATAGTTATTCTCCTTGCCAAAATCGACAATAGCAAAAGTATGTTCGTATTCAATGCCGCAAGAAGTCACTACGACTTTCTCTAATAACCCCATAGGTTTCTCCATGTGTCCATCTGCTAATTGGAGTTTCAACCTAGTTTTTCTTATTGCTGGTTTCCCCCATTTTTTCCAGATTTCTTTTGTGGCAATGGCTACCCCAGCTCCGCTGTCTAGTATTGCCATCGTGTTCACGCCTTGGAATTCAACTCGTAAGGTTGTATTCCCCTCTTCACCTTCGCAATACTCTCCGACCTTGTTTAAGGGTACAGGCTTAGCGTTCTTTTGTGGTTTACTCAGCTCTTGTATACCTTCTTTCAGTCTCGATGTTGGGTCTTTTATCCCGAATTTCTCCAAGCATTTTCCTACAGTGGTCCACATATGTGGTCTTAGCCTCAAAAGCTCAGCTAGAGTGATAGTGCATGTCACTGGTGTTGAAAGATCTCTATCAATCCTTGCGAGTCCATGACTTTTTCTGATGAAATGCTTCATACTCTTCTAAGTATGAAGGTAAGGTTTTCAGTGAGTGAGGTTTGCTCTCGATTGTTCTAACAGAGCCCTCATCTCCCCAGTAAGATTGCAGATCCAAGTCCACTTGAGATCCTGCCTCAAATTCCACTATGGGAGGGTTCCTGATGTCCTTTTCCCAATTTGTCTGATTAGCTTGGCAAATTAGCTCGTTTGCAAAGTTTGCCTCTCTCACTTATTTCCAAAATTCATTGTAATCCTCATCTCTTCCGTAAGACCTCTGTATGACTGGATGAAAACTCTCTATCTCCTGATCGGTTGTGTTCAATACTATGCGGTCATCCTTGTGTGTATTTTCAGGCTTTTGTGCACTGGGAGTCTTTTCAGCTACCCGTGAAACAATAGTCTCTTCCTTAATTGGGTTTTCCGTTCCACAATTCATTGTTTCTTTTGGTGGTTCTAATAAGTCTTGTGCAGTCTCGATCATTCTCTGGCACATTTCAAGTCTCTGCTTTTCCAATTCCGCGTTTGGGTATGTCATCCACCTCTGTTCTTGTGTTTGGTTGTTCTTTAACCTAGCTTCGTAAGCTCTCATCAGTGCGTCCAATGGTTCGTGTACTTTGTCAACTAGCACTGATCCCCCTGAGCTTAAGCTCGTTGTTTCTTTGATACTCTTTTGTTTCGTTCTTTCCAGGCTCATCTCTCGTTTCCCGTTTTGACTCTCAAGTTTTTCTAATCTATCTCTAGTTCACTTTAGTTCCTCAGCTAGAATAGCGTCTTCACGTTCTTTTCTCAACTTCATGCGTGCTTTTCTAGCTTTCCATGTGTTTCTTTGACTCCGCGGTCCTTGACTAACCACTTCGGTCACTAACTTTCCATTCTCAGGTTCTCTAGTGGTTTTCTTAGCTTGAGCTCTAGTAACAACTTGCGTTGGTATCAGAGTTTCATTTTCAGACCCACTGCTGGTAGGAATAGTTTCTAGCATATTCAATGTCGTCTTTTGCACTTTGTTTGGATTCTTTGAACAATCCTCAATGAAGTGAGTAACCCCACACTCAGTGCAATAAGCGTTAATTCTAATGATTTCCGTACGTGGACAAACATTCATCAGATGGTCACCTCCACACTTGTAACAGGGTCCTAGTGCTGGTCTTGGTCCCATTTGATTCGTCCTTTGTGGATAGGATGGTCTTTGTCCTGTTAACCCTCCATGAGCTATGAACATCAATGTTCTTGCGTCCAAATTGTATCTCTCTTCATCAGAAGCACTTATAACTGTTGGTATTCCAACATTCCCAATCATGCCCCATGGTTCTGGTTGTTTGGGTTCTTCTGGTGGGTAATACACAGTTGGAGACATGTGTGCACGAGATTCTTCATAATAGGCTTGAACAGGCACTAAGGCTTGTTCTTCCTGATTCTCTAAGGTTGGTGCATATCTAATGCCCACTGGTCTTGCTCCTGGTAAAGGCGGTTGTTGTCCCAATACCGGTTGCGGTCTTTCTATCCCCATAGGTCCTGGTACATTTCCCGTTGGGTATCGAGGTACTGGATGTACTTGAGGTGGTGCTAATTGAGCAGGAGGTGCATACTGATGCTCCCTTACATACCCTTTGTTGTAATAGCACTCCTCTGTTGGATGGTTTATCCATTTTTGTTCAATAGCACACCATTTCAGTGTTTTTGGCAATGGTTTTTGGTATGGTGCCATCCTTTTTAGAGCATCTTCTATCATTTGCTCTACATTTGGCATGGTTGTTGTTTGAACATTCTTTTTAGTGTTAGTCTCGCTCGCTACGGAGGAAGAGCTACTGGATGCAAAATCTGTATGCGCTGACACCTCTTCATAAACCGTACAGTTATCCACTAAGTACAATTCTTCTCTCGTTACTTGCTCGAAACTTGTACAAGCTTTCAAGTGCAAGTCCTTCTTGAGAGTGTCGTTTCTCAATCCCTCAATAAAGAGAACCGATAGTCTATCATCTTGTGGTCGTTCAAGTACTGGACATCTCTCAATGTATTGTTTGAAGCGAAGTGAAGCTTCCTTCACTTTTTCGTGTTCTCTCTGTTTAAAAGCATATATTTGTGAGACCGTATTGTGCTTAATCCCTCGTTTTGAGAATTCCTCAGCAAACTCTCTTAGCAAATGGTCAATGTCATGGAATCCCCCTATGTTCAGTGGTTGAAACCATGTCAATGCCGTACCTTCTAGAGTAAGACCAAATCTCTCGTATTGTGTATGGAAATCTGTTATCTGCTCAGCTCTTAAGACTTGCTTAAAGAGTGACACATGTGCATACGGATCTCCTGAACCACCATACTTCTTTGGCATACACTTCGCGACTTGAGATGGTCTCATACGTCTATGGTCTGCTACCAATCTCATTGTTCCTGTGTCCCGGCTAAAGCTTTCTCTAGCATCATGGACTTCATGGGTTACCCTTGTCGGTTCCCATGCCCTGAATCTACTACTAGGAGGTAAATGTGATGGTTCTGCTTCGAACCTTGGACCTGGAGTGGTATATGTGTGGATTGGAACTGCACTACCTCGATTCGTATCCATTGACTCTCTGGAATGTAATGATCCCATTGGTCCAAGCTTCGAGTACGGAGGTTGGCTGAAAGAGTCAGCAACCTGAGTTATTTGTCCTCCTGTTGTCATTGGGTTTTGCACTCCATTTGTTGGTGCTGGTCTTTGTGAGCTAGAAGTAACATAATACTGATGTAGTGGTCCCCCAAAGTATGTATATCCTTCTAATTCTTTCTTGCCCATTGTTGAGTATTGCCTCCCGTACTTGTCGTAAGCGGCAATTTTCACTTCCGATCCCTCTGTGTAGGTAAAGACATAAAGTCTTTTTCGGTCTGTCAACTCTCCAGTGTAGGGTTCTTCACATCTATAATAGAGATCCTGCTCCCCATTATTATATTTGTATAGCCCCACATAGATGTTATCAGTGTTGATCCTTGTAGTTTCATTCTCTCTTCTTAACCTCGCATCAGGGAAGTTCATTATTGGTGCCTTCTCCTCAAGTTCTTCATCTACTTTGGCTTTGGTGCCCATCAATCCCCACTTGTCCGCAATGTTAGGGTTTAGGACTACCAAGTACATGGTACCCTCGTCATCTAGATATCTATCTCCGCTATAGCTCACAAGCACTAAGTCCTTGAACTCACTAGGTCTCTCCTCTATCTTTACACAATAGCGGTCCATTCCATCTTTGTAGATCTTAACACCTTGCTCATTGTCGTACTGGTATTTTATGAACAATAGCTTCATTGTGGCGGAAGGGTTTGATGATCCTGCTGCCATATTTTCTCTGTTGTTCAGGTTCAAGTGTTCCAAGTGTTCGGTGAAAATCTCGTAAGATCTCTCCGAAGAAGTATCAGAAACACTTCCTTCAAAGATCGGCTCTAATGGTTGCACCCAACTTTGGTTTACACTTCCCTCGGTTGATATGACACTTGCTTGTTCCCCTTGTTTTGGTTGGTTATTCTGGAGATTCCTGCCCGATCTCAAATTCATCAATTCCCCTAAAGGACTTTAACTTTTCCGTCTCGGCAATTTGTTTTCCCAAAGTTTTTGTGGTCAGAATTGATCCAAACTGATTGATACTTGGTCAATTGTTTAATCTTGTCAGTTGGACAACTTCTGTTTCATCAAGTGAGAATTTTATTGCAGTTATGCTGAAAAAGACATTATACGCGTATGATGTCTTTTTTTCACAGATTTGGACTATTTTGGTTATGCTCACTCTCAGTAGCCCCCTTATGCTCTGTCCACTCACAAAATTCAGTTTGAACTCTGTTTGAGCAAGTTATGGCTAATTTAGGCTTTTCTTGGCAATTTTCCGCTTTTGACTTGTTTTGGGTCAATTGTGATCCAAATGGGATGAAACTTGAAATATAACCTCTAGACAGCTATTACAATGGATCTGTGTCGGCAAAGTATCAAAATATGTCCAAAATTAGGTCAAAGACATCATACGCGTATGATGTTTTTTCATCAATTTGGGTCAAAACTTGATATTTATGCTTCCTACAGTGCTTGCAACAATCTTGTCAGGTCAGATATCAAGAATAAGCAGTGGATGTGCCAAAAGACATTATACGCGTATAATGTCTTTTATCCCAGATTTTGACTATTCTTGGTTTTAAGCGTTCTCCAATGTTTACAATTGAGTTTCAAGTGTTTTTGTCAGGTTTGAATGTAAAAACAAGATCTGAATCCAAACTTTCCTCTTCTTTGCGTTTCTTGGACTCCGACTTGTCTTTTTGGGTTTCTTTGAGTGTTAATGCTCTTGTTTTAAGTTGAAATTAGGGTATAACCCCCCTTTTGAACACTCTCGTAAAGTCAAAATTTCTGTTTTGGTCTCTGTTTGATCATTTAGACATCATACGCGTATGATGTCTAAAGTTGCAGATTTCCAGTTTTTTGGCACAGAATCCTTCCTAAAGCTTTCTCTAGTGCTCAGCAACTCCCAGATACACAGAAAATTTCTCTGACTTTTGTTTATTGCAAGTTTCACTACTAACTCGACGATTTAGTGATCTAACATGCAATCAACCATATCAAGCAAATACTCCAATGATTACTAGCTCATCAGGATCAAATGAAGTCCTACCTAAGCTATTCCTAATCATAAAATGGGTTTGGTAATTGTGATCTTAAAGAGATCCACTGCCACTCACGGACTAGCAAATTCTTCTTCTATCAACAACTACTCAACACCAACAAAACAACAAACAAATCTAAGCTAAACTAAAATTACTGTCAACACGGAAGACCCAGGAATACCCCACTTCCTAGTATCTCTCGAGATCTTCGGAGTCCACCACTCCTAGATCTTTTCTAACTAAAGTATACAAAGTAGTTTATACGACTCACCTCGTAGGATTAGTCTAAGGTCACCTACTTAGGGCTCTCGTCCCCGGCAACGGCGCCAAATGTTAAGGCGGTTATGCCGCTAGCGGAAGCTAAATAGCGAGAACTCAACCAACAACAGAATTTGTCAGACGAGGACGAAGCTTGACCCGCAGGCGCATGGAAACAACTAGGTGGGTGTCAAATCACCTACTCGACCTTCTAATGACAATCACTACTAAGGAAATCAAATCTAAGTTCTAAAATACGCAAGTGACTGAAATCCGTACTACGAACGAATGCTATACGAAACAGGATCTAGAATCATTGATTCGATCTCAAACTCAAGGGGAAGTCTATACACTAGGTAAGAACAACACCCTAAAGACTTGAACTGCAAAATCAACCTATAACCACGCCGTGCGGTAAACGCGTATGAACACAGGCCGAAAATACAGGTGATCGAAACTTGACCCCGATGGTACCAATGTGTAGCTCTACTCGTTGTGGTTCTATAGATATGCTGCACGCTCCATTCCGACACACGAGTTGGAAGAAAACTCACACCGAAGCTTGTAGGAACTTACCACACATAGAAGCCGATAGCGCGCACTCTTGGTATCTGTGCGTAGCTCTCGCCGTTGCTAACACAATGGCGGTGTCGCTTCTCCAATGGCGGCTCCGTAGCTCGCATAGCAAGTAGATAAGACTCTCTCTCTCTCTCTCTCTCTCTCTCTCTCTCTCTCTCTCTCTCTCTCTCTCTCTCTCTCTCTCTCTCTCTCTCTCTCTCTCTCTCTCTCAGACACAGTCACGGCGCTCAAAAACTCACCTTTGATTAATAAAACTGAATCCCTCTAGGTTACAAAACTTTGGCTTATATACCACAGCCTTGGAGGTGAGAACATCTCTAACTAATTACATCGGCAAGTGAAATTACTTCGGATTTACAAGCTGGAAACTCAATTGAGTCCCGTTACTTAACGAATGGTTCAATTCAAAATCAATGTCGGAAAGACATTTATTACAATCAATGGTTACAAAAATGATGAGTGTGAGCAAAAAATGTGGGTGTGATCCTCTGCTGGCTCTGCTGGCTCAACACAAGGATGGTCTAATTCACGGGTTAGGTTCCCGCGGCTTCAAAGTAATCGTCCATGGCTTCCATCCACAGTTCCGCATCTCTCTCCACATTTTCCCCCTCGCCCTTAAAGAGTGGAGGCTGAGCTTGTTTAAGGAGGAGCTTCTTCTCGTGTGTTGGTGCCTACATGGGTTATACGAGATTCTTGATACCATTACTTGGATTTCAAAATAGACACGAGATTCTTAAATAAAATTCAAGATACCACTTTATCAAGAGACAGAGATTTTAGAGACAAAAAGCACTTTATTGATGAAAATTTATTACAATCGAAACCCCTCAAAGTTTAGGATAACTGATGATCAATTTATTACATGGCTTTTGGATTGCGTATAAAATACGCCTAGGAGATTGTGTTCACATGATGCACTACTTTGTTCGTAAAGTAGTTTCTATACTCATCCTTGAGTGGATAATAAACTATGGTGTCAAGTCGGGATTCTTCTTTTGGTACTCCAAAAGTTCTGACTCTGTTTGTTGCTGGGATTACATTGGTGACCTTCTCCAAAAGCTACTCGTTGAGGGTTTGATTGGTGTCATCTGAGACAGTCAGGTCCAATCGTGTAAGCGGCAAGTAGAATATCTCCACCACCCTCAACTCTTCTCCCCAACGTATCTTCTTCAAATCGGTAGCCAGGCATCCTAGCTTCCGAGCGTTGATGTAGTAAATCCCTCCTACAAGTGTCCAATCAAATCTCTATCCTCTATCAATGCGAGTGGAGTGTGGCGTATGAGCCTTCATCAGTATCTCCATGACATCTCGCCTGAATTGGTAAACTGGGGATTGTCGAGCTTGCTTGTAAATAAGCTCAAACACTTGGAACTTCCGATATTCTAGCACGGGCTCTTCCTGCAACACCAATGCAAGGAATTCGGATCAGCTACCTATATACTTTTAGTTCCTCTTAAATATTCAAACAATACGACTTTATTTTCTCAGTCTAACCTAGGCTCTGATACAAGGTGTGAGGTCCCCACCCCATCGTCTCAAACAACGGATCTGGTCTTAAACCTGGTGGCCACTAGATCTATAGCGGAAGCAAATAAAGTGGTTCAGGGTTCATCTAGCGGACGATCTCTCATCACAAAGTGAATCGAGTTCGAGCATGCTAGCAACGAGATCTAGCTCCACCTCGCAGGGGAAGCGTACTTAACTTATCTAGCGATCCTAAGACCCATCTTCCAAGAGGAGTGAAATCCCGAGTGCCTTTTTTCCCATGTTTCAGAAGCACATACACTTGATACTTCTCCGCTCTAGGGGCAATGAGTAATATTACTGTCGATTTAAACACTATGGGGACAGAGAGTTCTCGACCAATCGTGACCACCCTTGTCATAGGCATTGGCAACCTGAGCCAAGCTCCCACTTTCCACCCCCACACTCACACTTCCTTGTGTGTCCCAATTACTACCACAATTGTTGTTCAACATAAAAGTTCCTTGATTAGATTTTGATTCACAATGTTCGTTAAGACAGCCCTTCAACCAGTATTGCAAACGGCACCAAGACAGTATTCTAGTAAAAATTCTACTCAAACTTATTCATTAAAATTCCAATGTTCTGGAGGTACAACATCCCCCCTCCAGCGAGAGTTTACTCCTCCCGTTGTCGCCTAGCTGCCCATACAACTAGGTATGTCCACCGCATAGAAAGCACAACATAGACATTCCCACCTCTTAACCAGCACACGTGGGTTCCCACCGCTTAACCAGCAGACATGGGTATCCACCGCTTCACCAACAGTCGTGGATTCAAGAGCCCTTGACCAGGAACTCTGCCCCCTGTGATCGGACTAATTCAACATTGGAAATAGAATGAACATGCCGAGCTAAATTTTCCCTAGCAGACATTCTTTCCTATTGCAAACAATATATTCGTCAATCATTTCTTTCCTACTTTAGACTTTAATGTACAAATGAATTCAAATTCCGAGGTTTCCGTCGGATTTCTCCAACATGTTTGGGGATATGTTCTTTCCTAGCTAAGTGTGTGCAATGTTAAATTAAACAACTTGAATAAAATTGTGACCTACCTCTTCCATTTCTTTGTCAATGGCTCGTGAGATGGCCGGTGCATGTTCGTCCATGGGAGCTTTTCCTTTCCCATTCACGTTGCTTGTTCCCGCCTCACGATCGTGGGCACCACCGAAGCGAGTTCTCTTAACCTGGGCCATTTTATACTCACTACTTTAAATGATAAACTTGAAGAAAATAGCTAAGGTCCGAGAGCATCATAACAATCCAAATGGAAAATTAGAATCATTGAACAATCCTCCTTATGCAAGAGGGTTAGATTTTTCCTTTGAGACCTATTAATTTTATGGGTAATACTTTACTTGTCCTATGGGAACCGGCTTTAAAGTTAATCACTTGGCTTAGATGATTAAGAATTTCAGAATTTTACTAATTAAATCATAAGAGAGATGAATTAAACAAGCTCAATCACTTTCCTAGTGCAATAAGAAAGATGCAGAGTTACCGCATGCATAGGTGTTAGAAAATTCTCTTCTTAGTGGCCTAATGAAGGATTAATTTTTCCTTAATCACATCTTAATGTGTGAGAAAATTGAATCTAACTTAATTACAACACTATTGAGTGGTAAAAGAATGAATTTCATTAAATCTACATTATTGCCGGGCTGACAATTAATTAACTATGCTGTCTAGAGAGAGAAATCTCTCCTAATCATGTATTAATCATTGATTAAGAGTGATGAATGGATGCATAAATTAGCTAATTGGATGATGATTATGTAATGGAATATAACTATGTAAATTAGAGAGCAGCTACCAGGAATTATAGCTAGAATTAAGCATAGTAGACGAGGAATTTAGAGAATAATGAAGAGAATTAAGAAGAGCGGGAATTAAACCATGATTACCGTGATTAGGGGCTGAGAATCCTCTTGATTTTCTGATCCAAATGCATCCTCAAGATGAGAATTTCGGCAGCACCTTCCTCCTTGCTTCTCCTTCAAAAACTGTGTGTGTGCCGGCAGCACCTTCCCAAGGTGTGTGTGTGTGTGTGTGTGTGTGTGTGTACTGGGTGTGTGTGTGTGAGCATGTATGTGTGTGTGTGAGCACACCCTTAAATAGGCTCCTTCAAGCTGAAAATCGATCAGGCTTGCTATTTGCATCTGAGTGAGCACTCACATCATGCATGGCAAGTCTAGTTACCTACCCACCAAGTGTCCAGTTAGCTAGTCTAACTGGCTCTCACACTCACTCTCAAGCTTGGAAACTCTCCCACAACTCCCACAAGACAAGAGGGCGCCCATTAGCTGCTAAAGCTGGCTCTAAGTGGCCTGGAACTTGTTCCCACACAGGCTCGAGCCCCGGTGCCTCCCCGCATAACTTTAGGAAAAAATTGTTTTAGGCTCAAACGGCCCATACGAGTCGGAATTTAATGCCATAAATTGCTATACTAAGCTCTAACTAAGGCGTACTGGTCCGAGTACTTGCCATATTTAGCAGGCCCCGGGGTCCGAAATGCATTTTTTTCAAATTCGGGGTACGGGTGTTGTTTTTCGAGACGATCAAAGTTGGACGGGTCAGGTGACCAAAAACTTACTATTTTTGGATTTTTTTTTTTACAAAAATAATTTAAATTCACATTTCGAAGCTTTAAAACATTCTAAACATCATGGCACTGACAGAATTCGGAAAACTGCTAAAAATAGTAACTTTTTCCATTATGTGCATTTCATGGTACAATGGTGCTCTTTTAGCTCGAGGTCGGAGACCTTACATCCTCCCCAACGTGAAGAATTTGAGATGTTCTCATCTCAAGAATACATCTTGGTACACCTCAAGCTCTGTGTGGGAGCAGGTTCCAGGCCACTCTGAGCCAGCTTTAGCAGCTAGGGGGCGCCCTCTTGTCTTGTGGGAGTTGTGGGAGAGTTTCCAAGCTTAAGAGTGAGTGTGAGAGTCAGTTAGACTAGCTAACTGGACACTTGGTAGGGTGGAAACTAGACTTGTCATGCATGATGTGAGAGCTCACTCAGATGCTTATAGCAGCTAGGTTCGATTTTCAGCTTGGAGGATCCTATTTAAAGGTGTGCTCACACACACACACACACACACACACACACACACACACACACACACACACACACACACACACATGCCCACACACATACCCAATACACACACACACACCTTGGGGAGGTGCTACCGGCACACACAGTTTTTAGAGGAGAAGCAAAGGAGGGAAGTGCTGCCGGATTCTCGTCTTGAGAACTCATTTGGATCAGAAAATCGAGAGGATTTCAGTCTGTAAACCTCTTCATCATTCTCTCAATTCTTCATCTACTATGCTTAATTCTAGCTATAATTCTCAATAGCTGCTCTCTAATTTCACCATATCAATATTCTATTACATAATCATTATCCAATAGCTAATTATGCAGCCATTCATCACTCTTAATCAATGATTAATACATGGGTAGAAGAGAGTTCTCTCTGTAGGCAGCATAGTAATTAATTGTTTAGCCGGTTATAATGTAGATTTTGATGAAATTCATTCTTACCACACAATATTGGTGTAACTAAGTCAGATGCAATTTTCTCATACATTAAGATGTGATTAAGGTAAAATTAATCCATCATTAAGCCACTAAGAAGTGAATTTTCTCTCACCTATGCATGCGGTAATCTGCATCTTTCTAATTGCATTAGGAAAGTGACTGAGCTTGCTTAATTACTCTCTCTTGTAATTTTTTTAGTCAAATTCTGAAATTCTTAATCATCTTAGCCAAGTGATTAACTTTAGAGCCGGTTCCCATAGGACAAGTAAAGTATTACCCATAAAATTACTAGGTCTCGAAGGAAAAATCTAACCCTCTTGCATAAGGAGGATAGTTCAATGATTCTAATATGCCATTTGGATTGTTATGATGCTCTCGGACTTTAGCTCTTTTCTTCAAAGTTTATCATTTAAAGTAGTGAGTATAAAATGGCCCCGGTTAAGAGAACTTGCTTCGGTGGTGCCCACGACCGCGAGGCGGGAACGAGCAATGTGAACGGAAAAGGAAAAGCTCCCATGGACGAACAAGCACCGGCCATCTCACGGGCCATTGACGAAGAAATGAAAGAGGTAGGTTGCAATTTTATTCAAGTTGTTTAATTTAACATTGCACACGTTTAGCTAGGAAAGAACATATCCCCAAACAAGTTGGAGAAATCCGACGGAAACCTCGACATTCGAATTCATTTGTATATTAAAGTCTAAAGTAGGAAAGAATGATTGATGGATATACTGTTTGCAATAGAAAATAATGTCTGCTAGGGAAAATTTAGCTCGGCTTGTTCATTCTATTTCCAATGTTGAACTAGTCATGAACCCCCTCTTGATCACAGGGGGCAAAGTTCCTGGTTAAGGGCTCTTGAATCCACGTCTGTTGGTTAAGCGGTGGGTACCCACGTCTGCTGGTTAAGCGGTGGGGACCCACGTCTGCTAGTTAAGCGGTGGGAATAACCATGTCGTGCTTTCTATTCCGTGGACATACCTAGTTGTATGGGCAGCTAGGCGACAACGGGAGGAGTAAACTCTCGCTGGAGGGGGGATGTTGTACCTCCAGAACATTGGAATTTTAATGAATAAGTTTGAGTAGAATTTCTACTAGAATACTGTCTTGGTGCCGTTTGCAATACTGGTTGAAGGGTTGTCTTAACGAACATTGTGAATCGAAATCTAATCAAGGAACTTTTATGTTGAACAACAATTGTGGTAGTAATTGGGACACACAAGGAAGTGTGAGTGTGGGGGTGGAAAGTGGGGGCTTGGCTCAGGTTGCCAATGCCTATGACAAGGGTGGTCCCGATTGGTCGAGAACTCTCTGTCCCCATAGTGTTTAAATCGACACTAGTATTACTTATTGTCCCTAGAGCGGAGAAGTCTCAAGTGTACGTGCCTCTGAAACATGGGGAAAAAGGCACTCGGAATTTCACTCCTCTTGGAAGGTGGGTCTTAGGATCTCTACCTAGGTAAATTACGTATTGGGTGTGTGTGTGAGCATGTGTGTGTGTGTGTGTGTGAGCACACCTTTAAATAGGCTCCTTAAGACTGAAAATCGATCTAGGTTGCTATAAGCATCTGAGTGAGCACTCAGTTAATGCATTGGCAAGTCTAGTTGCCTACCCACCAAGTGTCCAGTTGGTCAATTTAACTAGCTCTCACACCCACTCTCTAGCATGGAAACTCTCCTACAACTCCCACAAGGCAAGAGGGCGTCCCCAAGCTGCTAAAGCTGGCTCAGAGTGGCTTGGAACCTGCTCCCACACAGCCTCGAGCCCCAGTGCCTCCCCGCACAGCTTTAGGAAAAATTGGTTTAAGGCTAAAACAACCCATACGAGTCGGAATTTGATGCCGTAAATTGCTATACTAAGCTCTAACTAAGGCATACTGGTCCGAGTACCTGCATATTTAGTAGCCCCCGGGGTCCAAAAATGAATTTTTTTCAAATTCAGGGTACGGGTGCAGTTTTTCGAGACGATCAAAACTAGACAGGTCGGGTGACCAAAAACTTACTAAATTCTACTCAAACTTATTCATTAAAATTACAATGTTCTGGAGGTACAACATCCCCCCTCCAACGAGAGTTTACTCCTCCCGTTGTCGCCTAGCTGCCCATACAACTAGGTATGTCCACCGCATAGAAAGCACGACATAGACATTCCCACCGCTTAACCAGCAGACGTGGGTTCCCACCGCTTAACCAGCAGGACGTGGGTATCCACCACTTAACCAGCAGTCGTGGATTCAAGAGCCCTTGACCAGGAACTCTGTCCCCTGTGATCAGGAGGGGGTTCGGACTAATTCAACATTAGAAATAGAATGAACATGCGGAGCTAAATTTTCCCTAGCAGACATTCTATCCTATTGCAAACAGTATATCCGTCGATCATTTCTTTCCTACTTTAGACTTTAATATACAAATGAATTCAAATGCCGAGGTTTCCGTCAGATTTCTCCAACATGTTTGGGGATATGTTCGTTCCTAGCTAGACGTGTGCAATGTTAAATTAAACAACTTGAATAAAATTGTGACCTACCTCTTCCATTTCTTCGTCAATGGCTCGTGAGATGGCCGGTGCTTGTTCGTCCATGGGAGCTTTTCCTTTCCCATTCACATTGCTCGTTCCCGCTTTCATGAGTTTTTTGGAGCAAGGGATTGCGCATATGTACATACACATGCATGGTGCATCAAATAAAGAATTGCCCATTTTCCAAAGCCAAGTGGTTATGTGGGGCCCACATGTGTACAGGTAGGGCAGCATGTACATAGTGCATCGATTTTCACTATCATAAGTACCAGTGTGTTTTTTCTATAATAATAAGGAGTTGATAGCGCGTAAAACTTCTCGAGGAAGCTATCCGCGGGCCGACAACATGAGGTAAGCAGGTGCGTCAGATGGCATCTAGTGGCGTCAGGAGGTCGAATGGGGTCAATATTTGCACGTGGATAAGTATGGACACAACGTGGATGTTTTCTTGTGATAGTTATGAAAAAAGGTCATCATGAGGATCATTTTTTAGGGCCACTTCACATGGTGGCGCGATGCATTATTGAAAAAAGTCGAGTGTCAGGTGTGCGTATGGATGCAGCAGGGTGACAACTATGCACTACGAGATCAGTTTTTGGCCTGTTCGGGGTCTGTTTGAGCTCATCTAAAAGGCCAAGGGTGCCCAACTAATAAAGCTAAGGGTGGGAACTGAAAAAACTGAGAGAAGACCAGAAAAAACGTGGAGAAGAGAGGAGGAACAGCCGTAGGTGTGTTTTTGGGGTTTTTGGAGCTTGTTTTGGCCGTAAACTGCTCATCCGAGGTCAGATTTGAGCACTTTGACATTGTAGACTGGGGTTTTGGGCCATTTCGGACGCGATGGTGCTGTCCATTTTTTCAAATTCCTCACTCTTTTTCTGCTATTTTTTTGTGTAAGTTTCTCCTATGAGCGAAGTTTCTGCTCCAGTTTGTGATTGTATCTGGCTTATTTTACCCATATTGTGTGAGCTATTTGCCCCATTGGTGTTGGCCCAAGATTTATTGTATCTAAACATAAGAAATTCTCCTCTTTTGAGCTGATTTTGTGTGTGTGTGTGTGTGTGTGTGTGTGTGTCTCTGTGTGGAGTGGGCAAGTGGATAGTCTCTCTCCTCTCACTCCATCAGTGTGTGTCCTGTCTCGGCCAGGTGTGTTGTGTAAGCCGAGTGGTGCCCCCTAGTGTGTGTGTGTGTGTGTGTGTGTGTGTGTGTGTGTGTGTGTGTGTGTGTGTGTGTGTGTGTGTGTGTGTCTTCCCAAGAGTGTGTGTCGGGTTGTTATAGAGGCGTTCTGTGTGTTTCCATCCCGCTCACATTCTTTTGGCGCCCCCACGGAGGATCTTCTTCGAGTACCTTCTGCTTCGAGCTTTGAGCTTCGAGATTCGAGATTCGGGATTACAGGTTGTAGGTTGCAGGTTGCAGATTACAGGTTACAGGTTACAGGTTACAGGGACAGGTACAGGTACAGGTGATTCACACAGGTACAGGTAGCTGGAATACAGTGATATACTAGCAGTGATGTCACTTGCAGTTGTTGTGGGTATGCATCACTTGCCGCCTGTTTGAGCGCATTGTCTGCTGGATTGTACGTTACTTATGGAAACTACCATTGTACGCATTTGTGGAGCCATACTTGGTTTTATTTGGTAGTCCCAGCCATTTCTGAGACTTGGTCTGGAAGATAGTCATTTCTGAGACTTGACTATACGCGATTTGCATTAGCCTTCGTGTGAGGGTTGATAGCGTGAGGTTTTATTGAGCTGGGGGATTCTCAAATGTGGAGATCCTTTCGGTGATACAGGTAGCTGGAGCACCCTTTTCGTGACCTCGCCATAGGCTATGTATTAGTGATTCCTATTTGATGCTCGGGTTCTATTGTTGACAGTTTATGCATACATATACAGTCTATATTTTGGGTTCTCACTGCTCTACTTCTGGGGAAACTCTGTCAAAATTTTTTCAAGTTATGATGGCTGATTTTTTTGTCTTTTGAGCCATTTATGCTGTTATGCTACTGAAATTTTGGCAAAATCAGAGGATAAGTCAGGTGTGCTTTCTTGGGAGCTTCATGGTTGGCTTTAATGGATGATCAAAATGGACCTCAATTCACTCCTTTTCATTTAACTCAGAGAATCCAGATAAATGTTCATGTGTCCAGGAAGATTTTTTTCCAGCAGCGCATAGTCTTTATGTTCGGGCCAAGAAGATTACGAGAGATCCTGGAATGTCCTTTGCCTGTTGTAATTCCAATGATCAACTATGAAAACTCATTTGATGTGCATGTGTTTGTCCTTATCTAAAGCTGAGCTCCATTGAAGTTTTTGGGGATTGGGTAGTGAAAAGTTTTGGGTTCTTGCACGTGTGTTCGAAGGGGTTCTCAAAGCATTGTAACTTGGGTAGCCATGGCTTTCTCTTATCCAGAGATTCATGGAAGAAGTGATGAGGATATGGAAGACTTTTTGGAAAAGATGGAGGTTGCCTGCATTAGCAACCAAATTCATGACCCTGTGCAGATGTTACGTCTTCTCAAAATTTGTTTGAAGAGTGATGCACGAGTCTGGTCCAAAGCATTTGAAGAGGAGTTGCGTGCAGCGGATCCACCTGTAAGATTGAGTTGGGACAATCTAAGGCATGGATTGGAAGTGGAGTTTGTGAAGATAGAAGATCCTGACAAAGTGTGGCAAGAAGTACAAGGTTTGGTGCAGAAGGAAGGTGAGCCAGTAGATGCGTACATACGTAAGTTTTCATTGGCATGGGAGCGAATGTGCAAGGCCTTAGCACCACAGGTACCCCCGCATGACATGATGAAGAAGGACACGTTCTTGGCTGGTCTTTGGGAGAATATACGCTGGAGAGTGGAGCTAAAGAAGCCTAGGACATATGAAGATGCACTAGAGGTAGCAAGGAACAAAGAGTGGAAGTTGAGGAAAATGAGCCAGTTAGGGGTGGAGTTTTTGCCCATGAGTTCTGAATTTCATCCTATGGATTCTTCGCAAGGTCGGGTTCATCATGAACGAGTGGTTTCGGTTACTCCTCAGGTTATGCCAGCAGTGGTCACTACAGCAGTGCAAGATGATGGGTTAAGGCAAGACATGAGGCAAGTGGTAGATTTAATGAAGAATCTCAGCCTAAACATGTTAGGTCAAGTGGGAAATAATCGAGGTCAAGGGAGGTTTGCAAATCAGCCAGGAGGTGAAGAAAGACCTAGGAATGGTGTTGGACAAAGCAATGGTAGGTTCTAGAGGCAGACGCCCACATGTTATAATTGTGGAGAGTTGGGCCACATCAGCCCGCAATGTGATAAGCCACCCATTAGGAAATTTCGGAGGTCATTTGGAGGGCCTTCTAAGAAAATGTATTTTTCATACTCTCTCTCTAGAAAATATGGCGAATAATAGAGGTGGGTCTTTCATGGTAAAAGTTCAAAAAATGTACTTTAAGTAGATTCTTTACTCTTCTGAACATTCGTCTGTAATGATTGAGGGATAATCTTCTTTTCAGTTGCATTGAAGGAACCTCGTCCACATGGAGGGAATGAGGCTAACATGGAGGGACGAAGGCGCAGCCGCTATTCACTTTCCATTGCACATTTGGCTAATGGCGCACTCCTCAAATGGCACAAATGTTACCCAGAAATGAGCCAAATATCACCTTCACATTGATTTGGACAATGAGTACCAACCATTGATTAAGCGTAGTAAAACAAACACACATATACCTCCCGCTTCCATAGACACGCTCAGAGCTCAGGGAGCTAAACACATAGATATCTAGACGAGAGGCTCTCTCTACCCTAAGAATCCAATGACTAATGCGTTTCCACCGTTTGTCAATCCTACAAGCTTACTGACCTTTCCTGGTGATGGAGAAAAAGGCCTTCTGGGTTATTGTAAATCTCTTACAAGAGAAGTTGAAACTTATAAGGGCATTCTCCAAGCTCAACGATGTGAGATTGTTCGCCTTTCACATTTACATTCTACAGATCAGGTTACCATTTTGCAACACAAAACAGAGGTACAAGAACTGAAAGGAAAGGTACAAAGTTGTCAAATGAAGGACACCATCTTGGGTGGTCGTATCCGAAAGAAGAAATTGCGCAATCTTGAAACATTGCAGGTTGCATCCGGAGGTCTCAAGAAAAGAATCCGAGCATTAAGGTGATGCTTCTTGGTTGGCTACATTGTCTTAGTTAAGTAATCTTTTTGTTTTTTCTTGTTATGCATTGTTTTCATGTGCCTAAATAGTGTTAGTGAAGCAATTTTTTTGTTATTTACTTATGCATTGTCTTCATGTAGAGATTCAATCTATCCTGACAAGGAAAACATTGACCCCAAAGCCAATATAGGAAAGAGATTGAAGCCACTCATAAGTAGAAGCCTGGCAGCAAATATAGTACATGACAAGAAGTTTAAGGTCCTACAACGAAATGTAGTGGACCACTTTATTTCAGAGAACTCGGTGCCTGCAAAAGAGATACAAGGCACACTTGATTCACTTGGTGTAAGCAAAAGAGGATATTCGGCTATACAACAATCTGTCTCATCCGTCTTTGTTAAGAAGGGTATAAAATCCAAACTTTTACCATCAGCCTCAAGTGTTTGGAAAGAGAGGCTTCAGCTTAACAAGGCATAGGGAGACTATCTTGGACAGCCCTTTCATATTAAAGCAACTTACAGTGGCCATGGAGCAAACATGGCATATGATGAGTTCAATAATATTTTTATGGACCTGCAGATGTTACAGAAGAGAATGGTGGAGTTTTACAACATCACATTTGAAGAGTCACAAGGGGTATTACATTTTGTGTCAAAATTGGATGAGTGTGAGCTTGTTAAAGAGAAAAAGCTAGAGCGTGTTACGATTACTTTAATGAATAGAGCCCTCTCAAAGTGTCTCAGTGATGATCCTTTGTACTTTAGTGTTCAATCAGAATCTAACATATGGTGGCTTGGTGCGTTTGAGGTAAGCGAGATTCTCAGGTAAGCTCAGATGTTCACATCTACTTAAGTCTTATTTATTTTGTGGTGCATGTAAAGAAAGAAGATCATGAGATTCTATATTGGGTTTTCCATCGAACTGATATTCTGGAGGTGATTGATAGACAGACTAACCAGGGAGAGGTACTACGTCTAGATGGAAGGGGAGACTTTCAAGTTCAGTGGCATCTTGCAGGTGACCTCAAAACATTAAAATGCATGTATACTTGTGGAATGGGTGCAATGGCAAAGCCGCCGTGTTTGTTCTGCATGGAGCTTGCAAAGGTCATGGACCCAAAATGGTGGAGAAAAGCTCCAGCACGTCACATTGAGAACCCTGCTTTTCGACCGGTTTTGAAAATACCACTTGTGAATGTCCACATCTATACAATGCATGCCCTTTGTAAAATTGTGGAGAAATTGGTCTACTTATACATCGGGTTTGCTTGGAAGATTAAGAACTCAGCAGAGCGACAAGTAGCCCTGCAGTGCTTAGAATTGGTACTGTCGGATATGGGGCTTCATGGTGGCAATGTGAAAATCCAGCGGGATGAAAAGAGATCAACTGCTGAGAAGGATGTCCCATGCAAACCATCCATCGGTGGGGTGAAGGCACGGAGGTTTTTATCTAAACCCCAAGGTACAAGAGATCCGAAGCTAACAAAACATGGAAAAATATATAACACATCTTATGTTAGCAAGGTAGAGTATCAGAGCTGGAAAAAGCTACATATTGCAATCAAAGACCAAGAACCAACTACTCGTAACGCGAAGGCTGAGGTTTGGCGATCAATAGACATCCTATTTTTGATGTGCGACAAAGATGACTGGTCACAAGGTGATATGAACAAGTTCAAGGAGAATCTCAACCTTCTCAAAAAATCATTCAAGACAGCATGGACAGACACCCAAATTACTCACTACATGGTATTATCGTGTATTTGATTCTATTTTATGTGGAACTATGTGAGTGTAAAACATTCTAACTAATCTGTTTTCATATCTAGCACATCATCTTCAATCATTTACCATATTTCATACAAAAGTATGGGAACCCGGCAATATGGAATACCTAAGGGATGGAAAAGTCTCATTACATGGCGAGAAATGCTTATTTCAGGCACACACGACATGGTGGCTCTCAAATCAAGGCTAACAGTTTGAGAGAACTATTTGAATGGTTCTATCGTAGAATCATTCATCGAGTGCAGGCAAAAGAAGTCTTGGCCTCTTCAGCAACAGCACAAGCCATCAGATATTTACAACAACAAAAAGTTAAAAGATCAATGGCATACAACAACTCCGGTGCTCGTGAAAGATAACGAAGGTGGAGAGAGACAATGGTGTATGTGAACCACAAGTGGAGAAAGATACTCTGAGTGGATGACATTGTACAAAATTTATGTAATACATGATCTTATACAATTGCTACTTGAAGTGTATCAAGATTTTGAAGGTTCAATTTTGTTTTTTGGCACATGACCCTTCTAACGAATCATGAGATGTTTGCCATACTCTAAAAGTTCATCTGGGTTTTGTTTACCAAGAGCTAGTGCCATTGCTGTGTAAGTGTAGTAATACGCTGCCCGACCACCTGTATAGCCCGGGCAGTAACCAAAACAATCTCTAGCAAACACTTTGTCCACAAGAATGACTTTATCTGCACTTTTGGGAAGCACGGGTCCACCCAAGAAGCGTGATAGTGTCTTGAATGTGTAAGTTTCTATTGAACCCTCTTGTGACATGGAATTGTGAAAAACTACTATCGACGACTCGCAAAGCTTTGAAAGGTACTGCGCTAGGGCCGCATCCCTTCCACGATACTCTCAAGTCCGCCGCCGAAGGAAGTCATCCTTGTCAGCAATCCAAGACTGCACATATCATGTCAGAGTAAGTGACACACACACACACACAGAGTTACCATGAAGCTCTCATCCTGCAGAAAGAGGTTTTCCTGCCACAGGTCTACAGATGTAGTTGACCCCTGACCTGAATGGTTAAACCAATCCTCCACTTCTTTGTTACTTGTTGATGGTCTTAGGCTTTGTCTTATTGCTTGGAAGGTCGCTTCATCAAGTAGTGTCTCCTTGTATTTTTCAGCTTTCTCAAAGCATGTTCGGAGGCATTCCATTAGATTGCTGGATGTTTCCATTGCCTCATCATCACTACTATCCTCTGAAACAAATCCACTCCTCTCCTCTTGGACTCTGGAAATGATAGCCAGGGAGAAGTCCTCCCTTAAATAAAAGATGCTTTGCACATCATGTAAAAAGATATAGGTCCTCTCTCCAATCCTGAAGTCAGGCACAGCAAGCAGCATCATCTGAGCATGCTTCTCAGTGAAGTTACTGACATCCAAAGGTATATTGATTTCTGTGGTTTTCACAGAGAGCATCTTAATTCTTTGTACTTCAATTGCCTCAACCTCAAGGTCGACTGTATCTTCAACCTCCTCGACTTCTTGTATATGTGTTGTCTCCTCACATTCTTCATCTGGTGCTGCATCCTGCTCCTCTAACACCTCATCAGGATTCTGCATGAGGAATCCAAACAGGCTGTTCAGGTAAATCATAAAGCCAAAGGATTCCTGTATAAGTTTGCACTCTTTTTGGTGCAAAGGGCAGGCTGAATGTCGGCAAGCAGGTGGTAATTCCCTATACTTCTTCAGTCCTGTCCCTTTCCACCACAGTCATGTAAATGCACAACAGTCATAGTGGGCAGAACAACCCTCCCTACCTGCACCATCACTTCAAATTTATCTCTGTAGGACTGCAAGAATTCACTGTGCTGAGCTAACACGTCTTCAATGTCAAACTTTGGGTTAAACATAGAATGAAATAGATCAAATTTGTCCCCAGCACCACAAGATGCTGCAAAATCGAACAGCCTCTCATTAGTTGCAGTTGGGTCTTCCAGAGAAGACACATCCTCTTTGGCTTTACCTTTAGTTGCACAGGGACTGCTTTCTGGCACATCTGCATCATCTGAGAAGTCTATATTCCTCTT